>NC_084759.1:62958788-63275931 GCF_028858725.1 Colius striatus
TGTGTGTCTTGAAAATTATTTCAGTGATTCAAGAGTAGTGGCATGGGGGTAAACCTGTGCCACAAAGAATTTACAATAAAGGGTTCAAAACCATCAAACTCTTCTTCATGTGCTTAATCACATACTTTAATTCCATAATAAATGCCAGTAGAATTCATGGTGTCATATTTAGAGTGCAAGATAGTACGAAAAGCAGACTACAACTACCATATTATACCCAAGAATAATGTAATAAAATTGGTATTCATTACTGGTTTTACAAACATTTTATGTTTTAGATCCAGTATTTTCTCTGATGCAACCATAGAAAACTGTTATTCTTGGTCAGTAACACTTCTGAGAAAAGCAATTTTGTAAAGAAATTCGGCTTTATTTTTATCTGGTCTGAAAATTTTACAGGGACTGGACACAGTGCTTCACTAGTTGGCCTTGAAGGCAAAGTGTGCTAAACTCGTGATGTTTGCTGTATACATTTTTCAGAGATTGTCTCTCTCCGGAAGGATAAATGGATGAAGGTTTAAATGTCAGGCAGCTGTTGCCAGTGTTCTGGATGTGGGTCTTTGACCTTGAGAACTTCCTCCTGGCAGATACTTTGACAGAGCCTGTTGGTCTACAGGCCTTCAAAGCCAGTCACTTAGGAAAGGCCAGATCTTCGACACCGGTGAAGATGGATGGAGGTTTGAAGCAAGCTGGGGAAGTGGAGCAGAGATGGTGCCCTTGAATGGCTGTTAGATTTCGTTGGAGATGCCAGCATCTGGCTGGTTGTGTTTGTTATTGCACTGTGCTTTCTGGAAGGTTGCCTTTCAGAAATCTAAATGTAAATGAAAAGTAAATGTTATTCATTGCATAGCTCTGCAATTATCATCGGAGTAGGATTCACTGCAGATTTTGTACAATCCCCTGCTTATTGTATTAAATTGTATAAATACTATCCGAGATTAGGGCATTTTATAGCTTGGGGTCATGAAATGACTGCAAGCGCTCTCTAGGAACTGAACACAAAATCATGTGGAGAAAATGACTGTTAACTGTGGAAAGTTTCTTCTTCCCTTGTGATACACGTCTGTCTGGGTGGAAGATGTGTGGCCTCTCAGATGGAGCAGACTTAGTGAGGTGGAGTGATTTGTTCTGCAACTTTGTGAATCCATTATGTCACTGATGGAGCAAAAGGTCCAGAGGGTGTAAAATTTGACAAAGGATCTTATATGATCTCTAATTTAAAGTAGCTCTGCTCTGCTAAGTTCTGTATTTAATTTTGGTAGTGGAGTTGCCTTTCAGTCCAAAACTGGAAGGACTAGTCACTGTCATATCTGTCCCTTGGCAAAGGCAGGGTCTTTATGAAATGCCAAGTCTATTCTGTCCCTCAAACTGAACACCATAGGCAGGAACTTAAGAAAAATGTATATAAAAATGTAGCGATGTGCACTACAGTCATGGTCCAAAATGCCCCGTCTTTGCATAACTGAGTAGTGCAGAATTTGACATTCTTTTATGAGGCTTGATAAGAGGATGCCAGTTTAAAATGCTGTTTCCACACAGCACATTGCAAATCAGAAAAATGTTGTAAGTATTTTATAATTCACTATGCAGAGCAGGAGGTGTTTGGCGCTGGACTGGCAACAGGATACCGGGCTGTTCACCCTTATGCTGCAGCAGGGAATGGAGGTCAGTAACAAATGAAAGCTGTTACCATCCGATGGCTGTTCAGTCACCTGTGAAATGTGGTTTTTAATAGACAGGTTTCCACATCATAGGAGCAGCCACCGCAATTAGATGAGCAGAGCCAGCCCCCTTGTCGAAAGACTCGTTAGTGTGGCTAACAAGCATATCATGCCTCATCTTAGCCTCAATCCGATCCTGCCAGTTAAGTGTTTCCAAACACAGCGTAGGGACCTGTGATGTCGTGATTGCTGATCGTGCTCTGTCTGCTGGTGGAGAAAGAGCTCATTTTACTGACAGAGCTGTTGGCCTGCCTCTCCTAGAAAGGCTTAATCTGTAAAAGCAGAAAACAGTAGAGCCTACAGCAGCCTCCAGGAGGTCCTGGCCCCATGTGAGTAAGCTGCTTGCAAAATGTACAAAGGGTTCACTGGATTTTGGGTTTCGTTCTGTGTAAGCTTTATAAAGGGCACCCCATGTCTCTCAGTGAAGCTAATCATGTCCAGTCTTGATAGTAGTTACTGACAAATTGGCTGAGAAGTCAGTAATTAATTTTAACAAATGAATTTTCTTTGAACACAAGCTCATGCATGCCAATGATAAAATTTGAGATTTTTTTTTTCTTCAAGCCTCAAATTTGCTGGCGACTGATTATTTTTTTCCAATGTCTTAAAATATCTAAGTCTCATGGGGACTGTCCTTTTGGGGAGTGGGGAACAGAAGTGTTCTTTCTCCCCAAGAATACCCTAAATACCAATGAAATGTTCAAAGTGGTTGGAAAATTCCTTTCTAGTGGTTAAGATTTATTGAATGTATTGGATCATACAGTCTGGAAGTCTTCTTGTGTCTTCAGTGAACTACAGGCCTAATACCTAGTCCCATAAAATCAGTGAAAGGTCTCGTACTACCTTTAAGTGGACTTTGGATCTAGACCCCTGTGAGTCCTAGTTTGTATTCCAGCTGCAGGCTCTTTTCAACAGGAGACAATAAACTTGGGTGGTAGGAAACAAAGCTCCTAGCAAACATCCACGAGTTGGGTCATATTTTGATGTATTGGAGAAGCTGGTTTTAAAACAAAGCCTTTCTTGGGCTAAATATATCATAAGGAGTTTTAGAGGAGATATTAAGAATAAGAGGAGTGCAGGATTTTAATTTTTTTTTTTAAGAAAACAGTGTATGCGATGTGAATTTTATTTTTCTAAAGATTGTGGTGCTAGCATAGAAGTTTCATTAAAGCTGCATAGCCGAGAAGCCTTCTCTGGGAACACAAATGTGGTTTGTAGGAAAATCAAGCAAGCAGTGACATGTTTTTAGACATTTAACTTGGATATGGTCTTGCAGATGGATGGCAAGGCCACAAACTAACTACCTTGAGTCCACACAGAGACCTTTTATTAGCACAGCTGAAGGTCACAGAATATCAAGGGTGGTTTTACGCTGATGAGTTCGTGTGACTGTAGCAGTATGGTGTTGACATTTTCTTTATAATATGCCCCCTTTTTTTCAGAAGCTTATCATTCACCCATAAAACACATGTTCTGATTTAAGGCGTAGTTAAAAGGTCTACTTAGCGGAAGGAGAAGTTTTACTAAGTATAAAAATGATTACTTTGACAAAATGGAGAATAATGTGGCATTAACAAAGAGAACTCACATTTCTGTTTCTTTTTTTTCCAGTTTCGTTTAACATGCATACCTCTCGGTACCCTTAAGATTTGAAAGACATTTAGAAAACTGGAAGTCTCTTAAAAGATTGTTTCTTTCATTATCTTGACAAACCTTGAAAAGTAGTTTCAGTGTCTGCATAGTGATTATGTTTTAGAAACAGTTCTTAGGGGGTTTTATTATGTGCTGAAACATATGTTTATAAAAAAGACTATAACCTGGTGGAAAAAGTGTCTTATAATAATAAACCTGTCGATGGGCCATATGCTGCCATAGGTATGCTTGAGAAAAAAATAAATTCTTCTACAAGTGTTAAGTAAGTTTACAGCCTCAGTGTTAAGTTAGGGTCAGACTGTGACTGGCCCTCTGTGGATTGGGAGGGGGAGGAAAGTACATGCAGATCCTTCTCATGCTCTTTTCATTAGTTCACGCGGCGGCGGGTGAGCTGGAGCCCAGTAGCACCCCTTCTCCAAGGGTGGTGGAGGCAGGAGCTCCGTGAGAAGGGTTACTGTGAGAAGTCCTCCTGCTGCAGCTTTCCTTGGCCTCCGGCAGGTTTGTGCTGACCCTTTGTGTTTCATAAAACTTGACTGAGCCTTGTGTGGTCTTGCCTAAGAAAACCAAACCTCTGAGGTAGATAGATTACCTGCATTTAAAAGGTGACAGAACGGATATATGAAGCCAGTACAAATAAAAGAGCTCTGATAAATATGTGATTGCAAGAGAAATGTGGGAAAAACTTCAGTTCTTACTATCTGCTAGGTAGATCATTATATTTTATGGAGTTCTTACTGCTGCTATCACCATTTTTGTTTTTTAAATGTAGATAACCTGAGCCTCGGAAAGTCTTTTGTTTCTGAAGAGCAAAAGTAAGATGCAGCAGGTCAAAGGATGTGTCATTCTTAAAAGGCACTTCTGTGTGGGATCAATGTCTGGTAAATGTAGATGCTTTCAAGCTTATTCTACTTTGGATGCACAGCTCCCGTGAATGGGAGTCATGCATGTGTGCATCTCAAAAAGAATAGGTCTTTTGTAACTGAGGCAATTTCTGTGGAGAAACATAGTTTACTGAGTAGTGTTTTTAATGTCCTAATGTTTTCCACCTCTGATCAGCTGTGCAGTACTTGTTTTCCTGGTAGCTCAGCAGGTGATAGTCATAGTCAAAGGAAAGATCAAATATTGAGGAGAATCATTTAAAGTTTTTGACCATGCTGAAGGCTGTATCAAGAGATACATGAGGTTGCCACAGTATCCATTATTAAATCAAGATTGTGAACAGAGCAGTCCCCACCAGGAGCAAATTCCTTACAAACAGTCTTTCCAGGGTTCATCAAATCTTTTAGTTTGCTCAGGGGAAATTTGCTTCTTGAGGGCTGAGTTCTTTCCCCTGGGTTTTTCTGCCTAGAAGTCTAATGAGGCATATTGTGTCTATGTGTACAAGGCTCTCAGTCTAAAAGAGGGCCATGGGGATCAAGGGAGTAGAGCAGAGAGAGGGAAATAAGCTGCAGCAGAAGCACCCAGACCCCTATATGGAGTTTGCAGTCATCGTGGAGATGGAAAATAGGTTGGATCAGTAATCTATGGAGTATAGGGTACTTGGGAGTTATGTAGATACTGCCTGGGAAAAATCTGGGACGCATCAGAGAGTGAGGCTATGTGTACATTAAGGCAGTTGCGAGAGGATGACAATAAGTCTGGGGAGGAAACAATCTGTGCCCAGTCTGTGCTTACCTTTCCAAGAGGGGCACTTTGGTACTGGCAAAGCTTGGAAACAACCTGGGACCATTTCTCTTCAGTCTGATGAAATGTAGCTCCCACATGGAGACTGTAAAGTCTAGCCAAGTTCTACACCCATCTGGACCTAAGGAAATGATCCTGGGCTTCAGTGCTGCCTCCTGAACACAGTTGATGAAGTGACTGAGGAGCCTGCAGTGGTCCAGGCTGGCTTGCCTGTGGCATATGCAAGCCAAGATGTGGTGTTAACAACTGGAGTGCTCAGAATTTGCACAAACCCACATTTAGGAACAAAATAGCCTGCAACTAGTCAAAGGCACCAGTAGTAGCCAAGCAAATTTGGAATGTCTAAGCCAACCATTTTTAAGTTATGATGAGCCAAAAAAAATTAGGAAACAGTCCAAGAAATGGAGAACACCTCACTTTTCTGGAACTCTCATATCTCCAAGATGTCTTGGCTGATCTACCTCAAACTTTCCAGGGAAGCTTTCCTTGGCACAAGACCATGACTGTGAAATTTCATGTGACAGGGTTTTACTTGATTGAAGTTATGAAGGTTAAAACCAGAGTTTGTTATAGGAAGCTAATCTCTCCATTAGAAAGATTTCTGCGTAGTTGGTATTCATTCCATCATAACTGTCCACCACTATTTATTGTTCAGGCTGATTGTATTCTTGCTGTTTATTTTAGATTTTGTTATAAAGCAAAAATTCAGAGCATTATAGCTTGGAGCCAAATTGTCCATGGCTGTGTGTAGGCATATGTGCTAAGGCAGAAGCATAAGCCCTATTATATCCGTAAGAGAAGGAGTCATAGTTGGAGCCCTACTCTGACCTGACTGTCACCGAAAAGCACTTTGGAGTGTCTGGTTTGAGAGCTCACTCTTTAATACTGGTTTTCCCATTTCTCCTTGGTAGAAAAGTGTATCTCTATTAGCCTAGTTATACTGTCACCTCCTGGCAAAAAAATATTTCTGGTTGGTGACCACCTTGTCATTCAGGGTTCCCTAGTTGGCAGTCTTGCTCTGGAAAGCCATGAAGGTTGAAACAGCCTATAATTGGAATCAGTGCTCTCCATGTGTGTTCTTGAGCCACTCTTCATTAGGTCTAAATAGCCTGAAATGCCTAGCAGATAAAATTACAACATTTCAGATAGGTATTAGAAAATATAGAGAAAATATTTGTGGGCTTGGAAGTGCTCTTTATTTTTCAAGTTATGGGCTGTGACTTAATTTTGTATAGGAGTGAGATCTGATTGTGTACCAGCCTTTTTACTCAGCTCTCAGTGCTATTTTCTGAATGATGTGGAAACCAAAGCGTTGCAGATACTTGCTATTGTTAGGTGAAGCCAAATGAGCAAAGATCTCTAAATATACCGTATTTAAAGACACTGAATTAATTTGACTGACTCACTTTATACAGAGAGCAAGCAGGGCTAGAACATGTCAAGCTGGAATGAGCCCTCACCCCGAGGCAGGGGCTGAGAGTGTTTGAAGTAGATTCTTGACTGTATTTTTGTTTCCGGGGCTCAACTTTAAAAGAGCCAGGAGGGACTTGGCAGAAGTCAGAAGGTGCTGCTCCTGGAAGAGACAAGGTGCTATTGATAGCAGTTTGGTAGGACTCTCTTTCAGGCAGGATCACCCAGCACCTGCTGAGCTCTGCAGCTCATGAGGCCAGGAGGTGTTCCATGCCTGTGCAGGGTACAGTCTTTGTCCAGTTTGCCATCTCTGCTGGGGCTAGCATCTGTAGCAGAGGAAGGTTACTGCTTCTTGCCTAACACACACCACACCAAACATAAAATTACCTGTCAATATATGTTAGATTATCATGGGTTGATTCTTGAAAAAGGGGAAAAGGTTTTCTATTTGCTCAAGCATTTTGTTATTAGGAGGACTAAAAAGACCAACAGAGCCAGCTAAAAATCAATCTGCTACTATGTAGGCAGCCAATAACAAGAGTGCAGGGTGGGTGTAATGTGAGCACAGCTACTTAAACCAGTGATCAGATACACTGCTACATTCTGCAAAAGCTGCAGGCAGCAGAGAAACCCTGCTGAAAATTCCTGGACCACGGAATTAAAATAATTAAGCCTTGCAGTCACTGGAATATATGTTGCTCTTCCAAGGTCAGTCGGAAGTAAGCAAGCTAGAGTACGCTGTAGATGTGGAACTTTGCTTTTGTCATGAGTGATGCAGGGGCTCTTTATTTTTGTTTTTGAACAATAACTAGTTGTGTTTGAAAGTGCCGTGAAGATTCTGCAGGTGGTGGTAACACCAAAACCACAGTCATCAGAAGAAATACAAAGCAAAATACATAGCGAAGAGGATGCATCGTTTGATTCCTGAGCTAGCTGCATCACTGTGTGACACTGTAGGTGCTCTGCATAGAGGCATCCTGAATGATTTCTTCAGTAAGCAGAGCCCTAATGGAGGAGATCACCTCAATGAGTTATCTTCTTCGCACTTCTAGAGTTAGCACGTCTGTACTCTTCAGACTGCAGAGCTGCGAAGCTTTGAGTTACTACTGGTGCTACTCCATCGTATGCTTGCAGATGGAAGGTTGCAAGGAGTCTCACAAGCTCATTGCACAAGCTGAGAGAAGGATCAGAAAACTATATAGCCTGTAATACTACATTATTATAGTATTATCTACTGCTGCAGTAACCCCTGCTGTGTCTGGAAGGTTCTCAGGCTTACCAGTACCATGCCTAATCAGTCAAGCAGCCAATAGTAATTCATATCCTTGACTGCTGAGAAGTTCAGTATGGCTAAGATAGATGTCTGATCCAGCTCAAGAAAGTAAAGGCCTCTTTCTACAGTAGTTTGCTTTTTGATACTGCTACTTTAACCCTGTTTCTGAATTTGCTCACCAATTTTCTGAAGAATAATTGAAAGATATGACACTTAAAAATAATTTAATCCTTTATGTTATTTCCTTATTTGCTCACTTTTAAAATTTTAAGTAAATGAATCAGGAACATTAACAACCAGAAATGATACAGCTGAGCAAAGACAGTAAAGCTGTTAGAAGGACACCACTCAGAACCGTATTATAAGAATGCAGAATGCACTCAGGAAGTGTATGAGATAGAATACGAAGTCTTCCTTACTACTGGATTAAAGTCAGCCTCTTAATATGTGATTTCTGCCCCATTTGTTTGGAGTCAGCTCTAAAGTAGGTGTGGTCAGTAACAGCAGAGCAACATGAGAGCTGCTCTTTTCCCCACTGTCCAAGTTTCTCACAAATTTGCCATCCACCTGAAGTGAGGTTGAAAGAGAAGAAAATTGAAAGTCCCATGTATGAGAAGTACTTGTGAAAAACATAAATGATTTGGAAACAGTTACGCTGAACAAAAGTACTATCAAGAAAAAGACAGGTTGGCTCAAGACTTGCACATGACTGTTTCATGTGTCTTGGTGATGGTTCAGAACAGGGAAGCTACTTCTGGTGTTTTGGAAATCAAGAGGTGGTTGTAGTGACATGGCAATACTGGGGGGAAACACACTACTGTAGTCTAGAGTGGTGTCATCATCTGAAGTGCTGGAGAAGTAGTAGCTGTAGAGAGAGTGCATAAAGTATGTATTACACTAACAATGTTACATTTTCCAAGAAAGACAATGCTTTTAAAAAGCAAACGTCGTATGTTAAAAGTTTATTTTTCCCCCGCGATTCTGTGATGCCCAAGTCAAGTGGAATTGATTTTAAACTAAAGACACTGATGTGCCTGTTTCTTACAACACTGTGTTTGGCAGAGAAGTGATATATTAGAATTCACATAAACTTGGATTCTCTGACTCCTGGAAAGGAAACTGTATGTGTTACCCAGTGCTGGAAATGTGGGCTCCTCTGCAGTGTGCCCTTGGGCATGTTCTATTTAAGTGGTTTGAAAATATGTGAGTATTCCTCATGTGCTCGTCCATACTCGGTTTCTTTATGGAGACAGTGACATTTACAGTATCTGCAGTCTGGAATGCAGCTTTTGCAATAGCTGTTAATGATTATCTCCATTTACTAAAAAAAACCCTGAATGGAGACCTTGGCATAGTGATGATGTGGCAGATTTAGCAGACAGAAATTGTTACCTGCATGTGACGATAAAGTTAAAAAACACTTTAAAGAAACCAAGCTTTCCATCTGATTGATCTGAGCCGTACAAATTCTTTCCCTTTAATTTCTCTTCCCTCATGGTGTAAAACTATGTAAATCTGCTCATTCTTTCATCAAAAATGATTCAGACCTGAGGGACACTTGTAATTTGGAAGTAATTAGTAAATAAGTCAGATAAATACTATCCATTGAGAATTATGAAAGCACATTGGATAGGATTCTTAAAGAGCTATATCAAATTTGAACAATTAAAGCTTAAAAAAATTATCAGTAGTTAGTATGATAAGTCCATTTCATCATAAATTAGTTCACTGTTAATAATTTCTGCTCCTTTTGGAGCAATCTGAAGAGATTTAACAATCTCAAAAAGCAGTTAAAATAGAGGAGAAAAGAATCATTGAAAGTACCGTATCTTTAAACTTAAAAATGTGGCAGTATCCAGGTACTTGATTTGCAATGTGAACTTGGGGTGTTAACTGGCAGTCAGTGCTTGTGTGCAGATGCAGCCAGTGGTGTTCCGCATCCAGAGCTGAACCTCAGGTCTGTGGGTATGGGTACTCCCTCCCCCCCCAAGCTAACTTTAAACAGTGTTTCTTTTGGTTCTTCTGAGGCACAACTTATTGTCTGTCCTCTTGTTAAAGAAAAGCTCAGTGGTGCTCAATTTCTTATGCTGAAGTCAAGAAACCTCAGACTTGTGCAGCTACTACTGTTCACGGAATTTGTCTCTTAAGTGGACAAGCAGAATGTGAGGTGCAAGATATGCATGAATAAATGTGATTTGTAAGTAGACCAGTCCACTGCTGCTCGTAAATTTGTCTTAAAATCTTTCTGTTCTGCTACTCAGTTGTGATGTGAGATGCTACGGGATTCTGCCATAGCTTTGTGTCAGTGCAGGGGTGGGCTAATGGGAGCACTCAGAGCTGTGCTGTTCCTCCCTGGAAATAACCTGGTTTCTCTCACAACCCTCCAGGTTAGAGGTAATACCAGTTGTCATGTTTGGGGTTTCTTTATCATACAGTTCACTAGAAGTACCATGAAGTTGTACACTGCATTAAAGTACAAGTTAACAATGAATTAAGGAAATACTCTTCTTATAGAGAGTTGCTTCTGCTTTATTGAACTGGTACATTTTGTTTAATCAATACACCAAACTGATAGGCTGGTATGTTTACTACTAGTGACACGTTTCCTACCAGTACATGTGGATTACTAGTACTTTTGTGTACTACTTCTTGTCCAAATACAGATTCATGAGAATTTTACTTTTTTACCACATCAGAGCAGGCATAACAGAATGTTCTGCACAGGGAAACCTAAGAAGTTTGGAGGAGATTGAACACAGCTGAGCACCAGAACAAGAGTCTCATCACAGCTTGGCATGATTTATGATAGCTACCAGTGTATCTTTTTGCATTTTTATACTCATATTTATCATGAAATTCAATGTGTTTTTCTCCATCAGTTAACAAAAAAATCCAAACTGATGAAAGTAGGAAAATTTTGCTTTGCTTGTAGTTATCCTGTGTTGTATACCCTATACCTGCCATAGCAGTTTTAACTGTTAGTAAAATATTTCCACTGTCATATACTGACTAGAAGTATAAATACATATCAGGAAGTAAAAGCAGGAATCATGAAAATGTTAGAAGCATTGAGCTTTAGTTTTTGGATCAGACTAAATGTGGTTTGGGTTTTTTTTTTCATTTATTTGATATTTGAACGGGATTGAAGCAGGACTGAAACCCCATCAACAGAATAGGTTTGACAGGATTGGATGTTGCTAAGGAATCAATCTGTTAAAACAAAGATTTCTTTTTCAGAACAGTCTCTTTTTATTTTGGCAGAGAAAATCTTCTGATTGATTTAGGGCAGTGAATTGGCTTCACTTTATTACTTTCCCCCTCTGCCTTTAGCACTTAAAAGCTGCAAATGTGGACCAGGGCTGTGTTATGCTAGGCAAGGGGCAAAAACTACATAAAAGTTCATCTCCATTCTTGCAAAATATTTTTCCTTATTCTCCAGGCATTGCCAAAAGATTCCCTAAATTGCAGATGGTGTCATGGTGAGGCATAACTCATATTTTTTGGGAAGGCCAGGAACCAGAAGAGAAGCAAACTGTATCTCAGCTGGGAAAGCAAGCAAGTAGGTACGCTAGGAGAGCCTGGGCAGACCTCAGGTACTCCTTGCCACAGCCAGGAGAGGATATGTTCCCATGGGAGCTGAGTTGCCGGTGTGCAGCGGGGGAGGAAAGGAGAGGAGAGGGAGGAAGAAAATGTCAAGATGTGTCTGATATCTTACTGAGAGGACTGTATGCTCTGTGCTGTGCAAGATGCACTTCATCTGCATCTTCTAAGCAGAGCGTGCAAAAGATAGGCAGGGGGTTTGCATGTCTTGGCTACTTAAAGGCAGTCTTAGAAGGAGGGCTTTTTAATGAAATCAATGATATTTCAAAGGCCTGCTTGTTGGCTGAAAACCAAAAAAAGAAACCAAACAAAGCTGTAGCCAGCATTTAAATGTGACAAATATTTTAATGAAAATTTAGAGAATTCCACCTGTTGAAGAATTGTGAAGGAAGGGAATATATTACATGTATACTGATTATCTTCAGACTTCAAAGTCAGTATTTAAATGGAGACTTTGCTCTAGAGATAAAGGAATGTCAACAACCTCTGCCAAGTATCTTAGTAAGAAAAGAGTTTACTCTTTCAAAGATTCATCTGTAGTAGCCTGTAGATCTCAAAAACCAAGAAATGTTTCCTCTTGTGATGGTGAAAATCAGCATCAAATGGTAATTCCACAATGTTGTGTCCAGTGAAGAATCTTACCCCACTGCCCTTTTATAAGAAAAACAATTCTTGCAAATACTTTTGTAAACAAGCCAGCTCTGTCTAACCCCTCACCTCAGTTTTAATTGCATAAGAGACACTCATTTTTTTTCCTGCTACTTTCCACATTATAAAGTCGTTTGTACTTGTAGGGAGTGAATGGCAAGTGCTGGGAGAGAAGACTTCTGTGCTGCACGTGTACACTGGTGACTGCACAAAGGGGAAAGCTATGAAGAATCCAACCAACAACGTTGATTTAATGGTCACTATTCCTCATACTGGTTGTTGGTAGTTCTTAGAGATCTTGTTGCTCTGCAAAATTTTCATGTAGGTGGGACTCAGTGGTTCGTGTCAGGTTGCAAACAGCTGTATTAGCCACAGAAGAGATTTCTGTTGGTCTAGTCATGGTTTAAACTAATACTGCCCTGAGCCATGCATTAAACAGTGCCAGAATGTAGGAGAGAAAGAAAAAATTTAAAAAAAGACCCAACAACTTAAGTACTAATACCACTTTATTTTGCTTTTTGAAGCCAAACAACACATCCAAGCTAGTGTAAGTTGGCTTATCATTAGCACAGTCATGTTAAGTATTAAAATAAATGTGAAAAATGGGAGTAAAAATTGTTCCAGTACAGGAAACTTTGATTCTGGATTGTATTTGCAGTGTCACAAAGGCTAAACTGACTTCATCCTTCAGTTTGGCAGGCCTTCTTCCAGAGTGAAACCTTTCATTCAAGCTTTTAGCCTAGAGCAAATAAGCCTATAGAAAGCCTGTTGTTTGTGTGTATGTATGTATATCAGTATATAGAATAAAATATTAAATATGTTAATTTTCAAAATGCTTTTTTACAATTACATACAATTATAATTACTATAAACAGATAGAAATTGGCATTGAGACAGAGCTGAGGAGGAAAGATTTATTTACCATTGTTCTCTTTTAGAGTTTTAAAAGAAGGGCTTGCTTGCTTTCCGGAAGAAATGTAGAAAGACAAACTAGAGTCTAATAAAAAAAAGTTAGTAATAAAAAAAAGTTAGTAATAACAGGTTAGTAATAAAAAGCAAAGCAAATCACAGTGCCTACAGAACTTGCTTTATTGCAACATACAGGAGAAACATATTCTGCGGATGTAAAGTTTACTGCTATATTGAGCTATGGATAATCAGTATATCTCAGAAACGTCTTAGAGTGGAAAATCAAAATTCTCTAACCATTTCTGTCTGAAGGGTATGTGAGTTTGGTCAAGTTATTTTTTTTTTGTCATAGGATTGAAACAGACCTTTTCTAACTGCGCTCTCTGTTCATGTGCGTGTTCGTATAAACGTTTCCTTCTTTCAGGAAGCAATTCAGATTGCCCTTTTTTGTGCAATTACTGCTGTGTTAAGTTCAAGTAATATAGCATCTAAAAACATTTACGGAGCAAAGAAAGGAAGCCTTTTATTCTAACCTTGCCAAGAGCAGAAATAAAATGAGCTGTTGTGCTGGAAGTGTAGAACTGCATGAGGATTTGTAATGTCCTATTTCTCGTGGTTTAGTCTTGTGTGCAGCCTGAGATTTGTGTGATTTAATGAGACTGTGATTCGTTTATCCTGTCAAGCTTTAAATAAAAAACCCTCAAAGCACTTCCTTCCTTTTTTGAATTATGTGTTTTTGCAAGTACGGTATCAAAAGCTGTCCCTTGAAAAGAGGGAGGGGATCCAGATACAGTTATGGATGTTGGCTGTATATTTTTTATTCTGTTTTATTAGACACTGAGTAGACTATCCATTTCTCTGTGCCTCTCTGTCTTGTTTCTGGGTATTAAGAGATTCCTGCCATCATGTTCAGTTACATATGACATCAGAACATAGGCATGAACTGCTCCTGAACTTTGCTTTTGCAAGGGGAAAGGGATTAAAACCTTCTGTGGGCAGGGAAGGGTCAGTCCCACAGGCTGGGTGGTAACTCCTGCTCGTTTTGTGCATCCGAGAGTACTGTAGTGCATAGGGTAGGAGTGGAGCAATGGCCATATTTCACCTTCAAGGAGCACAGTTGGTGCTCAGGATCCCCTTTTCTATGCACAGGGATGGCAGGAACCAGCATGGGAAGGAATTACCTAGCAGAAAGGGGAGAAGGCACAGCACGGGGTCCTGCTACTCACCCAGACCTCTTATCTGTTGCAGGTGGTCTCTCTTCCATTGCTTGCTTGGGAGAAATAGGGCAGGATGCTCTGGGCCAGAATATACCCTCAGTAGTTGGAAGGCTCACATGGTGCTTCCCCAGAGGGAAGGATGTGGTGATTCTGGTGTGAGGATGTTTTTGCTTCTAGTTCTCACCCTCTTGGTGATGAATTGTCCCTGCCTCTGGCAGATGTTGTTTTGCTCTTTCACTAGTGCTGCAGGCAGAGTTTTTTTTCAGTCTCTGCTGCTCTCCCTTGCCTTACTGCCTTCCACACTGCTTTGCCGCAGGGCTTCCTTCCCACCCAGACCAGCATCCCAGCCTCCCCCAGTCCTTGCTTCTTCCTCCCTGTATGAGTGTACTCACTTCCTCTTCAGTGACTTTACCTCATCAAGAAAAGTAAATACAGTAATAAGGGGGTTAAGTATGAACAGAGGATGTGCCAGTAAGTGATGGACATCAGTGTGATCACCTTGTTTCCACACCTGGCTTTTATCTCCAGCAACCTTGCTGTTTCAGCCTGCATGCCTCTAGCATTTGGCTTCGCAGGACCCTAATGCTGATTAGGTCTCCTGCAAGCAACCAGTTTCTCTACAACCTGTAGTTTATGAAAGGGACCAGAGGTGCACAAAGGTACTGGAGAAAATACACATGCAGTTCCATGGCTTGATTCCCAAGGCTTTGCATGTGTAGAGGAACTCCTGAGTTGTAAGAATGTAGCCAGATGGGATGGTGTTTGTACAACGCTGGATCATTCCATGAGTACAGAATCATAGGATCATAGAATGTTTTGTGTTGGAAGGAACCTTAAAGATCATCTAGTCCAACCCCTTGTGCCATGGGACAAGGACTTCCACTAGTCCAGGTTGTTCAAAGCCCCATCCAGCCTGGCCTTGAACGCTCCTAGGGACAGGGCATCCACAACCTCTTTGGGAAACATGTTCCAGTGCCTCACCAGCCTCATAGTGAAAAAATCCTTTTTATTTCCTCAGTTTAAATGTCAGTTTGCAAAACTGACTTACACCGTCTTTGGATATTTGCAGTGATTTTATACTCATGTAGTATGAGTTTGGGTTTTTTTTTTTTCTTGATGCTTGGGTCAAACAACAGTGCTGTGGCAGCTAAAATACAACCAAAAACTGGCCAAACCAGCCAGCTGGTCGTTATACAGTGGCAGAAAAGACACCTTAGCTGCTCTTCTACTGTGTATGAGGCATGCTAGGGACTATGGTCAAAGTGATGGTTTCTGCATCCATGTCCTCTAGTGGAATGAAACATGACTGATGTTTGCTGCAACTCAAAGCAGCCTTGAACCTTTGCATCTCACTGTGAACAGTGCCAGGACAGAGCAAAGGTATGGCAAGAGCAAATGGCAAAAAAAGGTGTCAGCAGTAGGTAAGGCTGAGTGCAAATAGTGCATGGCTATGTGAGTGGCTCCTTAGAGGCTGTAGGGGCTGATTTGTGTTCTGTTGTGAAAATTGCTTATTTTCAACACAACTATATGACTCTTCTGCCCCTTTGCAGTTTTGATTGAAGAGCCTGGAAGTGATTTACACTGCAGTTTTTCTGAATTTCACATGGAGAAATGTGTAGTACATTGCTACAGAAGCTTTCAGTTATGATTACAATACTGTGGTCAGCACATAACCAGTCTGTAAAAGATAAAGAGGTTTGCATCGTCTCCCTTAACCTGAAGTCTGGGAGGAAATTCTGGCTAGGATATTGAATCTCAGAGTGTATCAGGGTGAGAGGTGCTAAGTTGCGAAAAAAGATGCTCCAAGCTGGATAGATGGAATCTGACCCGAGAGGTGCAGTCAGTCACTGCAAAGCCAGGTTTTCCTAGGCCCTTGGTGTCATGATGAACATTTCCATCTGCAGTGGGAAAGCCTGCGTGTGAAGGCTAAGAGCTTGTAAGGCTGCTTTTACTTCCCTGTTGTCCACACTCCACATAACCTGTATGCGGTCTCTGAGCTGTTCAGGTGGCACTGTGGGTTGTAGGAAAGAGGTAGCTGGCTTCAATGCCAGGCAGCTTGAACTTGATGGAGTGTGGAGAGTGGGTATCAGATGCAGAGCAGATAGCTTTGACCTCCCACTAAAACCCAGAGATTGATGCATCTAAGCCCCCATGCTCCTACAGAATAATCTTAAGACACGTTCCTTGGCAGAAACCCCTCTGAGCCATTTCTCCCGCTGCCAGGTTACCAGCTTGACTGTTTTTTACTGCAAGTCTCACTATATTTGGTAATTTTCTTACAGGCTGAGCTCCTGGAAATGGATCATTAGTAAAAATAATAATAATAATTAAAAAGCCACTCTACTCCCACCCCCTTTTGCTTGGAATCCTAGGATTTATCAGAGGACCTGAGAACAGACACACTGCCTGCCTGCATTCCCAGAAGCAAACAAGAACCAGAGACTCTGCTTTCCAAATGCCCTGGCTTGGGGTGCTTGGCTCACTTCTATCAGGCGATTCAGTACCGTAGCAATACTGTAGCTTGTGTACCTCCCAAGAAATCTTGCCTAAGAAGATAACTAAATCTAAGGTACAAAGGCAATGAGCAATAGTGAAAAATGGAAAAAAAAGAATCCTAATTATGAGTTGTTTGGATGTTTCTTCTTTGGTTCAGAAGACATTTTCTTATGGTGCCACAAATAATACTGAATGCAGCTTGACTCCTCTGAAAATAATGTTGAAGGAGAGAGCCAGATTTATCGGGACTAACAAGGAAGTTGTCCAAAAGAGATTCATTAATTAAGAGGCCTAATCACAGCCAATAAGACAAGTGCCTCGGCCATCAACAGACTAATATACATCTTTTGGCAGTCACCACTCCCCACAGGCTTGCCTGTCTGTTGCTGCCTACTGTATGGCTCACGCCACAGAAATGATGAGATAACGCTAAAACCAATTTGGCACTTCCCACGTGAGAGGGTGAGTGTGTTTCCCCACTTTGGAAATGCAGCCTCCAGCAGTCTTACCCTATGCCAGAGGTTTCTTAATATCCTGGAATTAGCTGACGAAGAGATGAAGCAAACTGAAGGAGCATTTGCTATCTGTTCAGGCCACCTAAGCTTTCTATCAAATAAACCCTGGTCTGATTCTCAGCCCTCTGGGAACGGTTGCCCACAGCTAACATTTGTTACCCCAAGTAACCCCGAGGTGACCTTCTCTTAGCAAAGCTGCAGCCAAGAAAAACCCTCTTTAACATAACAGTGCAGAGCTTAGAACATCAACTTGAACCATCCTGACCTCTGAGCTGCCAGGGTCTGTACAAATTAATTTAACAATAGACAATGTTGAAAGGGAGGAATGTTTCAAAGGAATTAAAAGAAAAAAAAAAGCTCCCTCATCCATCTCTTCTCATTTAAGAAATAGTCAGGAGGCCTTCTTTAGAAAACTTAAAAGTGCTCCTTGTTGCAAAACAATGGGCAATATAAGGGAAACTCATTGGTTTCTTGCGCATTAGCATAGGAAAATGAAATTTCCCATAAATGGGTGCTGTTTTGGGAAAATCAGCCTTTACTTTCCACTGGGGAATTGCCTTTATTTCCTGGGATGCTTCAAAGATAATTTCACTTTATTTTTCAGAGCTGCTCCTAGGGCTTCTATTGAGCAAATAAGGAAGTCTCCTCTTTCTGCCCACTTCACCAGTTTGTACCTTGCTTCATATTTCCAGTGGCTCTCATGCCAACAAGCAGACTGGGTAAGAAAAAAGCCCCTTACCATATGGAGCTTAAATCAGTTAATGATTGAAGGAGCCAGACAGCAAGGAGATATGTAGGAAAATAAGATCTTCAGGCTCCAAGGCAAACAGCTTTATTACCTCTGCTGAAGAAGAAGCTGGCTGGGGTTAATTCTTGGGTGTTTTCCACAGGTGCAGACTTACTCCTCTGGTCCTCCTTAGCAGGAGCTTTGACACCAGTGGTTTCATTCTTTGTGAGCAGAGAGGATTATTATAGCAGGAGTGGTGAAGCTGGAGGCAGTGAGCAATGCTAATGGTAATTTTTAAATTTGCCTAGAATTGCTTTGACAGCTTGAAACCTGTGTGGTGAGTATAGATAGGGGAGATGGAAGTGTCTTCTTGAAGCATGCAGTGGCCTTCAGTAATTACACCAATGAAACCACCTGTTTTTCTTTATTTAGCCAGTGTTATTCGTTGCAATGGTAGTTTCTGTTTTCCTACACAAATGTTTTTTTCTTCACAATTGAGCTGTGCTTCCTTCAGTAACACAGGGCATGAACCCAAGCACATTCCCAGGTGGCACCGAGGGAGATTTCCCAAGGGAAGTGTGTGTGGGGGCTGCCCTCTCCTCCCAGACATTCCCAATGCCTGGGACTGTGAGATCTGAGGAGCTGTAAGGGCTGAGGGGGAGAGGACTGGATGTTTAGTGCAGAGGGAGATAAGATAAACCTTTATGTCTCTGGACTTACTGCAGCTTTCCACACACAGCCTTCAAGATCCTGTGAGGTTGTAGGGGTCCTCTTGCAACTAATACAGTAATGACCTTGAATTCACTTCGAGCTCAGCTGCGCTGCTGGAGGACAAGGCTTTTCTTGTGAGCAAAAAACATTAAGGCAGTGCAGAGGTTTGCCTACATAGCTCCAGTCTTCAAGAGATTTGAGTATCCTTTTTGAGGCCCTGCTTGCAACAAGGGATTTTAGATAAGCTTCTGCAGGAGTTAATGTGTAAAGTTTTCAGATTTATCCTCACTTGATGCCTCTCTTTTTTGCTTGTTGACAAATACACTGCTGTATGCTGATTGTTTTACAGAGGTCATTTTTTGATGCGTGAAAAAGGTAGTCATGTGCATGCTCATGTGTGCATGCTGACCAAAACAAGTGTGCTTTTATGACTGTGTAAGTTTTAGGGGGGGAAAAATTAGTCACATAAAATTAAAAATAATGAATAATCTGGCTTATCAATTTTTCAAATTGTAACCTGCATTTAGGAGGCCAGACTGATTCTTCATACTGAGGTAATCTGTTGCACCAAGCACATGCAATCACAGACGGTTAGAAACTTTCATAGTTTCACACTAAGACTAAACCCCTTTCTATTTCTCATCATCTTCTGGTTATAAGAGACAACAGAACCTGGGCGGAGGGGGAAGATAAACCCATGAGATTTTTGTTATGGATTATTTTTAAATTGTGCTTGGACTTGTTACATGACTCAATGGAAAATATTAGTGACCTCTTCCTTTATAGCTTCGACTTCCTGCAAGCTTGTCTGTTAAAAAGATTCTGCAAGATGCTTCCTTTGTGGATCCTGTAAGAAATGTATATTCAGCAGGAGAAACATCTGACTGAGCAAAGACTAACTTACACAGTGGTTTGGAAGCCACGTGTTGAAAAGTGCTGGGAAAACACAGCAGGGAAAATGATAAAAAGGGATGAAAGCAGTTCAGACGGGCAAAGAATGCTAATTCAAAAATGCAAACCATCTGAACACTGATGAGTGTGCAGGTTGCAATAACTTCAGGGCTGACCGAAGTTGCTCAACAGTCATATTCTGTAAGTCAGCTCCCACAGGACATTGCCTGCAGTGATTTAAAATTGGAAGAGGGGAGGGGGTTGGTTTGAGGTGCTGCAGAGAGCAATCCTGCAGTAGCAGAGTGCGAGTAGGAAATGGGTCAGTTGAAGTAATAGCTTTTTTTTAATGTGGTTTATGTGAGCCAAGCCAATGTCTGTGGAGCACAGGGTTATCACATTCATGACCTGGATTTTTTTTTTTCATTGTATTAGAAATGAGTATTTTTGCAATGAAATTCAGTCATCCAAGTGCAACATTATGAATCCTCTTTCTATTCGGACACCACCTTGAGGCCCACAGTCATATTGAGGTGTTTTTTTAGTGTTGACGTTTGTCTAGATCGTTAAAATAGACCACTGTTTGGCAATGTAATGCTGTGGTCTCACATTCCCAGGAGGTCAGCAGAAATACCAGCCTGGAGTATCCCTGCTAATACCGCCTGTGGTTTGTTCTCACCTCTGCATTGTGGGAGGCAATCTCCTTGGTTGTGCTGAAACAACTGGATGTGTGACCACACTGAAGTGGCTAAAGGGGCTGACCAAGCTTAAAAAACACCCAACCCAACCCAACCCAAACCTCACCAACCCTTGACCGTATATTTCCTCACCTTAGCCCCTTGCTATATCAGTTTACTGATCCAGTTTGTAATATGCCAGCTCCATACACACAGGTGTTGGCAGCAGTGGGGGCACGATGCTGCAAGGGATGGAGAATGCCTTGCAGTAGTGTTATTGTTGGTTGCTTTCAGTGTGAGAACACAGCCTTAGTTACAGCTTTGGTCTAAACTTTTCAGTCAGCTTTGATGTACTTTAGCAGCTCGCGGAAAGGTGATAGCGTACAGTAGCTATGTTTTTGGTCCCTCCTGATGGGCAGATATTAAGCAGACAGTGTGTTATCAGAGGTGTGTAGAGCTGTGCGTGCTGTTCAGATGAGGTGTGACGAGACTGTGGCTCCTGAGGCACAGGCTGTTAATGAAATCCAAACCTGCCCCCCCTCCTACTCCCCTGTTCTGACCACTGCTGACTGGTTCAAGTGGCTCTGAAGTCTGACCATTAAGTGGTTATTGAAACCAAAGGGGTTAGAAAGAAAACTCCAGAGGAAGGGGCTTATTTTTAATCCAGATCAGGTAAATCGTCCATCAGTAAGTAGTACACTGAGTCAGACTGCAGTGTAGCAGCTAAGGTTGATAATGGCTATGGTGGGGAGAGGTGAATGATAGGCTTATGAGAGGGGAGGGACAGTCTTTTTTCAGCCAGTTTTGCCACCGATGCCCACACCACTTGATTAAGCAAGTGAGTTCATGTAAGGGCATAGTCTGCATGACAGTCCAGCAATGTGCTAGTGTATTTGCCTTGGAACACAGTCCTCTCGGTCAGACTTTATGTCATTTTGGACTGTGCATCCCTCTAATAACGCCCAAGCTGTCCAAAAGTCCGAGGTATTAGCAGAGCATGGATTTCCAAGTCTAGGTCTGACATTTCCAACCCATTCCTTTTATGTAAATCTCTATCATTATCCTAAAGGCATGTATTTAGTTAGTTGTGCTACACATCCCCCTTTTTCAAAAATGCAGACTTCCCCACCCCTTGACACACAGAACTCCTTCATGCTGCCTCAGTGTGTATGCAGCATCTGTAGCAGAGGCACAGCAGTCACTCTCATTTGGATCTAATCCTGGGTAACAAATGGTGTAGCCCACTGATGCCGTGCCAGTTCATACTAACTGAAGAAAGACCTGCTGAGGTGATGCTCTCCACTACTTGCCCTTGCTGATATCCACAGAGCACAATCCTTTCCCGATGGTGGACAGAGGAGAGCTGTCCAACTGAGGATTTGTGCTCCCTGCCAGGTCCCTTTGGGTACAGGCTTGCTCACAGTCCTGCTGCGTTAGGAATATCAATGGCAAAAGAGAAGACAGCTAATATTGTCCCCACTGTGCACACAGCCAGGCGTGGGTTTTGCTTTTGCTCCCTTAATGCTGTGCTTCGTATACCAGAAGCAGGCGGGCACATGATCTCCCTGAAGGCAGGATCCAGTGTTACTGTAGAAACTGGCCACCAGCTTCTTTTGTAGCTAGCAGCTGTCACTGTGTGGTTACAGCCAAAGTGTCACTCCTCCAGTGTCTGCAGGCTCTGGAGTTTGTTTCTGCTTCTGAATCCTCTGTGCTACAGCTTAGAGATTAATTCCGCACCTTCTATCAAAGCATGTTAATATATTTCTGAATTGCATCTATTTTTGGAGATGTTTAATATTTGATGTTCTTTCCAGGTTTCATTTTCCTTCACCAATACTTCAAGGCATAGAGGAGCTGTTAAAGAAATTGCCATGAAACCTAACTTGAAGCAATGGAAACAACTCATGCTGTTTGGGATCTTTGCATGGGGTCTGCTTTTTCTGGTGATATTCATCTATTTTACAGATAGCAACGCTGCTGAACCAGTTCCCAGTTCCTTTTCTTACATTGAAACTAAGAGGCTTCTGCCTCTTCAGGGCAAACAGAGAGTCATCATGGGAGCCATTCATGATCCATCATTCTCTGAAACCGTCGATGGGAATGAGGTACTTCTTAATGAAGATCTCTTAGGTACCTTTAAATCGGGGACTGGAAGTATTAAGAAATGGACTGATTTGGAAGATGCCTTTAGAAATGAAGATGAGTTTTTTCCATCCCAGATAGGAAGAAAATCGAAAAGTGCTTTCTACCAAGTGAACGATGATTATTTATTTGCTGCTGGTCAGCCTCAGTCCCACAACCATCTTCAAGAGACAGCGAAATTCATCTCAGCCGATGAGGATAATCTGAAAGTAAATAGTTTACAGAACAACTGGAGCCATCAAAGGAGAATGAGGAGAAGGAGCACAAAGCACAGGAGAAGCCAGATGCTTGATGAATCTGATGACTGGGATGGGCTGTATTCCACAATGTCGAAATCCTTTCTTTACAAGCTTTGGAAAGGGGATGTCTCTTCCAAGATGTTAAACCCTCGACTGCAGAAGGCGATGAAAGATTATTTGAGCACCAATAAGCATGGGGTGCGGTTCAAGGGGAAACGAAACTCCAAGTTGACAGGAGACCAGCTATTCTGTGAGCTAAAAGAAAGGGTGACTGTGAAAACAATAGATGGCAAGGAGGCTCCCTTCTCCACTCTTGGATGGGAAAAGCACGTTCCTCAGATTCCATTGGGCAAATTGTATACACATGGTTTTGGGAGCTGTGCTGTAGTTATGTCTGCTGGTGCGATACTGAACTCCTCTCTAGGAGATGAAATAGGTGGGTTAAATGCATCCATTCATGTACATATATATATATGTACACATGTGTGTTCATGTTTGTCTTTCAAAAGGTTCGTTCTTTTCAAGCATAGATCTGTAAAGCCTGGTTGTTTTTTCTCACCAGCATTACATGAGTGTGAGGTTATGGACTTCAGTGAAGCTGTTCCCTTTCAGGACAGTGTTAACTGAAAGGAAAATCAAGGCATAATTTGATTTAAAGAAAACAATGCCTTCTTATCATATTACAGCTTATAGTATGAAGGAGGCACTGGTTCCATGAGATCTGCCGCATTTGACATTTTACTGCAACATGTGTTTATTTCTTCAACAGATTAGAGCCATGTTCAGGTTTTATTCTGCAAAACTGTGTTGTACCTGTCTATGTTTTGCAGTGGCTTATAAAGAAACTTCTTGTGTTGCTAGCCCAGACTGAGCTTTTGTCTGGGAAGAAGCAGTAGACCATCTTCTTGCACATTTAGAATTCACAGACCCTTGAGCAGCCTCATGTGCTGAGGTCAAGTCCCCTGACCTCTTTTCCAAGAGTGAATTTAAATGAATTCAAGTATCTCTTCACATTGTTTTCCCATTGCTGCACTTTGTCAGTGAGGTTGCAGGTGCTGAGATTTTAACCTTCACAAAGAATGCCCTACTTTAAGGTGGGGTATTGTGGTAACTATTCAGAAGAGGATTGTGGAGCCATAAAACTAATCCAGGCTTGTTTTATTTTTAAGAAATGAGTATTACTACTCATGTTAACATCTCAGTACTTTTTCAGTTCAGTAGTACACATGCAGTATGCTAAGAGCACTGAAAGAAGGATGAAATGTATGTCTCTAACTTGCGTCTGGAGCAAGAAGACTTACCTCCTTCAGCTTTATAAAAACCTTTTGATGTGCACTCGTTAATCCTCCTATTTTCCAGGACTTCGCATACTGGTACCTGCTTCATCACACTGTATCATCTCTTTGACACAGATGGGTTTCCTTTAAATCTCTGGGACATATTAGAGCTACTGTCATTATCAAACTACTCTACTGATTTAGAAATCTTTGGGGTGAAAAAGATTAACAGTTCCTCTCCAATGTGTTGTATTTGACTGAAGCAAAATCTCCTGACAATGTTCCCCAGTACACCCAGATTTAGAGCTATACTGGAGAAACTATAGCATATTGTGATGTACCTATGTAACCACATATTACAGCATATATTTTAACATATTTGCACTCTCAGACATAGACGTAGGTACTTGACATGGTACCTGTGGCCTGGGTACTCCCATGTGTACCCATTTTCTTGGGAACACTCTGGATACAGGAAGCTTATGCTCTCTAAGGAAGGGCTTTTGAGTTAATTGGGAAATTGTGATCTGATGCTGCCTAAAGGAAGGGGATACCGTTTAGTCTGCACAGAAGTTCTGTATCTCCTCCTATTTGTTGTTCAGGAAAGTGTGTGGGGCAGCAGGAGTCACAGAAGGTGACCAGGCCACGTGCAAGTACTTACGACTAAGCAGATAATTTCTCTGAGAGCTGTGGTAGGCCAACTAATTGCTTGCCATCATCCAAGCAAGGCCTGGTAGAAACCTCTGAGTCTCAGTGGTCAGTGCAGCTCCTGGGAAGTGCTGATATACTGGAGTCATCATGCCAGTGTTTCCCTCTTAAAATGGAAAATGGAAGCTCCAGCATCTGTTTATATTATTGTTCCCATGGGGAAGAAGTTATGCCTCCCCTGCAGAGTGTAGATAGTACATATTGCAGCTGAGCTCTTGGCTGTGACTTTCCACCTCCCTTCTAATCCTTAAAAAAAAAGTGAGAAGAGTCTGACCAGGAAGAGAAAAATCAGACTGTATGAAATACTCTTTTTTCTTGTATGTGCGCATTGGTGGGAGAAGACCATCCTCTCCCAGAGGCTGAAAATACAAGCAAACTTGTCAGTTTAGAAGCACCTTAGGTTGCCGGTGGTGCTACTCTGTGGAGTCAGTCTGGCACTCCCTTGGTGGCCAGAGAGGGATGGTGAAGTCAGCATCATTGGGGAGTGAGGAAAAACACTTCATACATGACTTCTGGCTATATAGAACCTAGGTTGTGAAGATGCTGCAGCCGACAGAAAAGGCTTAGGAGCTCATCAGTAGAGGGCCTTTCTCTTCATAGGCTTTTAGCTCCCCCTTCTGTGTTCCTATTAGAAACGCAGGCAGAAATGTTAATTTGGCTTCTGCCTTTTGCCCTCCTCCCAACCACCCCTACTATTGTTTCCAAATGAAGCTATCTATGGTAATACTGCGCCCGTGCAGCAAACACTCCATCGTGATGATGCTGTTTAACAGGAGACCTGTTTGGCATCACTGGGAAGTAACAGGGATCAAACTCCAAACATTTTACACCTTGAAAATGGTTATCTCCAAATACTGAATCAGATAAAAATCTATTGACTTAAAATTATCTATTATCAGTGTTAAACTGCATTCTGGTCATATATTTTATAGCGAAGGAAAAGGATTTCATCTTGATAGGAAGAATCAGCATGGGTAACGTTGGAAGTGCAGTACACTGCCTATCAGTTAAGTTGTGAACCATACAATTCCCATTTCTCAACTCAGTTCCCAGTTCTTGGTCAACAGATTGTCAAAAAGTTGTCAAATGCAGGTCCAAATTTATTCTTAAATTCATAAGCGGGTTTCAAGTATTAAGGACCTTTGTTTTTCTTTTCCTTCTCCAAAACTGTGGAGTATCTGCAGATTCCACTTGACTTCATGTCCTCAAGCTCTTACACAATCAAGATGTTTATGTTTAGGCAGATGAAGGCTAGGTGTTGTCCCTGCATAGGGAACGGCCCGATGGGAAAAGCCGCCACTCCTTAGCTTCTGAGAAGCTGGGCTTGGTGGACATTTGGCAAAAATCTCTCTTTTCAGACGCAACATGCTAAAGCAAGCAAGTATGGCTGAGATTGTACTGCCAGTTTCGTGTCACATAGTGTTTTCTTGTCGGGAGTAGAAGGAATATGGAGTAAAGGTGTGGAAGGATGAAAGATCCCCGTTTGATAGGATCAGACTTGAACTCCATTAAAACATGTTGGTTATCTTTGGAAACTTCTGTCTCCTCCATTTTTGAGCTGCAGACTGTGATCTTTTAAGTGACTAAAGATAAACAGCTGTATGAATTACCTATGGTTTAAGGCATTACATGTCCATTTGGCTATTCTCTGCCTCCATCAATAGAAGGGACAAAAGTAGACTACGGGAAGTATCCATTACTGTGTTAATGGATATAACGTCTTAGTCTCCCTCACACCTTTTGGGCTTTGAGATCCCCTTTTAAAAAGCACTGGAAGGGTAATTATCTTTTGTCACTCACAGACTTGCACATAGTGTCTACCCTTGACCCATACTTGACTTATAGCTGCTTTCTATTTTACATGACTCCCAGGTCAACAGCTTGTGGGGAAACTTTGACACTTCAGCTCTGTTATATCTTTGCTACCAAAGGGTCCTCAGGTTTTTGTGTGTGAGCAGATCTGGGGGCCGACTTCCATACAGAGACAACCTTTGAGACTTGTACTGACCTTGAGAATAAGTGCACAGTATGATTAATAGATTTGAGGTAGGCTGAGATTTTCAAGTGTTATAAAATACTGTGAAACACAAGCTTATGCTTAAGCATTGTTATTCATTCAAATAGGCAATTAGATATCCTTGCAATTAATGTGCTTTTGCATGGAGTGATTCTTTGTAAATTTTGCAATAGAAATAGCAAATAATTATGTGTACTGGATGTGCTAACAACTTTCTCACACTAAGTTCATCCAATTCAGAGAAATATTTAAGTATTGAAAGCTGAATTAATAGATAATTCTGAACTCGTTTTTCCAATGGATTTTAATAAAGTTAATAACGTATGGAAGATGCAAGAGGATTTTTGTTTGTGGATAGTACAATGTTTATTGTCCTTAGAAGATAAAGATTAAGCGAAATGTGTAAATTTGATATTTGTTTAGATCTAAGAAAAACAAACTACCCCTGCATTTATGCTCCTAGATTCTCATGATGCCGTTCTAAGATTTAATTCTGCTCCAACACGTGGCTACGAAAAAGATGTGGGAAATAAAACAACCATGCGGATCATTAACTCTCAGGTAAGATCTTCCTTTTGTGACTTCAAGTTGATGTCACTTCTGTAAAATATACATGAAATTAATGTCATCTGAGAAAGTTGTGAGTAATCTGGGAAAGAGCTAGTGATTTAGCAGTTGTGATGCAGAGCAGGTAAAAGTTCTCCCTTACAAGAGTATTCACACTGCTGGGAGTGGAGAATGATTGTAATAGTTACTTGATGTCCCTGTTTCAAAGAACTGGGTTGTAAGGTTTCTTATGTGTCTTACATCTGTAAAGGCTCTGCAGGATGCCAGAGCCGTCAGTGCAGAAGACCTTCACCACACTGCCTCCGGGATCTTCACAAAGCCTAGGCTCTGGGGATCCCAAAGCTCTTTTCTCATATTCTCCAGTTCCCCAATTATTTCCTCGCTGGAAGGCGAAAGAAATGGGAACTGAATTGTCTTAATACATAACTTCAGGCAAGTCATCGTTCTTTAAAAGTTTACTCCAAACTAGTGAAAAACTTTAACATACACTGGATATTACATGTAAAGGCAAATTTGTTCATCCGAATGGAAAAAGAAAATGGTATTTTCTGCATATGGGCATCAACAAATAATTGTGCGTTGAGCTACAGTGACACCTTATGGTTGAGAGTAGTTTTTCTGTTTTGAAAAAACTATTGCCTGAACTCAGTTCTTGGGCAAACCAAGCCTCTTTCCCCTGTATGAAATGCAGCCACAAAGCAGCAATGGAGTTACTGTGAAATTTTGTGACATATTGAAATGGTCAGTTTACTTGGTCAACACTAGTAGTATGGTTGGCCATGCATCATGCTGTATACATAGTGATTCTTGCTGAATGAGAGCAAAATTTTCATTTATTGTAATTCTTAGGAATTCATTATTTTTTCTTCTTCGAGTGACTGCCCATGCAAAGTGTATCCTTGGTGGATGTGCTCTCTGTGCATACAAGTTCATGTTCTTTGCCACCACATAGAGGACTGTTCATTGTCATTCCCTCCACACTGGTTTTGTAGCTCTTCGTGAGATTTGCAGTACAGAGTCGATCTTAGAAGAGATCTGGGTTAAATGTGCCCTCTTTTTTTTTTGTCAGAGAAAGGAAGCAGAAATACGTTACTCTAGTGCTGAAATCAGTGTATCAGAGAACATTGATCTTAATGACATTTTTGGGTTTTATAGTTTTCTTTTTTTTCCTTTTCTCTGACTGTTTTCTGTTAAACTGTTAGCCAAAATGTCCCAGTACTGACCATGCCTGACTCTTGTGCCAGGCAAGGAGGAGGGTTTAGAAACTTTATTTAGTTGACTAGTCTCAGTATGTTCTCTGTAGAAGAGAGAAATGTCTCCAGGTAGTGGTCTGAGCTTTGTTTTCATCCCAGCAAACTCAGAGAGACTGAATTAGCTAAATTCAGAGAGGCAGGATTAGATGTGGTCTGCTGTTCGTGCAGGCTGGGGTCCTCCTGGCTCCCAGAGCTGCTGCAGCATGCTGATAGAGGGGTGCTAATGCAGGCTCCCATGGTCTTCTGTGCTGCACTGTACATTGCCTTCTCAGTACAATCCCTCTCAAGGAAACACAGGGCATGGCTAGAGATCAGGCCAGATCAGCTCACAGACCTGCCTCACAAGTATTTCTATTTCCATCACCTTTCTGCTTCTTCAAAGAGGTAGGAAGCCACCTGGGATGCTCTGGCCAGCTGCTGAGAAACTGGCCTATGCCTCTTTGGGAGTGAAATCTGCACAGGTCACTTGGTAAAGTGGCTTTCCCTACCAATATTGAAGATGGGTTACCCATACAGCTTTACCGACCCTTCTTTCCTCCCTGCTGTTGGAAATTCCTGCATTCATTTGATTAAAAGGCTGCCGTGGCCCTCATCTTACCTCATGTTCTCCACTGTGAAAGCCTAAAGGACATGAAGGAAGTGCATGCAGTCACAACAGGTGATGTTATTCCGAAGAAACTCATCTCATACATATGAATACAGACTAAGAGTGAAATTTGTGTGGAGAACGCCTCCAAAGGACTCTTGCTTACTGAAAGGCAAGTAAGAGCTTGCTTACTGAAAGGCAAGTAAGAGCTCCTTTGTGTGATAACTATGGAATCGAGCTTTTAAAAGCTTGACCTTTTGGTCTGTTTACCCTGTGCTCTCAAAAAAGAAGTTTAGGTTCTCAGGCGAAAACTGCTCTGAGAAATGGAGTTGGGGATGCTGATGGCAGCACGACTAATTCTGTTCTTGTTGTAGAAGGCTGATGGAAAGTCATTAAGCTCAAAGTTTATGGTAGGAAGAATATTGCTATGGCAACAATATTATTTTTCTGAAGAAAAATATGCATAATCAAATATGGCTCATTGGATCCCAAAGGGAAATGAAAATGAGTATGAATTTATTTGTCTGGAATGTTGATTAGTTTAACAGCTGGAGCCAAATTGATGCTGTTTCAACCAATGCTGAAATCACTCCGCTCAATCCTGCCTGAGATTAGATGCACCAGGGACCAGAGAGATCTGGTTTAGGCATGGAGGGTGTGGGAAGGGATGAGCCAGTAGGGGTGAAGAGTAAACTTCTAGTGGGGTGGGACGCAGAGTACCAGGAGACGTGGGAGGGAGTTGTATGAGAGCAGTAGATTGGAGCAATATGTCAGTTACTTCAAAAGCAGCCCTATTCCAGTGCCTGTTGCAAAAATTATTTTTCTAGGTATTACCAGCTTTTACAGTCATGATCTAATTTGCCTTTTTGGAGTTAACTTGAAATGAGTCTGACTTGCTGTTGAAATGAGAAAGCAACCAAAAAGGAGAAAGGAAGGAGTATGTTATCCTTGGGGGCTGTAAAGAAAGCTGCTCTGTGTCTAAGAAGAGAATCCTGCAGGCGGTCTAAAATACCATAGCTTTCGTTTTCAAGTTCTAGAATACTCAGTAATGTTGATATATAATTATACAACATCTCAAGTGATCCCATCACATCTCTCACAGATGGAGAGTAATTCGGCATACTGCTACTTCAAACTCATGAGTGCTGTTTATGGCTGAGCTGGTTTTTATATATATATATATATTTTTAACAAAACAAGATGCTTAAAATTGACCAGAATTAAAGCAGAACAAACAGCAGCATGTGGAGGACTGTTCATTTTAGAGAAGGATGTTTCCATTTTTCTGGATCCTACTTGCTTTTAACGCCGTGCAATTCCTTGCATCTGTGTTTGCAGATTCTCACCAATCCAAACCATCACTTTGTCGACAGCTCCTTGTACAAAGATGTTATCTTAGTAGCCTGGGATCCTGCTCCTTATTCTGCAAATCTGAATGTGGTAAGATGTCTGCTTGGACCTTTCTTCCCAATCAGTCTGAAAGCACTGGAGAAAATGAGTGGATGTAGTACTGCAGTCTCCTGATTCTCACTAGTCACAATGAACCCCAAAATCTATCTTTAAGGAATGGGGAATGATATTTCTGCATGAATTGGTCAAAATTGGCTTATTAGTCAACATCTTTTTATTAGGATGCTAGGATAGATGGATGATGGCGTGTTTTCAATAAAATGTTCTTATTTTCACATAACAGTGAGTTTTCTGTATGTTTGCCAAGCAGGGAACATTGCTAGATTTCAGAAGGTTTCATCAAAAAACGTGAAGAATTACGTCTGTTTTTTTTCCCACCTTCCCCTCTGTCTACCCAGACAAAATACAGCACCATAATGAAAGTCTTTTTGGCTCCTTCCCTGTTTCTCAGGCCTCCTCCCTTCCAGTCTTCCCTTTGTATCCACTCCCCCACAGCCATCTGTGCCCCACAGTCTGCCCCCTCACTAAGAGCAGCAGACGTCCATCTGGTTGTCACTGGGGGGAGTCTCTGCTTTGGCTCATGCTGCAGCTCCAGTGGACCAGTTGATCTGATGGTTCTTGGCAGGGACAGCTCAGAGCTGAGCATGCTGCAAAGTAGGAAGTAAACCTTAATCTGCTGAACTGTCTTAGCAACAGATGCCAGAGGCTGTCTGCCTCCCACACAGGCTGCTGCCAGCCTGTTTCATGTGCTGCTGCTGCCTCCATCAGGGACAGGGACACTTTCAGAGGAAAGTTCACCCCAATGCCCAGATCTTGTGTCAAGACTCTTTGAACCCCATGTTCAACATGAGCCTGTGAAGGGGAAATGAGGTTGGCTCATCCCACTGCAATGAATTGCTCATTGGGAGTCTCTAAATAAAATGAGTAGTCCAGAGTGAGGACTGGCTTCCCAAGAGAAGCATCAACCAGTGCAGGCTGCTTTGCTACCTTTGCTTCTGTTCTGAAGAACCCATGTGAACCTAGTTCACATTACGGTACATGTAGTGTTAAAAACACATTTGCTGCCATGAGATTTAAAAAATGTCTTACTTTTTTCCTCCCAGTGGTATAAGAAGCCGGACTACAATCTGTTCACTCCCTATGTACAGCATCGCAGGAAAAACCCAAACCAGCCGTTTTACATTCTCCATCCAAAGTTTATATGGCAGCTCTGGGACATCATTCAGGAGAACACTAAAGAGAAGATACAGCCCAACCCTCCTTCTTCAGGTTTTATTGGTAGGTGTCTCAGTGATGGGCCCAGTAGACATGTTAGATTAAAAAAACACCACCAAAAAACTGTAGATGTCTGCGTTGCATGAGGATCAAATCCCTGCACATGTACTGTTTGTTCTTGGTGCTCTATATAGAAATGACGACTAGCTAAAACGCACAGTATGAGAACTACAGAATAATTGGGTGTTCTGCTTTCTTGCCCTTCTCACCCATAGTATGCATACCATATTCATAAAACATACATGTATCTGTGAGAAATTTGTATTATTCCGTATCAATATATCTGTTGAGAACCTACTCAATTCTGAAGTTCTTTGTTAGGATCTTAGAGCAGAGATGCATCAGACAAGTGAAAGCATGTGGCAAATAATAGAGAGAGGATGAAATCACTGACAGGCCCCAAACTGTATTCCCTACACAGGACAAGGAATGGGATTTCCAGTGCCCTGCCACAGCTTCCAGTGGTCAGTCTGAAAGTGCACAAAGCACTCTTCTTCTTACACTTGGAAGGAATGGGTTTCACTGTATTTTTTTGTCTTTCCTTAGTATTTCTTGGAGAATCATTTGACACTATGCCCACAGTTCATACAGCATAAAGACTTATCTGATGCCTAGCAGGTCCTGATCATGAATGTCTAAAAGTTGCAAGCAGTCAGAGTAGCAAAGCTGAGTCAGAATCTTCCTTGTTCATAGTCCTAGAGACATGGAGGTTGACAGAGCTCCCAATACTCTCTTCCACTTTGGAAACATCATTATTTCCTACTTGACATTGTGATTATTGGTTGAGGTACTTGCTGCAGTCAGAACATGATCTTTTTATTTTTTCTATCTGAATCTGAAAGCAAAGATACCTGAGATTTCATCCAACGTGGGAAAAGCAGTTCCAAACACTTAGACTCTGTACACAGTAGTGGTATCTTAGGATATTGTGGAGCTGACCAAAGGCCTTAGTCTGCTGAAGCTCTCAGATAAATGACATAAAGATGTCTGAGAGATGCCTATCTATGACCTGAGTGGGCTGTGCTTACCTTGAGCATGAATGGAAAGAAGAGGAGGCCTTGTGTGTTGAAGGACAATGGCTTGGCAGTTGGATACTTCTTGAAGTGAGATCTTTGGAACCGGTTTGTAAAAATTCATGAGAGAGCTGCTCATGTGGAATGATCTCACCAGCTGCATTCATATTGTGCAAAAGCGTTTCTTGGAGTAATGAAGTTGTTGATAAAAATAGGTTAACAGCTGCTGATAGTAAGAATAGTGAAGAGGATCATTGTACTGTCAATCTGTACTTCCACAATATGTAAGAAATACTTCAAAAGCTTTCTTTGAAGAAATTGAGTTAATTTCACTATAAGAATAGAACAGTAATCTTCAACCCCACATGTAAATGTTCAAATCCTTCAAGCAAAGAAAGCTTTGAAAATATCAATCAAGCAAAAACATTAACAACAAAAACTGTACAGAGAAATGTATACTATGTGTACAGATGCAAATTTGTTTCCTTCACTACTGGGAATGTTTTATTTACATTGTTCTTTTCCAAAGGATATGCTTAGACATTTTGGTAATACTATTATTAGCTTTAAGAACATCAGGCAATAAGACAAGCTTACTGGGAGCTGTATCCACCTCATTTGATAATTAACTACTGTTCTGAGACATACATTTTAAATACGTTATTGAAGGGGAGGCTTCCTAATTTAGTGACCTTATTGAATGGATGTCAATGCCTTGCTTGTGTAATGTAATATAAATGGGGAGACAGCACAGAAACAGCAACTGCATGTTGTCAAAGGTGACATAAAGGGCAAGATAAAGCATAAAAAATATAATGCATCTTGGCAGAAATCTGAAAAGTCATGTTGGTCTTCAGATCAGGTATCGCTCAACAACTCGTGCAGCAAATAATCCAGTTAGAACTGCAGTTATCAGACACAACTAAGTACACCTGTATGAAAGGCATATCCTGAGCACTGGGCTACTCCCTCATTCTTATAAAATCTGTAAAATTATTTCTATAAAATGAATAGAAAGAATGGGCAAGTGATGACCATCACAAAACATGAGTGTCTGAATTTCAAAAATATATGGTGAAATGTTTATTAAACAACCACAATGTAAATACCGTTATGCTCAAAACAGCTGTATGAAGGAAGATAGACTGTTCCCAAATAGAGGGTATGCATTTTCACAGGCAGAGGGACCTGTATCCCTGAATCTAAGTTCTTTACAGCATGGACCATAATGATTCTAATCACTCTATTAGAGTAACTTATTATAAGGACTTATTTGCCCACATTTACACTGGCAGAAAGTCCAGCAGCCTTCTGTAAGCTGCTGTTACTTGTGGAGAAAGTGCAGCAGTTTCTCAAATCATTGTTGATGCCAGTAATGTGGAAAAGGTAAAAAAAAAAGGTTCTGGGTCAAGTGAAGAACTTTTGCTTCTAGCCTTTTAGCTCTCTGGAGCCCTGGTTTATAAAATTGAACAAATGTATAAATTAAAACGTGGAAACATCATACTATTTTCCTTTCAGGAATGTCAGGAATGTTTTAGAGTGGTCTTAGGCTGTTTCTTCAGTAACTACCATTTTCACCTGACAATTATATCTATTTCTGCCACTTGGCACTATTTATAAAAAACTGAGTCTTCCCAAAGGGAGGATGCTTGGAATGTGTTCTTCTGCAGCAGTGAGTCAGCAGCCTGCAGCAGTGATTGATGACAGGAGAATCTTTTAACATTGTTAATAGCTGTATTCAAGTATTTCAGTCATAATATTATGAAGTTTCTTGGAAAAGTGGCCAATGGGTCATTTGTGGGGAAGAGGTAGTCTCTCACATGCTGTGGCTCAGTGGCAATGAGAGAGTGAGAAGAAGTAGGACCTTTTCCTTAGTCTCTCCACTAGGTGAGAGCTAGAGAGACCATTTTTTTGCTCTTCCTTTGCAAACTGGGATGCCCTATTTTGGCATAACTCCCTCCTGGAGCCCCTGGCTCCCCAAAACCCTACGTATGCTAGCTCTGCACCAGCATGTTGCTGAGGAGAGACGATTGCATTGATAACTGGTGGTTGGGGTGAGGGCAGTGTATGTCCCAGCCAGCTGCAGAGGAGGAAAGAGGAGAGGATAAGGAGACAAGCATGGCACAGAGCGGGATTCGTTGTGCTCTACAGGTTATGTACAAAATAAGACACAAGCCTCAAATGCCTTAGTAATGGCACATTTTGTGTGCATTCACAAATGATTTTAAACCTTTTAAATGTATCAGTGCTTCCAGCCACTTCTGCAATGCTAACACAGAACACCTACATACTATGGAGTTCTAAAACCAGGTGAGGTGAACACTACCCAACATAGATCAGCTTCCTCCAAGAACATAGTTTCTCTGTTCTTCTCCACTGAGTTCTAACCTGTCTTTGTTCCTGTCTTTGGTTTTCTCCTGAGCAGCATGTTGGCTCGCAGCAGCCCATCCATCACTGGTGCCAGGCTGCACCTACACGCAGATCCACAGCTAACTGCAGTCTTTTCTGCTAAATGTGTTATTTAACATTGTTTTCTACACAAACTAGTGATGGGTTCAGGGCATTGTTAAAAGTAGGCTGAACTCATCTGTCACATTGCAACCCTAAGTTAGGTCCAGGGGTATGCCATGATAGGAAGGATTAACTTGGCACAAACAAATTACCTTTTAGTGTGGTATTTTCTAGTTTAAAGGCTATAATGACCAGGAAGACATGGATTATTTTTTCTTGGGGTGGAGGTGAGAAAAGGTTCACTAGAGTAAATCAGATCTTTAATCTGGGAGTCTTTCATAGCTTGTTTTCTAAAGAGACCAGTGTGGACTTCCTCTGGCTTGTAACTTTGCCTTATGTGGCATGCCATAGCTTTGCTAATGTCACTCTCATTGTAAATTATTTACTCTTTATCTCCCTAAACTAATCCTTAGATGGGCTTTGAGAACACATTCTTGCATATTTTTGCATCCATTTTTTTTGCAGCTGCCACCTTCATGCTTTTGAACAAAACTCTGCACAGTATTCTTATCATCTTGCATTAGCATTAGGCAATTGCCATAGTGGTTTTCTGCAGTTAAATTTGTTGGTTCACATTTTGCTGAAAATTAGGTTTGCTAAATGAGTATCGATATGTTTACATCTCATCTTGGACTTTGATCTACTCCATTTCTCTCAGAGGAGATGTAAGCAACCAACCACCAAACCTCAGGTCTGGATTCCACTGGCAAATCCTAAATTGACAGTTGAGAAAATATCACTGTTGTTAGAGAAGGATTTGCCCTGTGTTTTGGCAGCAGAAATATGTTACCCCTTCATTTCCCATTAATACATTTTTCGCTGTGAGATATGAACTCAGTCTTCCTGCCCTCTTTCTGAACGTATCAAAACTCAGTTTTTAATTGAGGCTGATGGTGTATAAATTGGCAGTCTTTTTTTATCATTCTGCTGTAAGAAAACTGTTCCTATAATCTCCCTGGTAGCCTATGTAAACAACCTAGTTCTGACCTTACATGTTTGTTATCTCAAGACCAAGACTAAAACTGCTTCCTTGGGTTTCTCAAGAGCAGCATTCTATGTGCATTGGATGGGATGGTACATTAGCATTGTGAAAGTTTGAGGGCTTTTTCATAACATCTAGGTTATATATAGGCTTTTCTATGAAGATTCTGCTCCTGCCTGTTTAGTAACTGGATTCGCTATGAATTCCCTCTTACCATAGCCGATCAATACACTTCGGTACTTTACCTCTTCAGAGGTGATTTTACTTGAAATTCATGTTTGTATACCCTTACGTACCCATCAGCTTTTGTCTTTTTCAAAAGCTAGTTGAAAGCTCTATGGTATTTTTTTTACTCCCAAATGAAAACCCGGTCTGTGTAGATGTTTACATTTCGATTTGCCTGTATAGGTGGTAGTTTTGGCTGTGTTGTAGCTTTCAGCATAGCGTATGAACCACTGAATGCAAAAAGATAACTAAGCCCAGATTACTTTATTGCTGGGGGAAAGAAAGTCTTATTTGAGGCTTTACAGTTGACATGACAAATTTAACAATTATGCATCATTAATAGTTGATAACATTATTTTAATCTTCATTTGCATGCATTGAGACAGTAGTACAAGCAAGACTATCATTACACTGCAACATTAGGAGGTCATTGTATGACTTAGTACTGAAATTTAAAATGGCTTTAAAGAGCATGTTGAATAGAAGAATGCAGCTGATCTCCAGCTCTGCTTACAAAAAATACACTTGCATCAACTGAAATAAAACATTTTTCTTTATTACTGTTACTTACTCAGCTGTTTGCCAGCAGTGAGTGTAGGGCTCACTCTTTCCAGCTCAGTTTTGTTCAAGTATAATCACACAAATAAATAATACCTTCAAATACCATAGCATCATGGAATCATTTCAGTTGAAAAAGACTTTTAAGATCATCACGTACAACCACTGACCTCACACTGCCAAGCCCATCACTAAACCAGCACCTCATCTATGTGTCTGTTAAATATCTCCAGGGATGGTGACTCCACCACCTCCCACGGCCACCTGTTCCAGTGTCTTAACAACCTTCTCAGTGAAAAAATTCTTCCTGATCTCCAATCTGAACCCCCCTGGTGTAACTTGAGGCCGTTTCCTCTTGTCCTTTTAAGCTTTAAATTCTTCTTATTCTAATAAAAAGCACTTCAAAATTTTAGCATCTCCTACTTCCTGAAATACAGCGATAAAAGAGCAAACTCTCCTCTTAGAGCACTCCAAATCACATAAAAAACCTTTACACTTCTGGTATATCACCCAAATTTGAATAACGCATTTAAAATGGTATGATATTACCAGTCAATATTTTCCAGTAAACACTCACATTACAGAGCATATTACTGTGATTGATGTATGGCTTTTTGCATTCCTGATTGTGGTAAACATGTCGATTTGTAGTTCTACTATATACTGCAAGTACGTATATATCAAAGATGATAAGTATTGTGCAATTCGTTATACTTAGACATGGGGCCAATTGGTGACAGTTCCTTAAATGCTTGGTTTTCTTGTGGTCGGTATTTATCACAGTTCATGAACTGAGCAGGGGGAAACTAACTCTTTTTCTAGAAATACAGTATTTTAAAAAGCCAACGCTACTTTTACTATATGTTCCAAAGAATAACTGAGGCACATTTGGCCCAGTTTGAAGGGGTGACAGATTTTCCTGTCTGACATGCACTGCTTCCTAAAAGTGCCCACTTTAGTGACAGCAAAGGAGCCTGTGATACCTATCTCAGATGTGGATAACTGAAATCCAATCAAGACAGATGACAGAACTAGGCTAACATACAGAAAACTATATGTTCTAAATTCTTTATGTTTATTTACGATGTTTTCAAGTGCACAGCTTATCAAGCAAACTTAGTAGTGTGTCTAACTAAATTATTTTTATGACTAAATCTGTGGTCTGTATTAAATGAGACACATTATGAATAATATACATAACAATAATATACCTAATAATCAGATTATGTATATTTAAACGTTTTCAGCATCTCTTACATTTTATTAAAGTGATGCTGAGTTCTTGCTTAATGTTTGGATTACATTTGTTATTCTAGATGCTTTCATACAGTATCTGTTGTACTCCGGTATATGGAGCTATACTTTATTTACTTGCAAACAAGAGGACATTCTTTTTAAATTGGCGTGCTAACCACAAAGCCATTTGTACTGTACAGAAGATGCATGTTGGAAATTTGAAACCTCTTGAGTCATTAAAATTGCCAAGAACAAATTGAGAAACATTTCCTCCTTTTGATTACAATCCGTAGTATATGCTCATTTGTATAAACCATCCATGCAAGGAATTTAATCTTAATTTAATTTTGGTTTAAGTGTTTTTGATGCAGATTGTAAAAACTCAGGAGTTTATTTGTGCCAGTTGGATGGAGTTTAAACCATACCCAACACTTCTTGACAACACAGATATCTGCCAAATAGGAAAAAGAAATATCACATCTTTCTAAGAATTTTGAAATACTAATCTATGTTGATTTGGAATACATTATACTTTAATATTGTACTGTTATAACAAGCTTGCAGGGTGACTGTTTCTCTGATAGCCACATCGTGTCTTTGGAGTAACATTTTAAAATATTTTTGAAAGACTATTCTATGCTCATGATCCCTTTTTTTGTCCAATGCAGTACTCTGTAACATTGCCATTCAAATGTAAAGCATTCATACTTTTGAATAATCTAAAGTGACTTTTTCCACACAGGCAGAATTATTTTGCATTTTTCCATTTTCACAGTTTTAATCCAAATGGGACTTCTGAAAATCCAGCTAAATGTATTAAAGTAGCCTACACAGACGTATCTTCAGTTGGTATTTTGAATGTATGATTGCACCAATCATACTTACCAAAGCTAAACTCATGCCAGATACCCAGACTTTTTTTCCTTGCTATGAAATAGTAAAGATGCTTAAGATCTAGAAGTTTTGAAGCCTAAGGATTAGCTCTGGAAGAGACCAGATCTGATGGTCATTTTCATACCTGCTTTCTGCTTTCAGAGTCATACCTCCAATATTGTTTTTGCTTGCTTCAGTAAACTTCTGAAAAGATTCAACAGCTCCATTTCCATCCTTGGAGACATTCAGTACTGGTATGGACAGGACCCCAATCAACCTGATCTAACTTTGAGGTCGTCCCTGCTCTGAAGGGACTCTGAACTACTCACACAGTTCCCTCCAGACCCCTCCACTGATCTCATGGCAACATCATTGCTCAGAGTAGTAATATTTCTGCTGGTTTTTATTGGATCTTAACAGATTCTTGACCAAATCCCCTAGACACAACAGTAATACTACCACTAGAGTAATCCAATTAATCTGGTTAATCTAGTTTTTTACTGAGCTTTTCTAAGGTCCACTGATGAAAAGCAGACTTTGCTTTGTGCCCCATGGACTTCTCTCAGCATTCATTCTAAGTAGTACTTCACCCTTTTTTGATGTTCACATGGCATAGTCAGTCTATGGGCTTTCCATCTCAAATTTTATGTTTTCTTAAGTTGTGCATGTCCTCTGGCCTTCCCTACTTTGTAATTCTCTGATTTTGCTCCTATTCACATACCTTAACCCTTATGAGTGTAAAAAAAGCCATCTCCTCTCAGCCTAAAATTGACTCATTCATGGTCCATGGCTAGGTCAGTCAGAGAGTGGGACTCATGTCACCTCTCTTTATATGTCTCTAATGCAGGTCTGTATGTGTGTTAGCCTCAGAATTAATAGAGCAAAAAATAGGCACCTTTTAAAAATGGATATGAGACTTGTGTTCCCCTCTGCATGTGAAATTTTCATCCTGTACTGGGAATGCGGGTAGAATTCATGTAGTACAAGTATCTGTGCTGCCACTCAGGCTTCCCTTAACATTCAGCAGAAAGAAACAGGAACTTCTTAGGCATGACTTGTATGATCCAATTTTAAATGGGATGAGTAGACATGCACTGTTTCCTAAAAGTGCCCACTTTATTCTATTGACAGCAAAGGAGCCTGTGATACCTATCTCAGATGTGCATAACTGCACCATTTGGTCTAATGAATCACACTTTGTTTTCATTTCTTCTCACAGTGTTCCTTGAAAAGCCAATCACATTACTTTTTCATGAAGCTTCAAAAGCTTCTGACTGAGGAGGGTGGAGCTGAAGGTCCTTGACAGCAAAAGCCATACTTTTATTTTCAGTTTCCGCCTAGTAACTGGACAGGAACAACATTTACAATGAACAGTTCATCTCGTCCTGAAGTAGACATCTAAAGTAAATCAGATTAATTGTGCCCTGTAAATGCCTGTCTCCTGAGCTGTGTGCTGCACTGCACAGTGCTTCAGGCCAGCTAGGTCAGAAATGGACATGATCATCTCAGTGAGATTAATTCTGTGCAGACTGCAAGATGTTGGGACAACAACTTTTCTATCAGGCTCATTAATGACTCCTTATGTCACGTATGAGCCAGTCTCTGCTGTTTTAGATGTTGTAATCGTGCATTGACTGAAAACTAACTTAAGGACTATGAGCAAAGACAAATATTGAAGTATAGCATATGGAAATTCTTCACCCTACAAGCTGTGAGACAATTTGGTTTTCATTCATACTGATACTGGTGATCACAGAGTGCAAAGATAGGAACCAAACTTGCAGATGATAGCAAATCAGGTAGTGATGTGAAAAGTACACAGACAAAAGAAATTAGTAGATAGGCAATATAAGAAAAGAAACTAAACTTTCAAAATACAGGTTAATATGTGTGGGAGGAAATACAAAGAAACTCAGCCACAGCAAACAAATCTAGGAAGTGATAACACAAAAGGAAATGTGTAAAGATAACAAATGGGATAACAAACGGGAAGCAAGGCAGGACTTTGCAGAGCAAACTGGCAAGCAAAGCAGGTTAATGGAAAGTCAGGTCAACAAGAAGTCTACCTCTTTGTTGTCTTTGTGATTGCATCTGAAACACTGAAGTTCAAATGTAATGTAAAAAGTATTTTGGGGACGGTGTAAGTGCCAAAGAGTAGTTTGAAAAAAATCGTAAGATTGCTGAAGATAACTAAGGGAGAGAAGGGAAGATGGGGAAACTGAGTTACAAGATAGAAGAAAACACAGTCAGCTTGGCACAGTTATACCTGCTGGATACAGATGTCAGTAACTCAATGCAATGTTGTTAACACCAAGAAAAGAGAGAAACTGAGTTAGAGTGGTACTAAAAAACAAGGGCTGTAATATGAGACTCATAGCCTCGGGAGCAGTGTTGGCAGCCCTATTTTAGGAACTTAAGGAAAACAAGCCAGACATGGTATTAGAAAGTAAAGAGAATGAAAGCTGAATATATCATAGTACCTGAACTGGTGTACATGCCCTTATGTTTCAAGCTGCTGCTGTTCGTTTAAATATGATTAATTCTTGGTTTTCATGAATTTAGATTGCAATATTGCGGTAACGGCTCTGCAACACTACAGATGTCCCCTGTGGAGAGGGGTTCATATCCTCTAAGGCACAGGACAGAACTGAATCCATTTCATAGAATCATAGAATGGCAGGGGTTGGAAGGGACCTTTAGAGATCATAGTCCAAACCCCCTGCAGAAGCAGGGTCACCTAGATCAGGTCACATCATGTCCGGGTGGGTCTTAAAGACCTCCAAGGAAGGAGACTCCACAACCCCTCTGGGCAGCCTGTGCCAGGGCTCCCTCACCTCAACAGTGAAATAGTTTTTTCTTATATTTAAGTGGAACTTCTTGTGTTCCAGCTTCATCCCATTACCCCTTGTCCTGTTGCTAGCTACTATAGAAAAAAGGGATGTCCCAACCTCTTGACACCCACCCTTTAGATATTTGTAAATGTTAATAAGATCTACCCTCAGTCTCCTCTTCTCCAGACTAAACAGCCCCAGTTCCTGCAGCCTTTCCTTGTATGAAAGATGTTCCAGTCCCCTGATCATCTTGGTGGCCCTGCACTGGACTCTCTCCAGAAGTTCCCTGTCCCTCTTGAGCTGAGGAGCCCAGAACTGGACACAGGACTCCAGATGAGGCCTCACCAGGACAGAGTAGAGGGGGAGAAGAACCTCCCTTGACCTGCTGGCCACACTCTTCTTGATGCATCCCAGGATGCCATTGGCCTTCTTGGCCACGAGGGCACGTTGTTGGCTCATGTTCAGTTTATTATCAATCAGGACTCCCAGGTCTCTCTCTGCAGAGCTGCTCTTCAACAGTTCAACCCCCAGCCTGTACTGGTACATGGGGTTGTTCCTTCCCAGATGCAGGACTCTGCACTTGTCCTTGTTGAACCTCATGAGGTTCCTCTCTGCCCAACTCTCAAGCCAGTTGAGATCCCGCTGAATGGCAGCACAGCCTTCTGGGGAATCAGCCAGTCCTCCCAGTTTGGTGTCATCCAAAAACTTGCTGAGGGTACACTGTCCCCTCATCCAGGTCATTGATGAAGATGTTGAACGAGACTGGCCCCAGAACCAATCCCTGTGCAACTCCACTGGCCACAGGCCTCCAACTCAATTCTGTGCCATTGATCAGCACCCTCTGGGCTCTGTCATTGAGCCAGCTCTTGATCCACCTCACTGTCCACTCATGCAAGCCACACTGCTTGAGCTTTCTGATGAGGATGTTATGGGAGACAGTGTCAAAAGCCTTGCTGAAGTCAAGGTAGGTGACATCTGCTTCTCTCCCCTCATCTAGCCAGCCTGTTATGCACTCATAGAAGGCTATCAGGTTGGTTAAACAGGATTTCCCCTTGGTGAACCCATGTTGACTCCCTCTGATAACCATCTTTCCTTTTATATATTCAGTGATAACATTCAGGATGAGTTGTTGCATCATCTTTCCAGGGATGGAGGGGAGACTGACCAGCCTGTAGTTTCCTGGGTCCTTCCTGCCCTTTTTGCAGACTGGCGTGACATTGGCCTTTCTCCAGTCCTCAGGCACCTCACCTATCCTCCATGATTGTTCAAAAATGATGGAGAGAGGCTTAGCAATTACATTTATTCCCTATTTTAGTGAGGACTATATTCATACAAAGAAAACAACTTACTTTCAAAAAAGGTTGGGGTTTTTTTTGCCCCTCCCTGCCTTACCTCACTTCTGTTTTTAATACAGTGCTATCCCACCTTCTGGTTTTGAGTGAAGCAGCAGGAGATCACTCAAAGAGAAAATTTGGAGGCTATGACAGCTGAATGGAGATATCTACCTCCTCAGCTTCACACAGAACAAGTGTGTAACACAACATGCTGTGGGATTTCACCCATAGGTGGTTTTTGTGGGAGTGCTGGTTGGACCACACCTTTGGTCTCTTTGCTGGGAGTCTGTGGTGAGAAAAAGTCTAGCACTGGCCACTAGTTTTCCCCAGAGAAGGGTTTGGGTACTTGAAATGTGCATCAGGCCTGGAAGTCTCAGGAGTGCCACCATTTCCACCAGGACAGATAAGCCTCCGTAGCACAGGAAGACTTCTGTATGTTATCATCTCCACTCATGGTCTTAGCTCATCTTTCAACTTGTTGACTGTAGACTTGAACACAAAGATGGGCTGTAAGTTACCTGTCAATATTCAGAAACTAGCCTATCAAGTCACCGTCTTTCCTCCTTCAAAGCATCATCATCCAGCATAAGCAAAATCTTGGGTGGGCTGTCAGAAATTGTGGTTATTTGCGAGAAACCTAATTGGAAATCCCAAGACGTGGACTGGTTAGAACAAGGCAGGAAATGCAAGGAGCTTAACTAGATAGCCCAGTGTGCTTTTTAGATTGATCCTGGAGGACATTGATCCACACACAGATCACTAAAAACTAAAGCTCTATCGCTTCCAAGTGCTCCATTAACTAACTTACTGGAAATCAATGATACTGCTATAAAATTTTCTTATTCATGAACCATACCTGCAGTGATACGGCCATCTTTACTGTTATTAGGGAAATTAAAAGAGTGTCCCAATTTTTGTACTTGACGGCTTTCCTCTCCCACAAATGGCAACTTCCTTTATTAGTTTTAAGGTTAGCTGGGTGGCATAGCAGTGAAACAAAAACACAGTCTGATTAAGGCTTATGCTTTCCATCAGAGCCAATTTTCCTAAGACGTTGGTGGTACAGCTTTTGAAACTGGCTCCAGGCTTGCCTGTGGCTGCAGGAGAGAAGTCATTTTACTGTCTGTTTCTGGATGTGGCTCATTACTGAACATGTTTCCACCATCTGTCCTCTGATTCAGCTGGATAACGGTTACCTTGGAGTGGCAGGTGGGCTCTCCGTCACTGGAGGAAGGAGGTTGGCAGTGGAAAAGCTGACGAAAGCATTTGTAAAACTGAAACAACAAACAAACAATGCTAGATACAGTTGCTACGCAGGTTACAATTCAGACCATCTCTATAACATCTCAGATGGAAGGAAACATGGTTTATTAAGGTCGTACCTTTTGCTGAAATGGGGATTAAGTATTTTTTGCTGTGAAGCTGTGTTACTTGCTGCTCAAGACTAAAGTTCACTTAAATATGTGGGCTTTTCCTTTAAAATTGGTATGTTTAGCTTTTCTAAGACCACAGACTCAGTAGAGTCTAAAGCTCTAGAGCAATCTAAAACATTTTTCCAACCTTTCATTTATGATGAAAGAAGATTTAATCACAGAAGTAATTGGCTTTAAGTTACTTCACATGTCAGGCAGGGAAAAAAATCATTGTGATAATCTAATGATACGCAGCAGGGAGAACATAACGTTTGTTTCATTAGCAAGCCATTGAAATCTCCATGTTCCCAAACTGCAAACTAAACTTCAGAAAATGGCTTTGCTTAATTAACAAGCAAAAATATTTTTTAGTGTTAATTCATTTCACTTGTGAGATCCACCCAAAACACCTTTGATGCGTTACGACTCCAAAGCTGTTGTACAGAAAGAAACAACAATTGCATCAGTTCTAATTTGTAAGTGCAAAATGAGCAGAATTATATAGCTGTCTCCTCTGAGAGCTTGACAATCATAATTAACAGTATTGGTAGTGCAACAAGTGTTTCAATACATTTAATATATATTTTTACTTTTTAAGTGAAATCTTTAAAAAACCAAATGTGTCCAAGACTAACTTTGTCATTTTCCTTTCATGTGACTATGTGAAAAGGCTCCCAGAAGCTGTGATTGATGTGAAAGTATTGCAGTTTAGACAGTGCTGTTGATCAATGATGTTAGTCCCTTTGACAATGTGTAGCCACAACAGTAGAGTTCTCTCATTTTAAAGTTATAAAGACCTTATCTTAGTATGGATTTACAGTTTTGCTGTAGGAAAACAAAGTTTATGTAAACCCACCTATCTTTCTCCTGAATCTGTCCTGGTCTGGTTTTAATCTTGAGCGTGGTAAAAGAAGAGTACCAGCATCTTAGGGCTGCACCTAAGGTCAAAGCAAACCTTTGCCTAGCTTTGAACAGAAAATTAATTTCCATATGGCATTTCTTAGCTGCTGTTGACAGTGCTGATGGCAGTCTGCCATTGACATGTAGCAGGAAAAAATGGGTTGGCATTTTGTGCTTTCCTCCATGCTGTGCAGGAGGTGGTCAGGGGAGGTAGTCAGAGGCTGTTAATCATGATAGCATTGCTCTTAGAATGAATTGACCTTCCTTTATCTCTCTTGGTGAGACTCTCCAAAAAATGCCAGAAGCTGTGGGCTTCTGTGCCAGCACTAGAGGGCTCATGTTTCATTAAGTGCCCATATGCATGCATTTCAGCTGCTGCCTTGGTCAGGTCTTCCTGCCTAGAGAGAAGAAAGTGGATGGAAAAAGTGGAATTTGTTCAATTCCAGGCCAAAACCAGCACTGTAATAAGGTGGAGATGTTTCAAGGAGTAAATTGATACCCTAATATTGCCAACAATCTGAAGGAGCTATCCGAAAGTTTTAAAGGGAAGAAACATGAGTGATATTGACACATCTTTCTATTCTTGTTTCCTCTTGCCAAGGTGTACAAAAAAGGAAAGGGAAATCAGTCATATTCTTTGTAGCCCTGAAGATTTTTATGTGTGTAAATATTTGCAAAACACAGATATCCAGAAGCACAGAGAAGGATAGAATGGGCGTACCTGGATTATTTTTTTATGTCTCCTGTGCAAGGCAGGTCAGAGTTTAGCTGTGGAGGTGGCAGAAGTACCAAGAAGTGCTCCTTAACACCAGGCAACTGCTCTGTGTGTGTGTGTGTGCGTACATGTGTGTGTAAAGACCTTATCTGTTTTGCCAAATACCTATAGGAAGTGATACACAAGAAAACCAAGAAGAGTGATCAAATGACACTGAAAAAATAGCATGCAGCTGCATTATGTCCATGATTCTTGGGTGAGACCTTTTGTGACAGGATAAAGGGAGGGAAGTGGGAGAGAGCAGTTGTCTCACTCAAGGAGGCTGATGGTGGTATGCAAACCATTTATAGACTTTTTGTTCTTTCCTTAGAATATTTTTGCTGCCTCCTCAAGTCTACAGGGGTCACAATCTTCATGTATCGGAGGCAAGTGAAAGTCACTCTAATAAGAGGAAGTATTACTTCATTTAATGAATTTACAGAAGTAATACTTGAGATGTACAATAGCAAAGGAAAGAAGGAAAAAAAATACAAAACAGATTGGATGACTGCAGGGAAGCTTCTATGAGAAAGTTGAAATCTGGGATTCATTTTTGTTTTCACTTTCTGCTCCAGGTATCCTCATCATGATGTCCATGTGTAACGAAGTGCATGTGTACGAATACATCCCTTCAGTCCGACAGACCGACCTATGTCACTACCATGAACTCTACTATGATGCAGCTTGTACCTTAGGGGCATACCACCCCTTGCTCTACGAGAAGCTATTGGTGCAGAGGATGAACAAAGGTTTGCAGGATGATCTGTATCGGAAGGGGAAAGTAATTTTGCCAGGGTTCAAAGCTGTCAAGTGCCCTGAACGAAATAATTTCCCTCATTTGTAGAAGAAAGTCTTTCAGAAACAATGTGCAATAAGGTACTACTGTCGTACTATAAACAAGAAGAGAATACTTGAAAAATGTATCTTAGACCAATCTAGTTTTGAGTCTATAAATTGTAATTAAGTAGCAGGCACAAGAAATACTTTTTTTCTGAGCCTGAGTATTTATTACTGCTTTGCAAATAGTTAAAGAAAAAAACCCAAGGCTTAGCTCATGAAAGGTGCAAAGGATGTACCTAGGCAGAAATATAATGTATTGTTGTGGGTGTGACTGTCAGAATTTGTTGGTGGTTTCTTACGCCTCATATACTAGACTGTAACTTTTTTTTTAATGAACTTATTTAATTGTCAAACCTGGCATTGTTAAGCAGACTCTATTGTTGATAGACAGAGCAGCCAGTTGAATAATGCAGTGTTTCTCATAGCTCCATGGGATTTCTACATTCTCCTGAGACCGAAGCAATCTCTACTCTGAGCTGTGCAGACATTGAGTAGGAGTAGACTTTAATCCCTATTCATGTGAGGGCTCAGTTACAGACCTCCAACTGTGTAGGGGGCCATACAGTGGCTATGAAGTCAGTCGAGATGGCTGTACACACATCTAAACCAGTTAAACTACTGGATGTACTTTTGTTGTCAGACCCTCTTGCTCACACTGATTGCATAGTGCAGAGGGGAAAGAGAAACATCTCATTTCTTCAGAGTGCAACAAATGTATTTGTAACCCATTCATGAAATAAAACCTCACCCTGGGAGACATATCAAGGGAGTGTAAGATGGAAACCATACGTTCCCCTGGTCTGCATGCATAAAGAAAATCCAGAGCCAAAAGAGGCTGTGCAGCACACACACATCACACAGAAAGCAAGCACAGAGGGACCTCACCTTTCTGCAGCAAAGATAACGTTCAGGATTACAGATGTCATTTGTTAGGCATTTCATTGGGATCCAAATCACATTCACTTATTTACAAGTTACTGCTGTTAAGAAAGTATAGGGAGTTTTCTGACAAAAGAAGAGGATATCAGCATTCTTTATTTAACATTTGAAAGACTGTATCCCAAATAAGCTGTAATGCCTCCAAAAAAACTGAGTATAGATTGCACTTGGAGATAATCTAATACTTTCCTTCATAACACACAATAAGAATGTTCTCTAAGGTGCTTCTAAAAAATCTGCCTGGTTGCTAATATATTTAAAGCATTATTTTTCACAGCAAGACTGGAGTTTCAGATTTTTCGAGTGGCAGAACGTTAATGTTTTGGATGGTTTTTTTCCACACAACTGTACCTTTCTCTTAGGGTAAGTTCAGCTGAAACTTATTTACACAAAAGCACAGCTCTATCCTATCCATATATATTCAGTAAAAACGCAGACAGCTCAAAGAGGCACTGAAAACAATAGCTGAGTGATTGTGGTGGAAAGTATTTTTGGTATTTTGTATTATGCAACAGAAAAGCAGTTGAAGAGTGCACACAATATTAACGACTATTTCTTCGTCAATAGTAATGCAAGTATAATCACAGAATCCTTTTTCTCTCCCTCTGCTCTTTGTGTCTGATGATTTTCTTTCCTCAGAAGTGATGAGTATGTGCCCTACACAGGACTTAGCCTTTTCCCAGATAGTATTCTAATTTGGGTCTTACAATTTGGGTCTTAATTTTGTTGAATTTCTGTTGTCCAGATGATCTAACTTCTGTACTTCTGTGGATAGTTAAGTTCATAAATGATTTCTCTACACATCAGAATGGATAGGTTTTACTCATATTAGCCTTAGACTCTCAAAGTCATACATTATGATTTCTTTTCAATGTTAGGTATGGCTGCAACTGTTATTCTGAAAGTTAATAATGCTGTTATTTAATCTTGTGGAGAACAGATAACCTGCATAGAAGTAATCCGTTTTTCCATATGTTTGGTACTCTGCTTGCAAAACCCAGGAAGTTTGAACAGTGCAGTCACCGTCTCTCCTGTACTCTGGGTAAACGATCACATTTCTAAAGGACAGGACGAAGGGTAATGGGATGAAGCTGGAACACAAAAAGTACCCTTTAAACATAAGAAAAAACTATTTCACTGTTCAGGTGAGGGAGCCCTGGCAAAGGCTGCCCAGGGAGGGTGTGGAGTCTCCTTCCTTGGAGGTCTTCAAGACTCGCCTGGATGTGTTCCTGTGTGATCTGATCTGGGTGAACCTGCTTCTGCAGGGGGGTTGGACTAGATGATCTCTAAAGATCCCTTCCAACCCCTACTATTCTATGATTCTATGGAGGGAGCTGATTAGCTTTGTAGGACTAGTGAATATGCTACTTTTCTATAAACTGGAAATATCCAAGTTCTGAGAAAAAAAAAACCCACATCACTTTGACTGGTCTGCAACCATTAATGTTTAACTTTGATTTTCATGAAGAAGAGAAATACTAACTGCATTACTCAGTATGTTGTATTAGTCCCTCAGTAATTTGTCAGAATAATTAACATAACTGTTGTATAGAACCAAGCAAATGATGGAGTTTCGTGTAACAAGTGCTAAGCATACCTACTTAACATAGCATTTAAATAACGATGCAGAATCAGGTCTTGAGATGTTATAAAAGGAACTCTGTATTTTTAATTTGCTGGACCGTGTGCATTCAGACCCTCTGCATTCAAGCAGAAGTTTTTTTCTTTGCTCTATCCAGATTTATAAGGCAGGCAGTGCTCCTTCCACAAGTGCAAACAAGGGTGCTTGTAGCACCATTACCTCAGAAGACACCACAGAGCTGTGCTGCAAATACTTGCTTGCTCACAGAGGGAGACGAGCAACTTGTGATGCCCACTTTGAAAAAAAAGTAACCTTCCCAACACTGGTTCCCACTGTGATGATTCACTGGTCTTGCTCAAAACACTTTGTGGCAGCTTAACAAGACTTTACTCCCCTACCTTGCATTGTCCTTCTTTTGTTTTTAGCACAAGTGCAAGCATGCTAACTTTCCAACTGAAGCAGAGTGTGCCCTCTGCTAACTGAGGGCTCACCGCCACCTCGATAAAGGGGGAACATAAAGGACCTGCAGAAGTGCTCCACTCACCACTGCTTATGCTCCGTGGCACTGGAATTGCTGGCTTTTACAAGAGCCCACCAAGTATTTTTGAATTAATGGGCATTTCCCCATCCCTCGTGAGGGCAGAGAGATCCTCACAAAGAATCACGTTCAATAAATGTAACACAGTGGGTGCATAGTGACAATGAACCATGTGTCTTTTACTAACCAGGATAACAATGTGTGAGAGTGATAGCTTTAGATAAGTATATTAAATGCAGACATTGTGAAAGGAAATGCATTTCTCAGCTAGATGATAGAGTTTTTTTGGGAAAAAAAGGTACATGGCATGGCTTTGTAGCTGTCCTGTGTGGCTGTCACACACTAATGGAGTGGAACGGCACTGTAGATGAGAAGTTTGCACAAACCTTGCTCTTGAGATGCATCATCAGCCAAGCAAATGCCTCTGCTAGTGGTCTCCTGAGCTCCCTTCACACTTCATGTAATAATGCAGGTTCTAAATCTGTGACATTTTACTGACAAGTATGAGTAAGTTGCCTTCAAAAGCTATCAAGCCTCATTTCTGTGCCCTGGTGCTGTGGACAACAGTTGCAGTTGGCTGAAACAAACCAGAAACACAGCAGCAGCTCAAGGAAGTGTGCTGAGTTTATGCTGAATTCCATTGTGCTCTTTTTTTCCACTGTGAACTCTGTAGCTTTTCTGACTCGCGGTGCTCTATCATTTTATGCATTCAGCCTTTGGATGGTTAAATTGAGGTATTCTTCTGTTTATTCATGAAAAAAAAAAAAGATTTTTTTCCTCAGAGCCAAAATCTTTTTGCTAGAAAAAAAATAAAGTATTAATTGTTCCATTCATTTTTAGTTCTAAAGGATACCTGAGCATAAACTCACGGCTCAGCCATTAATTGATTAATGGATTAAACTACTACGTCGTCTTTATTACCTTGTTGTGCTGTTGAAACTCTGATACAGTCAGTGAAATTATCATGATATAAGAAATATATACCTTTGGAGAGAGAGGCATGATTCGTACACTCTAATCTACACTCTCTTTGTACAAATTTAGCTAGAACGTTGCATGGGTTTGATCAGGACACTTTCTTTGGTGAAAACATCCAAAGTCTGGACCTGTTTCTGTAGATCTCTTGCCAAAGTCAGGAACTCATACAATGTTTTTCTTAAATGAAGAAAGTGTCTATCTATACTCAATGGTTGCACAGACTGAACACGTTAGTTTTAGAGACAGACTGAATTATACAAGTTCAAAACACATGTAGACCAACCCAATCCATAGTGGGGGTTTTAATTTCTTTTTCTTCAGCAGTTTTCAAGGACAGAAAGTGCCATATGGACAGTGACACAGATATATTATAAAAGTAATATTAAATGCATTGACTGCAAAAATAAATGGCTACTATTTTTCCCTTTTTGCTCTCTAAAGTTGATGCATATTGAAGAAATGAAAGTGTTTTTTGAAGTAAGTAATTCAGAAGGTTATCATTAGAAAGCATCTGAATCTTTTGTGGGACTTATCCTCTCAGACACCTGAGGAGGATACCTGATTTAACTGTTTAAAATTTGAAGTAGCCCATGTCTGGGCATACCTGCGTCACTGAATGAATTTTGACACTGCAAATTTCTTCTTTCTGGCTTAGTAATCAGAATTCTGTTCTTGAAATAAGAGTTGTGTCTAAAAGCCTTACATTTATTCATATCATCTCATCACTCTTACAATATGTAGTCATTGAACTATTCAAATATAGACTGTACTTTTTTAATAGCTTTGAGAATTATTTTGTATGATGATTTTTTTAAATGAATGTGTACTCTAATAACAAAGCTTAAGATTTTACAGGAGTCACATTTTTAAGCAGTGTTTGTATACATTTTAACACTTTTTATATTTTCTATTATGATTTTGTATATTTTTATGTATGCACAGTGTACAGATTTTTTCCTGTAAATAAAACATTTGTTTTCATTTGTTTAGGAGTGCTGGTCTTTTCTTATTGCCTGTAGTGAATGACACTGAACTGCAGATGGAACAAAATGGAGAAGGTGCCTGTCTGTTCTGCCCACAAATGCAGTGAAATCTCAAATGGAAAGACAGACAAGCTGACAAGTAGCTTTTACAATAAACTAGAGAAAGGAGGCAAATACTGTAAAGCCAGTTTTCTTCTAAAATTAACATGTCTACCCCAGATAGTTCTCTAGGGTTCCTCTGAGAGAATACATATATTTGGCAGTAAATTTCTTGGGATAGTCAAGCCCTCGGAGGATGTCATGCTCTGATGACTTGAAATACTGGTAAACTGCAGCTCAGTGACTGGAGTCCCCATTCAAGGAATCCAGCAGCATGTTTTAAAGAATAAGAGCAGACTTTTTAATCAATTATTACTCAAAAAACAATTTATAAAGGGAAAAGATAACTTGCCACGCAGTTTGTGATAAATTGCTACACAATTTATCCACTGCAAGTCTTCCTACATCCATTAGAGTGAGGCATTCTGCTGCTTTTGGTAGTCTTTGATCTACATAGTGGCTGGAGTTGGAGCAATGGAGGTAGTAGTCACTTTTTTCATACCAGGGAGTCTCAAAGTCCATGCTGACAAAACTAGTTACATGAGTGGTACAATAAAAGTTGAGTTGGGTTGCTGTTTTATACACTCCTGGCAGCCAGTAATGAGAGCTCATCCTGTGTATCACACATCTCCTAGCAGGTAGCATTGGGGGACTAATTACTATATGTCACAATAGGCTACACTAGGAAATAAACTGAATGCTGGGATGCATTAACAAAGCAACTAATTGATGTTTCTCAAATATGGCAACTTTGGTTTTACTGTGGCCTTTCATTTACAACACCAACAAAACACACTCACTGTATTTCATCCCATCTCAGTCAACTTCCTTGTCTGTGACATGAGAGAGGACATTTTTGTCTTGCTGCATACAAACCAGTGTCTTGGTAGGAGGTTGAAACCCATGGACTATGTTGTGTGGGGTACAAAGAACATTTTGCTGTAATCCCTATTGTTTAGCATTGACTGCTATGGGAGGTGTGTCATTACTTTTCTCAGGGAACTTCAGATGCAAAAGTGGACTGCCTTTCATCAAACAACATGCCTTTGAGGGAGTTGTCTTTCATGTTTTTATTCCTAGAAGTGAGCTGTGTTTCACTTGAGCAGCTCAGTTCTCTGGCAAGCTGAGCTTCATTACAGGCATTTCTGTTTATCTGAATTATTAGCTCACCAGTTGTGATCTGGCTAAAAGATATGTCTCAGGATAACTGCTCCAAATTGTCTTGACTGCATCATGAACCTGTTGAAGTGATTCTGCCCCTCTACTCCATTCATCAAAGGAAAGACATGGACCTGTTGGAGCAGGTCCAGAGGGGGGAGAAAAATCATCAGAGGGCTGGAACACCTCTCCTATGAGGTTGGGGCTGTTCAGATAGGAGAAGGCTCTAGGGAGACTGCAGGCTTCCAATACCTAAAGGGAGCTTATAAGATGGGGACAGAGTTTTTAATAGGGGTTGTAGTAATAAATGTTCTTATTTTTTCCTGCATGTTTGGAGAGAAACACAACTCATCTGTTGGTGCTCATCTTGCTGCTGTCAGGTTTAGTGTGCTGGGATGTGATCTTAAAATGAAGAACTGAGGTAGAGTTAAGAACTGTAACTGACTTCTGCTGAGGTTCAGCTTCTTTGTAAACACATGAATCCCACAAATTAAACTGAGAAAAGACTAATGGAGTTACACTGCTACACTCTAAACAACCACCTCCGTGTTCTTATAGTCATCTGTATGACAAATGAAATAAGAAACCCCACTTCCTCTGGAGACCTGTTTCTGAACATAGACAAATACGAATCGAATACCTTCTTGGTTACAGGATGCTGACAGATAAGGGATAATTACTGTAGCAACAACTCTTTATATGCTTGTGAAAGGACTCCAGAAAACCCGAGGGGTTCGGGAGGACAGGCAATAGACATCACAGTTACCTTGATTTTATGGCAGGAGCCAGAGGGGGAAAATTGCTTCCAGTGCTGACTCCAGGCTGTGTCAGATGCTGTAAATTGCCTCACTCCCAGTCATCTGACTGCAAGTGAGCTTGCTGATTAAAATCTTTTCCTGGGTCATCTTCTAAACAGTGTTTTTTTCCCCACTCCCAGTCCTAATGTATGTGGTATACTGGCTACATCCTGTACTGTTGCTACCATGTGCAGCAGGTGTGTCTCTTGTGCAGGTGAGGTCCTCGGGCAGGGAGGGAGAGCAGAAGAGGTTTAGGAGTTTATGGATTGTTTTCTATAAAACCAGAAGACTCCTCTTGTATTTTAAACATAGTTTAATCATTATTGTAGCAGCTCAAGAAACTATGACATGAACATGCCTCAGGAAGATAAAAGTTCATGACTTGTGAGTTGTATGTCATATAGACTACTTGACCTGCTGGCCACACTCTTCTTGATGCACCCCAGAAAAAGTACTAACGAAATTTTTCCATGGTAGAAGAGCAGGGATGGCAGAAGCAAAAGAGCATATACAAATGTCTGAGAAATACTACTTTGTTTTTGTGGATGTAGCATACTATTCAGATAATCCTTGATCATTTAAAAATACTCTTTTTAGATTGATTTCTTATTAAATACATGCTGTCATATAAAGTGAACATAGTGAGATATCGAAGCTGCAGGAATCCTAAGCTGGGGATAATTGTTTTGCTCGAGGAAACACAGAGAAACTTTTTTCTACTTCAATGTAACCAGTATGGCTGCTGAACTTCAAAAGGACGGGTTGTGCATAGGAAAGCACAGTATTAACAACTCGACAATGTCTTCAGTGCACATTGATTTGAGACAGCACTATTGCTTTCAATGGGATTTATCACTGCAGGAAAAACAAAAGACCAGTTGTCATATTTATCTTGCACATGCTCTTCCCTGGCATTAAATAGAGTTGCTAAAACCCATACACGTTTACAAAAGGGCTAGTTAATTCCTCCTACCTAAAAAAAATGATAAATACGTTCCTAAAGCAATGTGAGAAACAAGAACAGGCAAAGAACTTCAGTGAATAGCAACAAAATGGATCTTGCCTCTGTTTCCTGTTCCTATTTCATTAAGTCAGAATTGTTTAGGGCTTTGCAGTGTGATTGATGGATCCCGACTGACAGAAGCAGCAGCAAATTTCCCAGTCCCTACCGTAACATTTTACTTCATGAGGAGAAATGAAGGGTCTATTACTACTGTAATATGGGATGAGTGATTTCAGATAATTTTGAAATAACTCCCATTTTGCTGAAAGTTCAAAGTATAACAACGAGAAGTATTTTGACACTTGAAAAATGTGTTTATTTAGTTACAGTCAATATGCTGTTCTGCTTACCCAGTTTCTTCTTGTATTTTCTGTTCTCCATCTATGGTTTCTGGATCAGCCCGCAAAGATTAAAAGAAAGACTCCTGTGATGGGGTTATGCTGATATATTCCTGCCCCAATTCTGCTGTGACTAAAGTCAAATTAATAAATATTTGTAGAAATGTGATCTTACTGGGCTCGTTTTTTGCTGGGGGTTATAAGCTGCCTATCTTCAGCTATGCGTGTAAACGCGTGTTTAGGGAAAACAGTTATTCCAGATGTTCTTTACAGAGTTTCACTTAGGCTGAGACTAAGAACACTGCACAAGACAATACAAAGCTTTCATTTCATGAGGTTATTTGTAGTACAATAGCATTGGCTGTCTTCCATTGTGAATTCCTCAGTCTTTTTGCTTGAGGGTGGGTCACTGCCTTACATTCTGCTAACACATGCACAAAACAACTTCAGCAACTCTTGTGTATTTTACCTACTGACTCTTCCTTGGCACTATCTTTCATTCTTTCTCTGGCTAAAACACAAGTTCTTATGAACCCTTCCTTCCCCCAGGTTACCATACCACCTGCTCTGTTGCAAGAACTTCCCTTGTTCAAAATGATCTTTCTCTTAGTTGCTATGAATGGCATACTGGAGGTAATCCAATATGGGAATGCTAGAAAAAACTTGTAATTACCAGATATGCACCCTGCTGTTGGATGAGGGCTCTTGCTGCAGAGCTCACACTGTTTTTCAGTCAATGAGAGCTGCAGTGTGGTAAGTGGTGGGTATAAGGGATAGGAACCAAGACTTTCTAGTTTTTTTATCTTTGTCTTAGTTTGCAGCCAATTGGGTATTGATTTTCTCCAAGGCAGAATTAGAAATTAGTGAGAGTGGTTTGATTTGTGACTTTTTTGGTAGCAGTTTGGTTTATGTGTAAGTAATGCAGTAACAGAACTGACTGGGTTGAGAAATCAAAATTTCTGTTCTGACAGGATTTTTAATTCTTCTGCAATTTCTTTCTTACCTTGGACAAAACCAACAAAACCAAAGTAAATTATAAAAAAAATCCAGACAAAACCTTGGACTGTGAAAATAACCAGTTACAGGTAGATGCCTTCAGGAATTATAGTTCAACTTCATTCTGCCCTGGAACTCTTCCAGGGTTGGTTCATTCACAGCCTCTCTGGGCAACCTGTTCCAGTGCCTCACCAACTTCATAATAAAAAAAATTCTTCCTTATATCCAATATAAATCCATCTTCTTTCAGCTTAAAACCATCACCCCTTTTCTTGTCACAACAGGTCCTGGTAAAGAGTCTCTGTTGTCTTATAAGCCTGCTTTAAATATTGAAAGGCCTTAACAAGGTTCACTTCCTCAGGCTAAACACCAACTCTCTCAGCCTTTCTTCAGCAGAGAAGTCTTCTAGCCCTTTGACAATTTTAATGGCCCTCTTCTGGACCCAGTCCAGCAGCTCCGTGTCTTTCTTGTCCTGGGAGCCCCAGAGCTGCATGCAGGACTCCAAGTGGGGTCTCACATGAGCAGAATAGTGGGAAAGAACCATCTCTGTCAACCTGCTGGCCACAGTTCTTGTTACATAGTTCAGGATACAATTGGCTTTCTGGACTGCAAGCACAGACTGCCAGTTCATGTCCAGCTTTTCATCCACCAGTGCTCCTATGTCCTTCTCTGCAGAAATTTCTTTCAGAAATGCCTGTTTTCTTTTGCAAGGTGGATATAGACTGCAAAAGGATGCTACTGTCTGCTACAAACGCTACTTGATGCATTTTCCCCTAGGTGTCTGACATGTTCCCTTCCCTTGTCTAATGCGAAGGTCTCTTCCAACTTCTGTTAAGCCCCATATTTCTCCAGTGCTATGATAAGAGCAATATAAGAAGAGACATCAATATATTAGATACTGTTTAAAGTAGGGGCATATTGCTGCTCTTCGTCTTTTTTTTTTTTTTCCAGAAAGGAAGATCTTCAAACTGGATATCACTTCCATTACTTTATTCTCTAGTCAAAGTCTAAAACACGTGTACTTATCCTGTGTTTGCACTCATTCATGCTTATTAGTTTCCAACTTTATTTAATATTTTACTAGCATGTCAAGTGGCCTGGTTGTCTGCTTCCTACCCTTCTGTGATGTTGAAACCAGTCCAGCCCCCAGAGAGCATCTACATGGGACCCAGGATCAGGCTGAGCTCATGGCAACATAGTCAGACAAGTTGCACGAAGGATCAAGCCTGAGGCAGCATGAAGGTGAGCTTGGGCTTCTTGAGACCCTAGTTAAATGGCCAGGTTATTGACCTGAACTTATCTTTTTGTTGTGAGCTATGAGAGAAATTCATAAAGTAATTTTGAACTTACTGTGTGAAATGCAGTTTTACCTTAAGACAGCAGCAAAGGTGCCCTTGAGACCTTTCTTCTCTTTGCCCTTCAACTTTAAAAAGTCATAACACTGTATGTTGGGAAAGAAATAAAGTCAAAACCTTTCTGAACTGCACTATAATATTGTACTTAATGTATTCTGCACTGAGATCATTTTGACTTGGCCCATTTTCAGCTTAGGAGCTTGGGTATGCAATTCTATTTGGACAAAAAGATCTCACTATTTCTGGATGATTGAGAAGGTAATGTAGCATCGCTTCTTTATGATGACTATTACTTACTCAAAGTCAGACCAGATAATAGTGAAGAGATGAAAAACCAGATCATGAGTATTAGCATCTACATGAATTTCAATGAAAAATTGTAACAACTTGTGATAATAAATGTTACAGTAAGCCCATGAACCTCTACAAGGTCATGAACTAAATAAACAGATTCTCTTTTCAGGCATTAATAGGTGTGCTCCAATGTAAGCACAAAATGAGGTTTGACACAATTGTCCCTGTATCGTATACTATCTTTCCAGATCTGTGGTTTTGTGTTCTCATGCAGCTAAAATATCTTAGTTTTCCGAGTGGGAAAATAAACAGCTTAAAAAAAAAATCCCAACAGTGTTAACTTATCCACATATCCCCGCAGCTGTAAAAATGAAACATTACCTTTTGTTGAAAATACTGAAAACGGCAAAATACCACATGAAAATTGACTGTGAAAATACAGCTGTTAAACAGCCAGATGGGAAATGTTGTTTTGGGGTTTTTTATGACTATCATGTGTAGCTCTTCCCCAAACTGAGTGTGCATTTCTCCTTGCTCAATGCATGATGTATGATAAAGAAAAGACTGAAAAAGGTCACTAGAAAACTGTATATATAAGGCACATGTACAAGGCTGTGTCTTCACAGCCTCTCCATAGAGGTTCTTGGCTTGGGCCCAGGTGATTATTTCACCTTGTGTACATGAACAATGAAGATAAATCTGAGGATAATTGGTTGTGTGAGCAGTCCCATGGCAGCCTCTGGGATGTGTGCCCGAGTGCTCAATTGTGAGAAGCACAGTTGCACACGCTGGGTCCAGGTCTCATTAAGGAACGCTTCTTTGAGTATATTATTATTCAAATCCCATTGTCCACCAGAAAAAAAAAAAAGTCTTTGTAGTTGCCTTAGTTTGTTCATTCTATTTCATTTCTCCTCTATTCAAGTCCACTGTCCCTCCCCCCTCCCATTACATCATATCTCCCATCCCAATACACGATAAATTTGGAAAGATCATGGTATTAATTGTTTCCAAGTAAGTGTGTATATTCTTTCCAGCATCACTCCTCTAAATCCTTGGGGAAAATGGCAGGGTCAGCTTCTATTTTTAAAAGTGCAATGATCTTAATACAAGAAGACAGAAAGTTGAAATCAAACCGCTAATCAGGGACTTTTACTCACATCCAATACGTCCATTCCCTCACACTTTCCCTCCTTACTTTTGCTTAGAGGCACTGAAACCAGAAATAGCACATTACTGATCAGAGGGTTTGAGTAGACTTTTTTTTTCTCAATTGTAATATTAGATTGTATTGTAGTATTAGATGTGCTAGCCTGAGTTTCAGTAGACCAGGGGAGCCTTAGGTGCACTGCTTAAGTGACTAAATGTGCGAGAGTAATTAGCTGGAAGCCTGTGAACTGTAGTGGAACAAGTCTATTTTACATCAACAAAGGTTGTGACTTACAATCTGACGAGTGGCTTCCAAGTGATAGCTTCCATAGATCTTTGAGTGATATAGGTTTAACCTGACATTGATTTGGCTGTCAACAGCAATGCATCAAACTCCTATTTTTTTCTGACTGCAAACTTGAAATTATGTGAAACAAGAAGTGAAGATTCACTGTCTCACCATTGTCTCATCCATAACCATATCCCTTCAAGCACTAGGTATTCATATCAATGAAAAATAAACTTATGATGCAAAAAATCCCCTCAGACGCTGCCACACCATTATGTTTTCCAACTAATGATCCCTAGTTCTCAGTGTGGTATGTCCCCATGAACAGTTATGCAAGCCAGTTAAGCTCTTCCATGTCAGAATTCCAGTGTTGTGGAATACATGCAAGCAAGATGTCTCGAGTTGAGTGTTCAACTCCTCAAAAGCAAGCCCAAGACTACAGGGAAGCTCCATGACTTTTTGTGTCAATATTTAATACCTGCTTGCAGGTAACATGTGAAAGAGCAGGTTTCTGTCAGCACTGCCATGGTGAAAGAAAGGTAGTTGAAGCTGTCATTAAAAATCTGTTCGAGATGGCTGCATGGGTAGAAGTTTGAAGACAGACAATGTGATCCTGACAGGGAGCTGTGATGGAAATAAAAGACACTAAGAAAGGTAAGAGAAGATGAAATGGAAAATCTGCATATCTACATTAACTGTATAACTGCAAAGGACTCAATGCATTAAAAGCCTAAGCATGTAGACCCTGCCCAGTTTGCTCTGGCAACTGGGAGACAGTGCCAGACCAGTTAGCATGGTACTTGGCCGTGTGCTGCATTTTTGGGGACTTACCCTTTGGGAAGGCCTGCCTCAAGCACAAACAACCATGTTGCCAAGGGCCAAAAGAGCCATCCTTAGGAAAAAAAAAAAAACAGGTGAAATGGAGTCTCCTCTACTGTCTCCTCCAGCTTCCCCCAAACATCACTTAGTCTCAGTCAATTTAGTGTTTTACAGCTTTGTCAACAAAGTGTGTGTCATGTTATTAGCTCAGTAACAGTCCAGCTTAAAAGGTACATCTCACTCCTCCTGGAGAAGAGCAGAGGGAGAAGGAGAACAGAGTGCTCCATGCTGTCCCACCTGAGGGAATCCCTGTGCTTGGAAATAAACTCACCATTTTCCTCAGCGTTTTATTGCCTCAAGTCAGTGCAGAAGGCAAAGGCAAAGACAAAACTTTTTCTCTGGGGTTGCTGGACCATGAAGGTGACCCAGGGCCTGCTTGGGAGTTAATTTAAAGGTGTGCTCTGCAGGCTAAGCTTTAAGGCTGATTCAGAGGCTGATGGTTCCACAATATCCCACATTGATTTATGATAGCTGGAAGCTAACACCACAGCTGCAGTCAACCAATGCTGTTTTGAAATCTTCAGGGTATGTCTCAAAGTAAAAAAAGTTTCCATGTGTACAGAGAGCTAAAAATTAAGCCATATGTTCTCAGCATATTTATAAGATGTAGGAGTAAATAGTATACTGTGGCATCTCACATCTGAAAAGACTACTGTGAAAAATGTTGGTCAGATAATTTCTGTGCTGGGAGGCACCAGCCCTCTGTGACAATTCTCAGCTAAGCACAAAGCCCAGAAGTGCTGACTGATGGAAAGAAGAGAGCTTTTCCTGAGGTGTCAAATTTACAAAAAAGAATGAGAACAACTAAAGAGTACCATGAACACTGGTGACACATCAGATGAGAGTGTTACGATTGTTCCCATTCTGAAAGGAAGCAGAACAGATGGAGGGATGTGTTTCACCCTTTTTGAGAGAAGCTCATTCCTCAGTGTCAGATAAACCCAATTATTTTTACTGGTAACACACAGTGGCACAGAAGATGAGAGCTGCAGATTAATGCTGGGCATTAGGTATTACTTTGGTTTTATTATAGTGAAATGTATTTACCCCTAATCTATCTAAGCTCCTTTTCAGGGCTGATTTTTACCCTGATTTCTGCATCAATAAGGAAGCTAACTATGAAAAAAAACCCAGTCCACACAGTAACTTCCAGCTGGCAAGACTGACTTGACTATCCCCTTGCATGTTTTTGTTAAATGGTGGCAGTGGTGGAACAGTAGACAATGGGAAACTATTGAAACGGTCTGTGTTCAAAGAAAGACTAGGAAGAATACTTAAGAAACTGTTTCCAGTTCCCTGCCATGGTGCTCCTGGATTGTTGCACAGCCTTTTCAGTTCCTGCTGCTAAAAAACAGCCCACTTCACCTCACAACTATCCTACCAGATCTTTCCCTTGTAGACAGATCACCTTACACTGATCTTTATCATATCTTATAAGATACGATAAATTAGATGAAAAGTAAACCCCATATTGAGGAACAAGTATTTCCTTTCTAGCTGAAAGTGGCAGATACTGTAAGGAGAGTGGTTTTAGACAACTTGCTATACTTCTGTGATGTTCAAGCACCCTGGTTTTATTCTTGGTAATCGAATTTTTCTCAACAGTAAGAATTTGCTTTTTTCTTCAGCACACCCACAGCAGCGTGACTGTCTCATAAGTCATGGATGCTGCAGAATTCAGTTTCCATAACTGCTTGGAGCACTTTTAGAATATAAGAATGGGCTTAATTGTGTGTATATCTGTGGACGCTAGGTTGGCAGAACAGCTAATTGTGTGTGTGTTTCTGTTCTCAGAACTCTCAGGCTGAGTTCATGTGTTTTAAGATGTTGTAACTTTCCCCTGCCTTCCATAATCTTGCTATTTGAGATGTGCCCTCTGTGTAAAGACAAAGGCAAAATGTTCTTGTTGTCAATATTATAGTCTGCTCTGGTTATCACAGCACGGTCAGGCTTCTCACAGCAGTCATGGATCTCAGTCAAACTGCTCAGAGAATAAAGCAACAAGACAGATGCTGCTGTTGAGAAGTTTCCACTAGATTTGTAAAAGGGGAGAGGAAGTAGAAAAAGTTAGTATTTTGCTTCAGCACTTTTCAAATGGAGCTCCATCTTTTTCAATGTCAGCTCAAACTAGACTTTGGAAATTAGGCCCTGGTCTTGGGGAAGTCAATAGTACTTTTCCTTTCTGATTTCAGGGAGGTTTCATTTCTTGCCCCAGGTCTTTCCTTCAAACTCCAGAGTCAGATTCATTCCTCATTTAAGAACTTTAGGGTACATAAATCAGAATAATAATGATCTCAGGCTAAGGCAAAATTGGAATATATTTAGCTGTTACGTTCAACTTTTCCCTTGTCTAGGTTCCATCATTATATACTGCTGCTGTTGATAAATACTAAGGGTAGGCTCCAGCATACACTGAGCAAAAAATGGTAAAGGAGGCTTATCTGCTATATAATAATATGATGGACATAATGAAGACGGGAAATTGAGAACAATTGTAATGAAAAAGGGAAAGTGTTTTCATAAACTATGCATATTTTCCAAATTTCTTACTGCAAAACACTTCTGAAACTTCCAGATCTGCCATTGTAAAACCTCAGGGTTAGAGTTGTAAACACAGAAACATTAGGCAGTTTAACTTGTATACTGAAAATACCATTTACAGGAATAAGAAACTTGAACTGTACCTAGGCATTTTAGAAGGGTTAGAATAGGCCTCGGTCCTCATAAGACAAAATTCATTATCCGTTTGGGTGTGTAGCTGAACTGAGAATTTAGTAGGAAGTATGCAGAAGTCCACAAAAACTGTAATTGCGATGACCATTGGTTTTCAAGGGGATCTGTCATGAAAATATTATTTGCAAATGGTCTCCTCCTTTATATAGTTTTCAAGATCACAAAATCCCTTCCTCCTCTCTTTCCTCTTTTCTTCCCCACACTCCTCAAACATTTGAGTATTCTTCTTGTAAATAGATGCCAATACCTTTGGCAACTAACTCTGCAGCATACAAATTAACACACGGTGTGTCCTCAGAACACAAGCAATTTCAGTAAGCAAACATTTGCCTATTCTTCCTATCTAGCAATACATTGTTGATTGCAAACACTTCCATCCCAAGACTCCAGTAATATCATGCGGACAAGTCTTGTATGTTTCTTGTAAAGACACATCTATAGGACTGGTAGTCACAGTGGTCAAGAACACCTAACAGCTGGTAAAGGAAACACAATTTTAAAATAATATATGTCTTACCTGCTTATTCATAAGTATGTAGATGATGGGATTGCAAACAGTGCTGCTTTTTGCTAGGATGGATGGTATGATGCTTGCAACTGGAGTCACCGTACCTGGCTTACCAAATGTTGCAAGTAATGCTATAACTCCATACGGAATCCAGCACACGAGGTAACATATAACTGTAGTGATCACCATGAACAGTACGTGGTATTCTCTCTTGCGGGCAGCGTTCTTGTGGATTTTTCCAACCTAGGGGATGGTGAGAAAATAAATAATTGAAGAAGCTAAGCTGTTGGATTGATTGCTTTAGCAATGATAATCAGCATTATGGTTCCAGAAATAAAACAAATAGGAAACCCAAAAGTGAGCAAATGCAATGGGAAGCCTCATTACCTCCAGCAGGTACTAGGAGAAGCCCTGTAGGCACCAAGCTGCATGCCAGCATAAACCCATTGCCAGAGTCACAGTGAAGGTTGGAGCAAAATAAAAAAAAAGCTGAAATCTGATGAGGTTAAGGAACTAGTCCTTAATAGGTGGTAGGTCATCTCAAGTTGCTTTTCAGGTATGGCATTTTGTACAATGTTCTCACTGACGTTAATCTAATACGCAGGACTTGCTTCAGATGGAGTAGCATTATGAAGCACAAGTGAACCAACAGAAGGGTTTTCTGTTAGAGGTAAGGAAACAGCAGACCAACACTAGGACTGTGCTTAGTACCTCTGTCCTTGGATGTTTCCAAGGTTTGGCTACATAAAACCTCAGCTGGCCTGGAGTTGGAATGGCAATGGTTGCACTTGGAGTAGGACACTAGAGAAGCCTTGCAAACAACATGTTATGATGTTTCCAGTGATAGGATTAATCCTTTCTAGACTTCTTTCTTCCAGATAGTTTACTATTTTGGCAAATGGGCCTCGCTCCTGATAACTACCAAACACATTTTTTTCTACTCTTTAAAAAAAGTGTGCTGAATACTGACATAGTTCAGCTACTGTATTGGGGTTTTGTGAAAAATGGAGTAAAACTGGGTAAACAGGAAGCACAGATTTAAATTAACAGTTTCTAGTTGATGGTACAACAGTCCATCTTGCTAACTTGCTAACTAGTAGTTACAATCTGTGAGCAAACTCAGCTGTGCTGTGGAAGTATTTACAGTCTATGCTTCAAAATGTACTCTCCTTTGACCAGTTCTGGACTGAAGCATCATGCCTTTTTGGAGGCTAGAGCTTGAAAATGAAGGTTAAACATTCAAGTAATAGACATTCACGTAAGAGCCAATTCTCATTTTTAAACTTTGGTGAGAATTAATTTTTCTGCAGACAGCTACAGAATGCTTTTCCAGTGTGTTCATATTGCTGAGTGCAGTGGTGATAACTGAGAGGATAAAGCTTCTTTCCCTACACAGAACACACATTCAGTACCATGCACAAGTGTTATTTAAAAGCAAGCTTCCCATGCAGTAGGTCTGTGAGATGGTCATTAGGTTTATCCAAAGCCCATGGCAGTCAGCACAGTGGGGTACAGGTCAGGTGTGGCAACTTAACCTCATTTTATTGGGATTATGAAAAAGTTCTTAGGAAACTTTTGGAAATATTAACTCCAGAATAGCAAGGCTGGTGTCCCTAAGCCAACTTTGCAGCCAAGAAAGAAAAGCAAATTTGACAAGGAGGTTAATTTTGGAGACAATTTCTCTCCACTGACTCTAGACAGAGCCTCAGCACACTGGTCTCCCTAGAGTGTGGTTAATTCCCCAAATTCGCTCCAACATGTGTTTAGCAAACTCTGATGTGTCAGCAGGATTTCAGGAAGTATTTGAATATTTAAATTGTATCAATTAAGACTTGTACTCAGATAAATGTAATTTTTGTCTACTTTAAGGTCATTTTGCTCCTGAATGTGGTACTTGAGAGTAAACTGCACCTGAGGGAATTAAATCCCTGTAAAGCTACAAACATAAATAAGCAAAAAGGCAGTTCCCTGGAATACAATGCATTCTGAACTTTACCTAACAGAAAAATAATTTTGAAATGAATAGACTTAAGCCGATGCAGAACACTGATGTGCATAACTCTGTAAATGAATAGAATACAGTTAAAGGTAGAAGCTACTAATCACTCAAGTTAAATATCTTATCCTATTTCCGGGCACACATGCTAATGCAGGGGAAATGAAGCATTACCTACCTCTTTGTGGTATGGGTGCTTTTGCATAACATTTGTGTTTATGTCTCAGACTGCAAATTAGAAACAACCATGTAACTGTGTAAGCACATATGGAAGGCAAAGCAATATGGCAACACTGTTTGGCTTTAGCCCTCACAGAATCATAGAAACACAGACAGATAGAGATTGGAAAGGATCTCTAGAGATCATCCAGTCCAACTTCCTGCTAAAGCAGGTTGACCTTGTGATCAGGTCACACAGGAACCTGTGCAGGCGAGTTTAGAAACCTCCAGAGGAGACTCCATAACCTCCCTGGTCAGTCTGTGCCAGGGCTCCCTCGTCCTCGAAGGAAAGTTTCTCCTCACAGAATCACAGAATGGTAGGGGTTGGAAGAGACTTCTAGAGGTCGAAGCCTTCTGGAGTGTAGGAAAGAAGTCAGAGAGTTGTCATCCATGGGGCAGAGTCTAGTTGGAGGCCTGTATTGAGTGGAATCCCTCAGGGGTTGATGCAGGGACTAGTACTGATCAATATCTTCATTAATGACCTTGATGAGGGAACAGAGGGCAATGTCAGCAAGTTTGCTGATGATACTAAACTCAGGGGAGTGGCTGACACACCAGAATGCTGTGCTGCCATTCAATGAGACCTGGACAGGGAGAAATCTAATGAAATTGAACAAGGTCAAGTAGAGTGTTGCATCCGGGAAAGAAGAACCCCATGTACCAGTACAAATGGGGAATGAACTGTTAAAGAGTAGTGTAGGGGAAAAGGACCTGGGGGTCATGGTGGATAGCAGGATGAACATGAGCCAGCAATGTGCCCTCCATGGCCAAGAAGGCCAATGGCATCCTGGGGTGTATTAGAAGGGCTGTGGGCAGTAGGTCAAGAGAGGTTCTCCTACCCCTCTACTCTGCCCTTGTGAGACCACATCTGGAATATTGTGTCCAGTTCTGGGCCCTTCAGTTCAAGAAGGACAGGGAGCAGCTGGAGAGAGTTCAGTGCAGGGCCACAAAGATGATGGAGTGGAGCATCTCCCTTATGATGAAAGGCTGGGGCTCTTTAGCTTGTAGAAGAGAAGACTGAAGGATGATCTCATTAACGTTTACAAATAGGTAAATGGCGGGTGTCAGGAGGATGGAGTCAGGCTGTTCTCAGTGATGTCCAATGATAGGACAAGTGGCAATGGGTACAAGCTGGAACATAAGAGGTTCCAAAGAAACATAAGGAAAAATGTCTTCACTGTGAGAGTGATGGAGCACTGGCACAGGCTGCCCAGATGGGTTGTGGAGTCTCCTTCTCTGGTGACATTCAGAACTCACCTGGATGAGTTCCTGTGACCTACTCTAGGTGACCCTGCTCTGGCAGGGGGGTTGGAATAGATATTTTGAAGTCCCTTCCAACCCTCAAGATTCTGTGATTCTGTGATCTCAAGTTTCAGTAAAAATATTCCTGTTAAAAGTAAATAAAATACACATTAAACTTAGTCTGCTGAAAAGTAACTTATTTTTCCTGTCTAGACTTTTAACGCTTTTCTGTCAAGAGGCAATTACAACATAAAAAACATATTTTCTGAAAACACTGGGGAATACTCTTTTTTTTTCTTTTTTTCAAGAAAGAATAAACAAGTTCTTTATGTTTATCTCACAATTACTTTAGCTAGAAAAAAGGATTAATAATAGATAATGGTCCAATACCCTATTGCTTTTCTGAACTGAATTTTTCATGACTAATGGGAATTTCCTCTGACTGAAGAATCCAGGACTCCATATCAGTTGAAGCTATATTAGAAGTTTAATATTAATCGATGAATGCAAAGTCTCATCTAGCCACACATGTAGCATCCACATCTAAAGATCTTCAATAAAGGCAGAGGCATGTTAGCACATTTTTCCTCTGTGTTTAGATATCTTGGTCTTGAGTTTGCAAGAATTTACCCTCTTGCACGGATAAAACGTATTTCATAAACAAGTGAAGGAAATATATGTAAAAGTAAAGTGACTGTGGGTGTGATTTTGGTATGAATCCTTCTATTATCACATCTCTGTCTTGTTTTCTGTATTGGCTTTGCCTGGGCAAGGTTTTGGTAGCAAACATTAGCGAACAGGGCCAATGTCAGTCACCACCCAGAGGGTCAGCTGGCATCCAGCCTGGGCAAAACCTCTAAGTTTCCTTAGGAAGAGAAGCCTGCATTGTCATTGTGTCTGTGTCAATAGGTTAATAAATTTGTTTGTTGGGTGTAGTAGCTTCCTTGTATATTTGTTTGAGGTGTTGAAAATTATTAGGTCGATGGGAGTCTTTGACATCAAGCTCTTTGTATATCAGTAGAGCAGAATTATACTTATTTCCACTACCAAGAAAAACGCAATGTGACATGAACTCGAATTAGACATCAGAGAATCCACTCTAGTTTAGGTTATATTTTGATTTTGCTTATATTTTTCCTCTCATCTTCCTCTTATGATAAATAAAAAGGAGAAAACGCTGATCACAGTTGTTCCTGAAATAGGACATTTTTATGTGTCCCCAGTATCCATTAAGGGTGACATTCTGCTGCAGTCTTCTGTAATTTAGTTTAAAACTAATTTATCATAAGACAGACCTATTGGAAAGCAAACTTAGTTAGCTATCATGCTCACAGAGTCTTTCACTTCCATGTTTACACCAGCTAAGTCACTTGTTTTAATTTTTACGTACCACAGATTATAACTCTATAACAAGATTTATTTACAGTCCAGATCCTGAGAATGAGCAAATTACAACTTTAGGGGTTTTTAAAATAACTTTCTTTTTCAAGAAGTTAATTTCTGTTCCCACTGCCACAGAGAGGACAAGGATGGTGAGTACAAAGGACAAATGACTTTTAGGCATCTCCTGCAATGAACCCCAAATGTACTTGATGCTTCTTTCCTTAGCTTTCTCTAAAGAGAACGTCTCTTCTTTCCTTAGACAGAGAAGGGAACAATCTGTCCTTTTCCATGCAGAAGGCAAGCCAGCATCTTCCAAACACATGAAAGCTGTTGTACAATGGTATGGGAAAGAATAACAATATGGCTATGGGCCAGAGGAAATTATTTTAGAGTAACAGGTTCTGGTTACTGAATTTAGGCATTTACAGGTCAGTTCAGACCCTGCTATTGGTCAAGTTAACCAGTTAAGTCAGTCTGTTCTGCAGGAAGTAGCCAGGTAGCAACCACAGCTGGGCCCGTGGGCTTTTTTTCAAGCTAAACACTGGCTTTCCAGCCCAGACAAAAGAGGATAGGCAGCTCCTTGCCTCCTGTGAGAGATTTACCACTTTTAATACTTTTCTTAGCCACCACATGGCTCCATATGGGACAAGAGCCCTGGGCAGTGCCCTGCCAAAGGGAACAGCCTGCCCTGTCCTGTGCCAGAAGTTTGACATACTGCAGCCCCTTCTCAGCTCCCTCTGGATTTAGCTGACCAAGGGAGTACTGGTGACACTTCACCTGCTCAGAAGGCAGCACATATGCAATGAAAGACCTGCGGGATGGTTGTACACAGAAGCTGTGCTGATGAATACTGCAGGCAACTGTGAGGCTCACAGTGCCAGAGGCGCATACCGAAGTCACCCTATAAGGCACTAACATGTACAACTGTACATGTTCTCATCATCCATGGGCAAGATGTTTTCTTTTTTTACACATGGGTTAAAGATAGGTATTAAGAAGCTGAAGCTTCAGTGATGAAGGTCTAACCTAATTGTTTTAATTCCCTCATGTTTTCTTTTTTTTGCATTTACACTAGTCTCTCCTCCTTCCTCAATGCAGCCATGCAAACATCTTGAAAGGTTCTGAAGAATATACATCATCACATCCATCTAACCACTAGATGGAGAAACTACATGGTAAGAATCCAGCATCCATAGCCACTTCAAGTAGGTGACATGAGCATATTGCACCTTAAAAATCAGGGAGGCTGTTTGTGTGTTTTGTCCTTCAAATCAGTTTCCTTTTCTCCAACTATTTATTAAGATGGAAAATAATGTCAGTTATTATACGCTTGTACAGCTAAACAGTGGATGCCATAATTGTCCTTTACATAATGTACACTAATTAAGAAATATGGAAACAGTGTACAAAATTTTTATTATGGCTGATGCATTATTCCTGGGTCTATGTTTGTACATTTCACACTTAAATAACCACATTTTCTTCACTGCTTTGGAACTGCACAGGAAAGAGAAGGCAACTAATGAGAAGTAGTGTGGTTGCCAGCCTCTCTAAGTATCAGTTGTTTTGACATGATCAAATATTCAACAGTACTACCAATACCAGAGACAAACAAAATAATAATAATCATATGAGGAAAGTCCACCAATCTCCAAACATTTAGACTCCTACAGCTTCTTGAAACAAACAGAAGGGAGCAAGGCATTTTTAATGCAAAAGCTGCAACAGAGAAAAAAAAAGCTGGAAAAAGATCATCCTTCTTCCTTCATGAACCAATCAAGTACGACAGTCTTCTCTAATATGTTTCTAACAAAAGAAAATTAGAAATGCTCTCCATTTATTGGTATGAATAAACCTTTACACAGCCTAGGAGTGTTTCAAACTAAGCAATGACTCAAGTCAGTTATGATGAGCTTTCTCCTCTCCCATTTTGATTCTGTCCTGAAGCAGAAACAAGTTAAAAAGTAAAAAAAAAAAAAAAGGAAACTCAAACCAAACCCACTCCAAAGCATGACAAGGTATTAAAAACTGTAGGAAACAGAAGCTCCAAATAATCTACCTTTCAGTGTATTGTATGGATTAATAGTAAATTTGATGAAATACTTTTTTGCTTCAGATAAATAAACATGGTAAAAGAGAGCTCACTGGTTTAAAAATAAATCCTTTCTTTATCAGTATTTAGGCTGCTAAGTTCAAAACAAGAGTGAATCCTGTCTCTGTGGAAACAGGGACTAAAAAGAAACACGTGCTTCGGTACTCTTAGAATCCATTAGGCTCTGGCTCTACACTGGCTGAACTGAGATTTAAGTACGCACATGAGCACTTTGTTCGGTTGGGAGCACACAGTGAGTTAATAGCAACAAATACAGAAGGAGTAAGCCATGAAGTCACACAAGAGGCTTTAGAGTTAATTATTTTAATGTCACTATTAAGTTTAGGAATTGAAGCTAGTAAGAAGGATATTTTATCAGTTGAAGACTGGCTGTATTGGGAATTTTTGTTACTGAAATGGAAACAATCATTTTAATGCCTCAAGGTGAAGTAAAGCTATGCTTTAAATACAAAGCTTATGGCTTTGTAAACTGCCCTTGAAGCATAACTGCTATTGCTGCTAATATCAGTGAATTTCTATTATGGACTTAAGGAACACTGTTAATCCTCTTAGTTGCAGGAATTCTTTCACTGCACTAGCTAAAGGGCTTTTAGTGGCAATTTGACTTACACAGTGAACATCCCCATGCACTCAACAAGCAACTGATGCTGTCACTTCCATTGCATGTGACTATTTTATCCTGACCTTCTTTCCTTGCTGTGGATTTTCTAGTGTCCCTGTGCATGAGAAAATGAAAGGTGGGTTACGCATAGCTACCATTTGGTTTGCATTAACAGTTTGGTTTTTGAAAGAGAAGTACATTATTAGATACTCATATCTTCTCCAAATGGAGGCTGTCTCCTTTTTTCTCTACAGCTGCTGTCATACCCTTATGCAAAAGGACTGACTCATTGAACGGTCCAAAGCTATGACAGCAGTAAGTAAAGCAATTGGGAAATGTTAATACCTACACCCAATAAAGACATAAGAGTGCTTCTGAGGTGAAACAGAATCACTGTAACTCTGAAGGGCCACCAGTCCTGTCAGATCATTTAAGCTGATGTATTTGATATGATGATATACACTTCTCAAAAATGTTACTTGCATGTATGTCCTTCAGTGACTGTGAGACTGCACAGAGCTGGTATTTCTGATATTGGCAGCATTGCTTCTATAGCACTTACCTGCCTGAAACAAATCAAAGGTGTGTAGAAAAGAATATATGTGGAAAATGGAAACTGAAAGGACAGTGAAGAGTGTTTTTACTACCTGGAAGATATAGTTAGGTGAAAGGTGCATCAAGTGTTATGTCCAAAGTTATTTAAACTCTGATTAATTTTATATCAAAAACATGATCAAAAGAAACTGTTTACTATAAAATATTAAGTGGTTGGAGTTTTGTGTGTCTGACACGATTTACCTTATTTCACAAATTCCCTAGATAGTTTATGACACTGTAATATATAGTAAGGAATTCCCTTGAAGCCGTTCAGTCTAAATTTTCCCAAACTGATAGCAATCACAAACTGTACTGGCTGCTTGTATTTGATTTCTTGTCTAAGCTCACTTCTAGCAAGCATGCTGTAACTGGCTTGACTCACACCAACTGACATTCCTATCAATGGGCTCAGGAAGAACATGTCAGCCTGAATTGGTCTAAAACCAGATTATATGGAATACAAAGAGGCTTCAAAGCTTTAAAGGCAGGATTCACTACACCGATTCCAGCATGTGCTACAAAGGAGATGAGTCCTCCTTGATCAAGGAAGACACCTATTTTGACCTGAAAAACCACTGAGACAAAGCTAGCTCTAGTGTTGGGAGTATGTTGTGTTGGGACTATGGCCCCTACATAGAGGCTAGCATTACAGTTTTAAAGCTCTGGAAGAACTAAATGTTCATGTGCCTTCAGACAGCAAATACCAGTTGTATTTTTCAGTTCGTTTCATTTGAAGTAGCTGAAAGTCAGTCCCAGGCCATAGGTAATGTTGCAGCTACCTGCATCTAAGCCTACTTGCAGATTTTTCTGGGGAGAATGAGGGTTTGGTATATATTCTGATGGCCAAGCCAGAGTACTTCTTGACCTGGTGCTGAGCATTCAGACCATCACTGTTAAGCACCTGACAGCAAAAACTACAAGACCTGAGCAGATCCACCATCCTCCTTTTGACTGCAGAAGAAGCCTAGAAGACTTATTTGGACTAACCTTTTGCTGGCTGAGGCTATACCAACTAAATGTCATCCAGGAAAAAAAGAAGGGGACAAGAGAGGCAGCTACCCCTATTCCCATTGCATAGTACCCAGGTAAACCTGGGATTTTACATTAGCATATGGCCAGAAAGTGATAACATTGCCAACACAAGTATTAAAAAAGAGAAAATTATGTGTTTTTTCATGAAGACAGGAACTAACTAAGCTTGTTGATGTTCAGTCTTTATGCTATGGTTAGAAAACTTTCATTGTAAGACATATCAACAAGTACACATCAATAAAAGCACAGGTTGCTTTTGTTGTAGCTGTGTGGAGTAGTTATCTCAAAACCCCAGTAACATTTGTTCTGTGGCTGAATTAAACAAGAGTTAGATGGACAAGTACAGAGTCCTGCATCTGCGAAGGAACAACCCCGTGCACCAGTACAGGCTGGGGATTGACCTGCTGGAGAGCAGCTCTGCAGAGACAAACCTGGGAGTCCTGGTTGATAATAAAATAACCATGAATCAGAAATGTGCCCTCATGGCTAAGGCCAATGGCATCCTGGGATGCATCAAGAAGAGTATGGTCAGCAGGTCAAGGGAGGTTCTGCTCCCCCTCTACTCTGCCCTGGTGAGACCTCATCTGGAGTGCTGTGTCCAGTTCTGGGCTCCTCAGCTCAAGAGGGACAGGGAGCTTCTGGAAAGAGTCCAGCGCAGGGCCACCAAGATGATCAGGAGACTGGAGCATCTTTCTTATGAGGAAAGGCTGCAGAAATGGGGGCTGTTTAGTCTAGAGAAGGCTGAGGGAGGATCATGTTAATATTTACAAGTATATAAATGATAGATGTCAGGAGGTTGGAGCATCCCTTTTTTCTATTGTATCTAGTGACAGGACAAGAGGTAATGGGATGAAGCTGGAACACAAAAAGTTCCACTTAAATGTAAGAAAAACCTATTTCACTGTTCAGGTGAGGGAGCCCTGGCACAGGCTGCCCAGGATGTGGAGTCTCCTTCCTTGGAGGTCTTCAAGACCCACTTTGACGAATTCCTACGCAACCTGATCTAAGTGGACCTGCTTTAGCAGCAGGGTTGGACTAGATGAGGGACCTTTAGGTCCCTTCCAATCCCTACCATTCTGTGATTTTGTGATTAAAGGAATGTTTTGTCAGCAAATAAAACATAGACTTCTAAAAGAGATCAAGTAGCTGCTGAACCGAGTCAGGACTGAGTGTGGCGCATAATACTGGGTTCATCTATGACAATGAAACTGAGGAATTCCACCCTGGGGAGGGAAAAACTGAAGGTCTCTATGATACTCTTCAATAATAGAATAAAAATGCAGTTAATTTCGTAAAGGTAATATATAAAAATCACATGTTGCTCCTTAGTAATACAACTTGATATTACAAAGGTGGAAGGGTGCTGAGATCACATTCAGAAAATCAAGCCAGTAATTTGGCTAAAGTCTTTTTTTTTTTTTTAAAGCTTACCAACATATTACATCTTTAACAGATTTAATTTTTCAATAACAAGCTTCTTGTTTGTGGTGGGGGTTTGATTTTTTTTTTTTTTAATAACTTCTGCAATAGCTTTAACTGACCTAATGGCCCTTCTGAAGTTAAGGGAAATGAGAAATGAAAGATACTTCTGTTTTACAAAGCTGACTTCAGGGTATTTTGCATTGAAGGATTTCTGAAAAAGAAGAGAAAAATATCAGATATTAATTTTTTCTTGGTTTCTGTGTACTTCCTTCCAGAGAGAGCACCCAGCAGAATATATATCTGCAAAGTCACTAATATGGTTGAACTCTGCAAAAATATATGAACTGACAGGTGTAAAATTTCTTTCCAGATTTCAAAGTTACTATTTATTGGATGCTCAGCAATAAAATGCTACCATCTACACAGAAAATAGAGTGTGTATTGGCCTGCATCTAAAGTGTTTTCAATCAATGGCAACAAAAAATAATGCTTCCACTTAAATATAAGAAAAAATTATTTTATTGTGAGGGTGAGAGAGCCCTGGCACAGGCTGCCCAGAGGGGTTGTGGAGTCTCCTTCCTTGGAGGTCTTCAAGACCCACTTGGACATGTTCCTATGCGACCTGATATAGGTGGACCTGTTTCTGTAGGGGGGTTGGACTAGATGATCTCTAAAGGTCCCTTCCAACCCATACTATTCTATGATTCTTTGAAAAGACTGGAACACTAATATAGCTAAAGCAGGAAATAACAGCCTGTAAATAAATACAAGTGTCAGAGTGAATGTCAGTTGAGTTTGGAAAAATTGTTTAGCTGAAATCAGAAACTTCTCCTCAACCTTCAGGCACGTTTGCAGTTTGGTTTTTGACGTCTCCCTTCTCACTGGAAAAGGTAGTGTATATATGAATGTATAATTTTTTTTTGTAAATATGTAAAAGTGTGTACATACCATACTGTATATGCGCTATATATGTACACAATCTATACATTATATAATATATACACACATACATATGCCCATAATTGTGTGAGAAGTCAAACACCGGAGTTATCCAAGTTTGGAGAAGCTATGATGCAAATAGGATTCATTGCTCTCTTTACCTCGAGTTAGATCAACAACCACCTTTTCTACTACTACCAATACTTCCTCTGAATCTGGAGTGTGGATTTAAAAAGAAAAAAAAGCACCAGGATAATGTTTTCCCTAAAATCAGACCTTGGTTATTCCCCTAGATACACTTTTGTATGCATATATAAAGGTCTCACTCACATTTAACACTACTTTTCACCAGGCTACTATATGTGGGTGAGAACCAAGCTTTGCTTTCCTTGGGATTAGTAGCTGCTCTCCTTGCAGTGAAATTAGATGCTAAAATCTCTCAGGCATCAGCAATTTTTCAGCATCTAACCACAATTACAGTTTCCCCACACTTAACTGAGGGATTCCCTCTCATCCTCTTGGAAACTTCTACTGACAAATAAGACAAAGCACGATTAAGGACATGCGGGTATGCCTTTGACATGTAGCTATTTATATTTAAATAAGCCTAATATATGTGCTCTGATTTGCCTGTCAAATTCTATAGACTCTACACAGAATATAAATCCAAAATGGTTTCAAAGCTTTTGTCTCATTGGCATTTTTAAAAATATAGCAATTACACTGAATCTGGCATTCTCCTCCATACTCATGACAGACCTTTTCCCTCAAATTACTATATACTTATCATAGCACAGGTGTGTTCAGTAAAAAAAAAACCCAAAGAAACCAAAACACAATCTGCAAATTCTGGAAGTCTTGAATCCCTCTCCTCTCAGCAGGAGTCTCAACACCCTCCTGAATTTTAATCTCTCTATTACAGCACATCATCCTTTTTTCAAGACAGAATGACAAGTAGGAGGGAGAAATTCATATAAACAGCTAAGTTAGATCAATTAAATTTAACCAATAAGACTGCTCAGCTGTACACATATTTGTGCACCCAGGATTGTGTACTCAGGATTGTGTTGCACCTGAAGAAGTTCAGTCTAGCCATCACTCTCATACACCAGAGAGAGTAAGCAAGGGGAAATTAGCATAGTGAGTTATACCCAGTCTGAGTGCTTATAAACATTTCTCTTAGCTCACAGAATGTAATGATAAATTATCTTTCTGTAGCTTCCATATTATAGAATATCCTCTATAATGAATGTCTTGTTTTAGGAATTCCAGTTAAGAAATTTACACTTATATTGCTGTAAAATTTCATATTTGGTTTAGATTACTGAAATGTCAAGATAAGCAGAACCACACTTTTACAATTTTATGAGTTTGATATATTATCCTTTAAGGCTGTCTTTGACTGTGCAGCGATTTGTGCTTGTGATTAAACACAAAATAATCTAGGACTAAATAAGATTGAAGTCCATACTTAATTCTCTGTAAGCCGGTCCCCAAATCCCTTATCCATTAGATGAGTGAGGAGGGCAGAGTGTCTCCAGAAGACAGTGTGTGAATACAAAACAGTCCAACCTTCTGCCAAGCATACCTAAGCTGCAAGAGTAGGGACAATGTGGCAAAGAGGTATGTGGTTTTTAAGAGAGATAGAGTTATGCACTACATTAGAAATATTTCTCTGTGTCTGGTCAGTCTACACAAGCTGATGCTGTATTGAATATATGTATACAGAGGGACCTTGACAGACTTTAGATGTGAGGCCATGAAGTTCAACAAGGCCTAGCGCAAGGTCAGGGCAATCCCAAGCACAAACAGGCTAGGGGATGAGTGGATTGAGCGTAACCTTGCAAAGAAGGACTTGGGGGTACTGATGGGTGAAAAACTCAGTGTGAGCCAGCAATGTGACAACCATGTCCTGGACTGCATCAAAAGAAATATGACCAGCAGTAGGCTGAGGGAGCTGATTCTCCCCCTCTTCTTCACTCTGGCAAGACCCCACCTAGGGTACTGTGTCCAGCTCTGAGCCCTCAACATAAGAAGGACATGCACCTGTTAGAGCTTGCTCAGAGGTATGATCCCAGTTCTGTTGAAGCAGTTCATTACCTCTCCCAGTCGAGAGGAGGGTCACAAAAGATGATCTGTGAGCTGAAGCACCTCTCCTATGTAGACAGTCTGAGAGAGTTGGGTTTGTTCAGCCTGGAGAAGAGAAGGCTCTGAGGAGACCTTAAAGCAGGTACCTAAAGTGGCCTAGGAAAGATGGATAGGGACTTTTTAAAAGGGCATGGAGATAGGACAAGGGGCAATGGCTTCAAATTTCAAGAGGAAAGATTTAGATTAGATGTAAGGAAGAGGTTCTTTACTGTGAAGGTGATGAGGCACTGGAACAAGTTACCCTGAGAGGCTGTGGATGCCCCATCCCTGGAAGTACTCAAAGTCAGGCTGGTCTAGTGGAGCAACCTGATCTAGTGGAAGGTCTCCCTGCCCACGGTGGGAGGGTGCAACTAGCTGATCGAACTCAAACCAGTCTATGATTCTATGAAAGCTTATAAGCTATAGATAGATATGGGTGAGGAGGGATATCAATGTTCTTTTTTGCTTTGTTTCGGTTTTATACCAAATCATGATTTAAAATGGAGCCATCTAGATGTCTTCCCTGTACAGTTAGAAACATCATTTCAAGATAGAGCAAAGGAGTACAACAAGACGTATGTGTGTCTGGTCTTTCAGTAAAATGTTTTTGAATTATACTTCTACCACCACACATGATCTTTCAACTCAAGATTAAGCCAAATTTTGTCCTTTTTCTATCGTCTAAAGTTGGATAAAATCTTTGAAAAGGAACAGAAATATGTTTTCTAATGCATCAGAAACACTGAAATAGACGTCATAAAGTATGATAAACACCATTAAGTACTCTCTAACTAACTGAAAATGCATTCCACATGGGACAAATCAGATCTTTCTGAAAAAACGTTGGGTTATAGGTGTTCTTACAGATTGAAAAATCTGTCATTCTAAAAGTTTATTTTACTTTGCCAAATGCACATAAAAAAAAATAGCAGATGGTGAAGGCAAAGGACTGAATTTCTCTGCTTTTCTAACATTTCAGTTTCATATTGCCATAAACTAGTACTGTAAACTTTCTGTTACCTTGATTAATTTGTTTTACAGTCTTTGCAAATAAATGTTGGGAATGCCATGAATTTTAATGCATTTAAAATTACAGAGCCAAAGGCCTGGAAGGATTCTTACAAAATACAGCGACATCCATCACCTCTTTTTCTGCAGTAAGCACTAAATGCTGGACAAGTATTCCTCAACTAGCCTGAGATTTATTTTCTAATAGAAACACATTTCATATCCTTTAACACTCTGCTCCATTATTTCAGTACTTATAACCTTACAAACTTTTCAGTACGATCTGATTTAAACCTTCATTTCTAGAAACTGTTTTCTTTTATCTTTCCATTAGTGTAAAGGTGTACAAGCACAATTAGTCACAACCATTTTTGTTTAGTTGCAGTGTTTTTTACATTTGAAAACTGATCACATGCCCATTCTCGGTATTTACTTATCTTGGTTTAACAAAAACAGCACACAGAACAGAGCATGTCCAAGGTCAAATGTTTCACATCTCTGCTCACTTATCCCATCATAAGATCTGTTCTGTTTGAAAACGTATTGTCTTCCCAAACCCGCATATCATTTGTAACTTACTATTCAAATTAGATCTTTTAGACTGTACTGATTCCCAGCCTGTATTTACCCATCCTATATGATTTCTCTGACCTAAGCAAAACTCTGCACTTGCCTGAATGAGCTCTGATGTTCACTGACAGTTTTAGATAGAGATTCCTACTTCATAATCCAAATTGGTAATGAAAATGCTGAAAGCACTTGACAGATCTTTATGAAATAAGCATCTTTCAAGGACTCCTTTAAGACAGTATTTCCTTAGCTGTTAAAAGCACGTCAAGAACTTGAGTTATATCCCAACTACAGTTCCCCTTCTGTCCACTAGAGCAGGTTATTTGTCAAAATGAAAATCAGTACATTTCAGTTTGGTCATCTTTTGACCAACTCATGTTGGTAGTTCTGACCCAGAACATTCAAGTGTAAAGGGACTGAAGCCTGTTTTAAAGTAGTGAGAGAAAAAACGAGCTTTAAAAAGGGAATAAAAACCCCTCTGCTTCCTGTTTGGTATGGCCCAACCATGACTTAATGGGGCATCTATATAAAGGAGGTAGTTGAAAATGTACAGGTTATGGATCTTTGGAAAACAAAACTCCTTGGCTGACACTTCTGCAGTAAATGCTCAGACTGCTGGATAGCAAAGACCGTCTTCTGTTATAAATCTTTATTCTCCATACCTGGTAAGATTGCTCTTTCTTGTCATGAGTGGATATAAACTTCATATCTCTTTTTAAAAATTATGTGAACAGCCGAAGTATTAAGAATTTCTTTGAATATGAGAAAGCCAAATGGGAAACTGGTGGGATCATGTGATGATCACAGTATAAAAGATGTAATAAGGGCTGAGAACACTCTAGGACAGAGTTTGTCTTACCATATGCACACGAAAATATTAAACCAGAGATTATGAACACTTCAGTTATTCGTGTCCAAGATTCTTCTGGACCTTTAAAATTAATCCCCTTTCACTGTCTACTTGTATTACAGAGTAACAGATGTTACATATGTCACGTTCTGCTGAAGAGGCACTCCTGACTTCATAATGTATTTCACTATCCATATATACACTTACTTGTTCCTAGAATGACAGTTTTCACATGTATGCTGTTGACATCAAGAAAATAAATTAATTCTTCTGTTAAGGTAATAGCCACAAATATTTCATCTTGTGGACACACAATGAAGAAGATGAACAAAACAAGACTTTTGAAAAATTTCTTTTTCCTCTCAAAGATATTTTTGTGTAATTAACTTGAAGATGAGATTCGGCATATCAATGCCAGTTGTTAAAATTGCCCATAGCACAGAGCATTCATCTGAGAAGACGGTACCTAGAGAATATGTGCAACAGACTTTGCCATAGGCTGCCACCGGTCTTCACTGAAACAAAGTTCACCAAACTTGCTTTAGGGCAGACGAGTGATTTCTATAGAGACACCCAGCATCACTTAGGGAAGAAGTGGCAGTTTTATAGCACTAATAGCCCAGCTAGAGACCTACTGGCATTTCTAAGGGAGAGCCAAGCATTTATAAAAGTGATGAGTGGTGTTATCTTCACACTTATATAAATCCTTGTCCTTGCAGAAAGAGCACAATACAGATAGTGCTGAAGCACAACTGTAAAGTATAGTGATGCTAAATTATGGTGTGGATAGGGAAGAGAAATACATTACACATTAAAATGTGCAATTTTGAAAAAAAAATGGTTAGTTAGCAAACTCCATTACATTATTATCTGTGAACTGTAATCACGTGTAAAATAAAACATAGCAGACAACAGATAGGCCTGCTGACTTTGGAAGAAAACAGTGAAAAACACCAACAGCCCATCACATTATATTGGCTTGGATACTACCCATTCTTGACAGCTCCAGGGGTTCTGAGCTTGTAAATTATTACAGCAGAGAAACAATTTCAGTAAGAAAAAGACTAAAGTAACCCCTTAGAAAGTGACTGGGATATAGGATGGCTGTTATTGGAACTTTAGCTCTAAATAATGTTGGGTTTCCCTCAAAATTTGTTTTCTAGTTTATGGAGGGGGAGGAGTACAGCAAGTGCATCACTATGTTGTTGTTACTCTGCTGCTGGACAAATGGTAGCACTTCTACAAATGGTTTCTGCAGGTAGCACAGATTTCTGGATTACAGGGGAAAAAGAAGAATAACACAGTACTGATGGCAATTGAAAACAATCAATAGAGATTGCAAATTTTGTATCCACACAGAAGAATTGCTGCCACATGGTAATGGTTCATTTGAGCTATTTGCCACACATTCTCACACATCCCAAGAAGACAGACATAAGGGTGCAGTAAAAGACTTTTGTAAGTTAAAACTAGATGATGGCTATTCTTTAGTGTATTTTAATACTTCTGTGTGGTGGGTAAAATTCTGTAAAAGTGAAGTGGCAGTTTAGCCAGTTAGACTACTGACTAGATCTAAGAAGGTATCAGTTCATTTAGATGCAGGTTTTGTTCAAGAGCTATCTGAAAATAATCTATTATGGAGTTAGTGCAATTAGAATTATTCAGTCAGCAAACATGATCAAGTAGCTATACCTTAACATATGCATTAATTTAGATTAAAACAGTTGTTACCAGCAAGCTTGTTGTTGACTGACATTAACATGAGGAGGAAAGTGAAGGAGGGAAAAGAATAGGAGTGGATGGAGGAGAAGGGGAAAAAAGAAAGTGGAGGGGAAGGAGGAGAAAAGGGGGAGAGTTAGGGGAAGGGAGGATTCAGTGTCATACAATCAACTCTTGCTTTCTTAAGGAGGTATAAATGGAAACTCAGAGCTGATGCCCTGCTTCTGAAACACTATATATATGCAGGGAATTCAGTGGGATTGTATACAAATCAGGCTGCTTTCCAGTTTGAATGATATTATAATCTTAGAGTCTAGGATTTCGAATGAATGAATTTTCTTTGCTGAGAAGAAAGAGTCATTGCATTAAATCCTTCAAAGACAAGTCTTTTCACTTAAATATTTTAATAAATAGGATCTGTGCATATAATGTGAACAATAAGCAAACAACAACAACAACAAAAGTAGCAAATCCATCTTAAAGAAACAGAGCTTCTTGAGTTGCTTTCCTTTACAGGTTACTTTTCAGAAACTGATGACAACTTCAGGGAAAAGAACTGATTTCATTTAGAATCATAAATACAACTAATTATAAATACTTAACAGCTAACTGTTAACTGAACCTGGAAGTTGAGTGAGACCAGTGCATCTTATTACCAAAAATCTATGTACACAGCAATGCCTTTACTTACTTGTAGGGCAGAGTTTGACACATAGCCTGTGCAGGAGGATTATCAGCATATCACAGCTCATAAATAACAACTTCTAATTTTTCATAGCAGCGGTTTTAGCTTAATGAGCACTTTTTCTTCTTCAATTTCCTACCAATTCCTCTTTACATGTACAACTATTTCACAAGAACCAGAATGAAGGACAGAGTCAAAATGTGGAACTACATTTCAATTGTAGCACCACAATTGAAATACAATAATGTTTGAAGGCTGGTTTCTAAGGATGTTTGTCTCCCTGTCTAATCTCTCCTTGCAAGCTGCTTCTGTAGCTCTGATCACACTCATCACTCTTTTCTGTACCTTTTCTCTTCCTCTTATTTCCTTTGCAAATAGACAACCAGAATCCCTTCCAACTGGGGATATCTCTCTCATTTCCTCTCCCAGTACCTTCTAATGTCTTACTTAATTCCATTTTCCTTAACAGAGAACTATTTTTTTTTTCAGGAAATTACTCCAACTGACTCCACCATGTCTTTGAAGAGTGATAACTTTTCAAAGTTATATCATATATATATGTATGATGTGAGTTACTTTTCTCTGCACAAATTACTGTGTCTCAGGTGCTGTTATCACCCACTGCCTTTGTAGGCCTTGCAGATGCTGTTCTTCTCCTCTAGAAATACCATGGTCAGTGTTGCTCGTCCCACCCTTGATCTGTCACATCACTGTCAAAGCTACTCACTTCCCTTGTTCCAAGTCTTCCTGCTTCAAACAATCATTGCTGGCCATTGCCCCTTGCTTTATCAGCTGCACTCAGTTCCTAGATGAGCATCTCCATGGATATTTACTATAATAACTGTTTGGTTCTATATCTGCTAAAGGCAGCAGTAACAGAACTACAGGGGATGTCACATACTGAGGATGGAGATTCTGTATCCCTGATCATGGTAAATGGTCAGACCCTTGTTCTGCTCTGTCAATCTGCAAATTAACACTACTTCCAATTGCAAAACTTGTTCTTTATTGTGCAAAGAAATGGTTGGCAATAGTATAATATTCTTTTACAGACTAATTTTGCTCCAGATATGCTTTTTTTGACAAATACATCCAGGAAAAACAACACAGGTATTTTAAATAATTCTCTAGATGTCCTTCTAATTCAAATTTCAAGGGGTCCATCACACGTCTGGGACATTTAGTACCAAGATATAAACTAATCTAGCAATGATTCACTAATAAACTCAGGCCCTTTCAAGTCAATATTTATTAAATATGTATATTCAAATTCAGCTCACTTTTAAGTAACACTTTAATTTCTGAGTTTTGCAACAGAAGAATCCTTCAGAGTGCAATAACAGTAGGGACGGATATAGTCAGAGTAAGTATGAAGCCCCTCCAGCATGAATTTTATCACCTCAGAGAGAAAAGGATGAAGTAGTCTTACAAAATTCCAGCATTCTTCCGGAAAAACTGAAACTAATCAAGCGATACCTTTAGCTCCCCAAGGAAAGGTTAACGTAAATGAATACTGAGTTAACAAGATGAATCAAGCAGGCTGGAATCATATTTCTTTTAACTTGACATTTAGACTGAATTAACATCCTGAACTTACTCAGCAAGCAATGGAGCTCAAAGCAAATCCATTTAGTTTTATATTGAGAAAATTCAAAATGTGCCAGGCTGAGATGACTAAGCACCTACTGAGCCTTGACCAGCTTGGAGCGCAGAAGCGTAAAGCAGGCAGAAGAGCATTTTCACTACTGAAAGGTGAAAGAATTCATGCAAAAAGAAAAAGCTCCCAGGAGAAGCGTGTAATTAATAAAAGGCCAAAGCCAGATTGCCAACCACTGTTACAAATTTTCCCCATAAAGAGCTTAAAGATTGATGCAGAAAGGCAAGGTTGAAATGACATGAAAGTCAGTTCTTTCAACTTGACATTCAGACTGAACTAATATCCTGAACTTGCTCAGTAAACGAGAAAGAGAAAAGCATCAGGTAAGGCTTTTAAAGTTTTTTAGTGAGCACTTACAAGCCATACAAATAGAGAATCTAGAAAATACAATCCAGGTGAATTAGTTGAGTGACCTTTCCCAGCGACAGATCTCTTTAAAGGTCCAGCTCCCACCAAAGGCATCAGAGCAGATGCAGAGAGCTGATAATGTTTAAGTAGTGATAGCTACAGTTTCAATACTCATTCTATTTTCTCTGTAAGTCAATGGCTTGTATGCAGTGTTTTACAGACTTATAATCAACCTTTAGGCATGTTCAATAGGAATGCTAATGAGAATTAAAAAATACATATACTTCACTGTTTGCTATGTAGAGAAAACTCTGTTCTTCATAGGGAGTTTTTTGCTTAGTTGTTTGGGGTTTTTTTACTTAGTCTCAGAACATTTATTAATTACTTTATTTTCCATTTCTGTGCAGGTTGGTTTTACTCACATTTTGTTTATATTTAATCTTGAATAAGCCATATATAAGTAGCAAGACCTCAGCTAAGTGGAAGTTTCCACATGTTTGGGGCAATTTCAGGTGCAGTGTTGCATTACCAGGTAAAATGGATGTTACTGACTTCTGAAACACTGATGTTGTGCCTCTTCTGCCTAGTACGTGACTAGAAACAAACCAGTCCAATATTACCAAGATCCCCTTAGGACCACCTTACATGTCTTTTATTATCTAGGAAGTTGTTTACTTGACAGATCTCCCATCTGAATTTAGATTACCACTCTTAAATACAGCAAAAGGCCTGGAATACACCCTAAAGGCAGCCCTAACACATACTCAGCTCACATACTCTAATTGCCTAGCAGATGCCAGTTGTACTACTGAAAGCCAAATAATCACTCATTCATTGTAAACTCAGACAACTCTACCTTGAGCCAGGGACTGCTGTTCATTGTTTCAAGATGCATATGGTGTAGATGTTTTAAAAGAACAACCATGGGGAAAAAAGATGCTTAACTAACATGAAAGTGAAGCCTCTGGCCCTTAAATCTTGAAAATTACAGAGTAAGTGCTCATTTTAAAAATTTTTCTATCCTGTAATAACAAAGGAAGAATTAATTAAGTCCACAAAGATGACAGTAGTTAAGTTACAATGAAAACTGCGCAAAACAGAAAAAATGGAGTCAGTAGATTAAGCATCATCTTCAAAATAACTGGAGAAATGGGGTAATACACTTTACACATATTTCTCCAAAGGAAACATTGGTTACTTAAGATTTTATCTTTTTCTTTCCTATCATGTACCTATCCAGAGACGTATTGATTTATTGTATAAGGATTCCTGAGATTAAGTTGAAGATCTCTATAATTAAGCTGCCAAAGGGTTCATCTGACAGCTGCACTGCTAGTGAGGAGAAATTCAAATGAAATATGTGCCTGATAAGAAGAAGGGTAAAACTGTTTACATGGTGTGACAGTTAGGCATCATTTCTCCTGGGAAGGTTTGGTCAAGCACTCCTTCAGTGAAGGAGGTTTCCTGTAAAACTAGAGTGTCAGACACAAACTGGAAAGTGCCTGAACAGTATCTTTTCAGATGGACCAGATGTTTTGAAGAGCCATATGTAAGCACTTAAATTTAAAAAAGAAAAAAAAAAAAAAGCCTCAGAAACCTCTACTCTAAATACTTCACAAGGACTGTTCTCACTCTTCTGGAGGCTGCTCTCTGTTGGGGCACAGCGTGTGGCCCCAGACCTGCCCAGGCGCAGCTGCCTGGCACCAGCAAGCTACTCTGAGCCTTTGCTGCTGTCAAGGCAGCAGCACCACTCCCCTTATTTTGCTCCAGCCTTGCCTTCCCATCTTATACCCCTGCCACGCCTGCAAAAGACAAAAAAAAGCGTTATTGTCCCAGTGTTTAGTCCAATCAAGTCATGCTGGGATTATGTTCTACCAAGTCTAGTAGTTACAAGCACTTGGAGTATTACCAATCTATTTTCATTGACTCAGATTAATAAAATGCTGCCTGAAATATAAGTCTGTGTGTTTAAAATGTTATTGGCTCTATTTCTGCCATAATTTTTCACTTGTGACAGCAGCCCTCACTTTACCATCAAACCCACTGAAATAACTAGAGCCAGATGCATAGTAAGATACTTGTAAAATGAAGCATGACTCCAGTTTTAACCTATTACAGAACACAGAAGCTCATTTCCACTGACACATTGTGAGATAGACCTAAGTAGCATGCCAAGCAGCAACAATTTAGTGAAGGGGAAGAATGCCATAAAATATCCTGATCATTTATTTTAATAGTAAAGGAGAAAAACAAGAATAGATCAAAAAACCCACAAACCCTTGTAAGAATACTCACTTGGACTGACTGTATGAACATGACAGAATATATAATTAGTATATGAAAATTAGTGACTTTTCAACACTTCTTTGCCATACTGACAAGGCTCAGTAAGCTGAATACCAGTATTTGCACTTTAACCCTGTTAAACTCTAAGGACAACGACCTACTATGTGATTCTGAGAGCTGCACGTTTATTACCATATCACATCATGCATACAGAACAAGGTATTATGAAGAAGGTGGTAGAGGTACAGAAAGGTTTAAGTAGAACCACAGAAAACCTTTTGGCATTTTTTAAGCCATCTGCACTGCAATGACATTTTCATTTGCAAAGAGGCAAATTACAGATCAGTTAAGGTAAGAATTATTCCCAGTGTGACATTTTTGCACCGGGAAACTGAATCAGATAAAAGGAAAACATTCTGTGGGAATGTGCAAATATGAGATCCAGATTTCCTTGCACCTTGTTCTGTGACTATGTGCCTGACAGAGATCTAAAATGCTTGGGCTTTTAGTGCCTATTACCTCCCAAAACAGTTTTACTCAGGATCTCACAGGCATTTCAGCTCATTAGTTCCAAGGCTTTCTAGGCCATTTTTTTTAATACATCATTTTAGCTAAGCAACTGCTGTACAAGGGCACCAGGACTCTGTGTATTTTCAGGGTCAAGAGGAGATTATTTTATTTTTAACATCTAAACATCCCAGTGGAGGATTATATCAAAATAAAATACTGTTGGTTTCTTGATCAGTGAAAAATAGTGACGTTAAGATTTGTGTGAATTCTCCCTGCCTTTTTCAAGGCAAGAAATCTCTTCATCAAAAAATCTCAAACTAGGAAAAAAACCCAGAAAGTCTATTTCCCAACCATCTCCACTTAAAATAGTACCCACGGTTGTTTGAAGTCAAGGAAAAAAGCCAGAAATTCAGATTCATGTATACACAATTTTTTGCACACAAACACACACACACACCCCCCCGCAATTAAAGTTACAATTAAGCTTCCATGGAAAAGGAAGACACAGAATAGGTGCATATTTTTGAAAGCATAAACACCTAAGCATACACTACTACCTAAAACCACTCTATGGGGTGAGATAAAGCTCTTGTTTCTGATCATCCATCATACTTAACTATTGGCATCCTTAGCTTCCCAGCACAAATTTGCCTTAAGCCTTCTCTAAGACAATGCCTTCAAGCCACTATAGAAAGACAGAAAGCATCAGTAACAACTCTCAGTAGGGGACAGACAAGACTGCACCAGGTTTGGCTCCCTCCCTTCTATGTATTCCTCTGACCTGTGCCACAGACTTGCACTCACCAAAACCTCTGCCACATAGGGAAGAGCATAGCATATGACCTCTCAACACCAAACTGTAAGAGTTGGAAGGCAGCTTTCATGTCATGTCAGACACTTTGATTCGAGTAAACAAAAAAAACCCTACTGTGTTTGATGTCCACAGAGGATGCTCACAGCTAAACACTGTGTAGGATAGTTGTAGGCATCTTGTACCATTTGCTTCAAAGCCAAGGAAGGTCCCTGACCATGCAAAAATATGTCAACATTGAATATACACAGTTGTCTGCATGCATGCTCCTGGCTGCTGAGTCTACGAGAGCACAAAAAAATAGAATTCTTCTGCTTCTAAAGCATGTGCAATTTGAAAGAGTGACCCATTAAACTCCCATTAAAGTATACACTGTGAAGATAATATACTCTCACATCACTACCAAAATATTGTCCTTATTCTCATTTAATCTTTTACAGTCATATTACACATGAGTTTGCTTCCTCTGAAAATAAATGTAGGTTTCACAGTGGAAATATTTAATAAAATGTGGAAATATTTAATTTAAGTGTACCATTTAAGTCCAATTCTTTATCAGGTTGTAATATTCACCATAAAAATATAGGATATAGTAGGTAAAAATATTAGAATATGAGTAGTAGTTGAAAAAAAAAGGGTATCTAATACAGTTTGGTTAGGTCATCTTAGTTTTAGTCGGGTTAAGCTGGAGCTATGGGAGCAGAAAACAATTGAGATCTAAGACAGATGAATTGGGCTTTCTCACTTTCCGTTTGTGGATAAAACAACTTTAGTGCCAAGTAGGTAGGGAATCCTAAACTTTACCTTATTTTAATTATCATTAAAAAATACAATCTCATAACTTTAAATAGGCTAACACATTTTCATTAAGAAAAACCTGACAGCTCGATTGCATTATTCTGTCCATAAACGTTGAACCTGTGTTTATGCAGAAGTTCTCACGCAGATATGCCAGTTATTCATCTCAGCCAAAGAATCTACTTAGCCGGTAGGATTAGAAAATTTGAAACAAAAATTTGATAGTAAATGTGGCTCAGTTTTCAATGCAGAAACATAAGTACACAAAGCCCTATTCTTTATTGTGCAGAACACCCTTCTGTACATTTAACCTTTCCAGTTTTATAACTGGTGAGCAAACAGAAAATTTTATGCTTTTATTTATCAGGAAAAACTCTTTACTAAACCACCCTCGATACTGAGACATGTTGAGTGGTCAATATTGATGTACGCCATTTGCTATAAATGGAAAGACTTGTGAGAACACAGCCAATTCTTTATGGACATAATGCATCCAGAGATTAAAGCATCAGATCTTAAATTTCTATTAGCTTGTTATTAAAGACTGTGACAGGCTTATTTCCTCCCTGTTTTATCTAAAGAATGAAAAATGGAAAAGTCGATGAAATCCTATTTTCTGGCCAGCCATTAACTTGATTTACAATGAATTTGTACAGTGCCTGATTTATGCCAATGTTGTATTACTGCGTGTCTGCAAAATACAAACAATTAACAGGGGAAAGAAGATGACAGTCTTTTCTCAAGCCTGTTTCCCTTCCAGCACACTCAGACTTCAAAAAAATGAAGACTAATCTGGTCATGTGTGCCTCAAATGTCAGTTGCCACTCTCAAATTAGAAATCCGGAGAGCAATCTTGAGTGAGCACATCCGTCACCCATGAGACAGACACTCATCTGTGCAAGACCTGACAGCAGCTGAAGTCTCTAAACACTTTGAAAGGTATTTTGCATTGGATTGACTCACCATGTCTTTTCTCTCCTAAAAGCTGAGATGCTGAAATTACAAGCCTTGCAGCTATACACAAAGTGTTAGCTATCTCCTTTATTTGTAGATGGTTTCACAGGGTTTCACATTTTTCTCCACTGTTACAGAAGACACCAGATTTTATGCCCTTGAGACAGACTCCTTCAATAAAAACTGGTGTAACTGTAGTGCACAAAATGGAAACCTTTTTACACTTGAAAGCAGTGAACCCCCAAAATCAATGCTATATTTATAGTGTCTTTATGATAGCTACTTAACAGTCTTTTAACCTCTTGGGCAAACCCTAATAGTTAAGAAAGAGAAGAAGTTAGCTCTTTAAAAATTAAGTGTGCTCATAAATCTTCCTCTGAGCAAATCAAAGCAGGCTTCCATTAAAAAAAAAAAAATAAATAAAAAGCTAACAGGATAAATCAGTGCTTGCATTGTTACAATATCCTTGAACAGAAATGTAATACAACTGTCTGAAATGAGAAATGCTGATATCTGAAAATTGCTTATAAAAGTGAAAAGAGGTATTTATAAAGTCCTCATGAACTGAGTGACAAAGTGCAGTGCCAAAATGCTACAGATTTTACTTCAATAGTTATGCTATGCTTGTATTTTATATTATGACCTGGAATTAAATGATAATGACATAATGGTATAATCATTTCACTGTCATACCATTTGAAAAAAAATCACTCAAAACAGGTACTATTTTTTTTTAAAGAAATGACTGATACATTGCATCCTCCTTTCAAGATGAAAGTGTTTCCTTATTTTGCTGTAATACAATAATTAACTTCTCATAGTGCTACTCATCTTGCATGCCTGAAGCTGACAAAAGTTGTCTACTTTGGGAAACCCTGCATGTGACTTTATTTATTCACTGCAGAGGGACTGTAGAAAAAACGATTAGACTACAGAGATGCTGAAAAGGTCTTAAATTCTCAGTTTTCAACTACACACTTTCCTTCTGTAGACTAGGAATAGTAGTACCGTCTTTACAAAGCATTGGAAATTGCATATTCACAGCATTTTCAAACTGTCAAAGGAAAAATTTTCTTCACTAAAAGAAGGTAGGAGCTCTATGTATGCAAAAGATGGTGTCACAGTAAAAGAGAAAACTCATGGTTTATGAAAGATGAGAGTAACTACAGAAATGCTCAGAAAAAAAAAATTGAAAAAAAAAGATTATATGTTAAGAAGTTTATATTTATGTACGAACATGTACATATTGTGACCTGATTCTAAACAAATTACATATTCCAAAGAATTAACTTCCTGCAAAATGTTGAGAGCAATGATTTTTTGCCTTTTTTTCGATTACCCCTGAACTTTTTTATTAACCATTTCCAAAGTAGCCATTCCAGATATCATATCATCTGCAGGATTCTGAAACAATTTCATCATGGCAGACACCAAGAGAACTTAAGAATAAACAGATTTTCAAAGAATTTGTCACTGATACATGCAGCCCAATGGATTTCAGCGTTCCTCCTCTTTGAAACAACAGTCATCTGTTTTGCATTTTTACTTGAGAAATGATTGAGAAATACACAGAAAACACACTTTTATATAGGAATGTCAATTCCTCTCATCATCTAAAGCCCATTCTTCTAAAAAAAACATCCCAAATCAAACAATAAAGCTGCAGGTCTTGAGTGTTATTATTACAGAATGTTCTTGTTACCAAGGAACCCAATATTGGTCTGTTACCTGCATTGTAGTTTAGCTGTGTTAATGCACTGCATATAAAGAATTTGGCAAAGGTCAAACAACTGCTCAATAAGGAGATGTTAAATATTGACTGCTGTGTGCCAGTTGAAGGCTGTACAGACAACTAAAAAATACTGATTTTGTTGATTTTCTTGGTGATGATGGTTATAAGATATAAGTTTATATTACTTTGTAACAAACATTTAATAATCCAGCAGATCCCTTCCATTACATTTTGCAAAGATTTATTCAAATTCTCTTAGCCTAACATGCTCCCATATCCTCATGATCATGTGAATTTTTACAAATATGTAAAGGGTGGGTGTCAGGAGGATGGAGCCAGGCTCTTCTCAATGTAGGCCAATGACAGAACAAGGGGCAATAAGTATACGCTGGAACATGAGAGGTTCCAAAGAAACACAAGGAAGAATTTATTCACTATGAGGGTGACAGAGCACTGGAACAGACTGCCCAGGTGGGTTGTGCAGTCTCCTTCTCTAGAGACATTCAAAACCCAACTGGACAAGTTCCTGTGTGATCTCCTCTAGATAGTCCTGCTCTGGCAGGGGGATCTGATGATCTTTTGAGGTCCCTTCTAGCCCTTGAGATTCTGTGATTCTGTAATATGCAAATTGAATCTCTTTTTGCTTGTGAACGATATTTAATTATTATATCTTTATGGAGAGGCAGTTATTTATCATCCTTCCTCTATACCTTCAGAAGCTAGGAGAGAAAGCACATACGAAGAATCAAAGGGAAGAAATAAAATCTATAAACACAATGAGATATAATTGTCTAATGAGTATAGCTGTCTGAGAATAAATTCAGTCAGGGTAAACATATTTGAAATTAAGTCAAATTGCAAATGTACTTAACCACATTTGAAAGGGATGAGGCAAAGGACTACATCCTCATCATCTGAATTACATTTCTTAGGACTACTCTGTTTCAGTAAATAGCTAAAAAGATTTTGATCTTTGTTTCTAAAAGAAAGCCTATGACTACAAAGGTTTTTATTTAGGACTTTTAGAAGATAAGAGTTAATGGTACATAATGCCTTTATCAGTTTTCTCAACATAAGTCATAACTTCAGTGCTATCAAAGAGAAAGTTTCAGAAAATGAAGTTTCTCTATAAATAGGATATGTTTCATATGAAGGAATGATGGAACAATTACCACTTTGCCATCCTACTCTTTGTATTATGCGAATACAATTCCTTTTCAGATTAAGTAATCGAGCATTTTGCCCTGATATCTTGTCTTCTTACAAACAATTATTTTGAAACAACCTGGAGAACTGGAAACAGTCATTGGAGCAATTCTTATACTTTAAAATGTTTTCTTGACTACTTCAATGAATGATGCAAAATTGCTTTTACAGATCTTTTTAGCTGTTCCAAATAGCACAGACATAAACCATATTAACAAATCAGAACTCATAAAAATCTACATCTCTCCTTTTTTTCCCACTTTCTTTGTGTTCATGAAACATTTCAAAACCACCACTGTTGTTTGTATCCAATGCTTTAAAGAAATTTACTAGAGTAAAAATCTTAACACACAGAATTCACAATTAGTTTCTTCAGGTTTATAATTGGGTCACAGTTTCACTCTGGGGCATTACTTCTTAAATAAGAGACAGAAGCACTTTTCCTCCACTAAATTTGGTAATTTGAGGTCTGGAAGAACAAGAGAGAGAGGACCAGGCATCTCTCTACAGAATAACCCTGAGTGGCTCCATTCCCCTATAAAGTGACAAGACTCAGGAAGGTCAGAGAATGTGATTAAAAAAAAGGTGATCTGGTCACCATGTCACATGGAAGTCAGAAATCACATGTCACTTTTCAAAAGAAACAATAAAAGTTGCTACAAAGGGAAATAGTTGGATGATTCCTCTACCTGAACCCACATTTTGGTCACTAGTTAAACTAGTAGCTTACGACAAATTAGGCATTAATAGCTACATCACAGGGTGGAGGACAAAGCACACTGTTAAGATCAACCACTGTCTCATACAGGCTGGTCTTCAAATTTTTCTTGAATATGGTTTGTCTTATTTTATTTTAAAAAAAAAAGTCAAAGTACAGCTGGGGTAATGACATGAAAGCACATAGTAAATGTTTTTCATTTCTACTTTTTCCTCGCTGTTTTCCAGTAAAGAGAAAAAACTCACACAATAGCACTGTCAGGTCAGGTCTCAAGTCCATCTACTTCAGAAGTCAATAAGACAGCACAAGCACTGGCCCTTTGCCCACTTTAACACACAGTCTGTCGTACTAAGCATGAAGTGCATGGTCAGATGACTATTATAGTACATGTTTAAGTCTTTGTGCTCTGCTTACAGCCCTTTATATTGCATTCCATGTTTTAACTAATTTCCAAGAGCTGCTGAGCTTTGTTCAGGCACAGCTTTCAATGAAGAAGTCTGGCAATCAGATGAGCTAAGATGAGAGCATCCAAAAAATCAATCTGAAAACTTTTTTTTTTAAAAAAATAACGTTCTGGGACTTTTCTTGTCCTTGAGCAAGATTTCTGTGTGCAAGTGAGATATCATAGAATTGTTTTGGTTGGAAAAGATCTTTAAGATCATCAAATCAAACCACTAACCTCACAGTGTCAAGCCCAGTACTAAAACACATCCCTAAGCATCTCAGCTACGTGTCTTTTAAATATATCAATGGATGGGGACTCTGCTACCTCACTGGGCAGCCTGTGCCAGCCTTCAACAACCCTTTTAGTGAAGAAGATTTTCCTAATCTCCAATCTAAACCTACCTTGGAGCAACTTGAGCCCATTTCCTCTTGTCCTATCATTTATTACTAGAGAGAAGAGACTGACCCCTACCCCACTACAACCTCCTTTCAGGTGTAGAGTGGTCATGCCTCACCTCAGCCTCTTTTTGTCCATGCTAAATATCCCCAGTTCCCTTAGTCACTCCTCATCAGATTTGTGCTCCAGACCCTTCACCAGCTTCATTCACCATCTCTGGACACACTTCAGAACCTCAGTGTCTCTCTTGTAGTGAGGGGCCCAGAACTGAACATAGTATTTAAGGGGCAGCCTCACTAGCACTGAGTACAGAGGGACAATCATTTCCCTGGTCCTGCTGGCCACACTATTTCTGATTCCAGTCAGGATGTCATTGGCCTCCTTAGGCTTGTTTGTATGAGTTCACTGGGCTCCTCAGTGGAGTATTTTAATCTTATTGCACCTTCTGCACTATAGCGATCTCAATGCCACTCTCTCTAATTCCAAATTTGGAAGCTCACTTTTCAAAACATAAACAACTAATACTGACTTTTTTATAAAGAATATTTTTGCAGATGGAACACAATGGTAGAGTCATAGGGAAGAATCATAAGGCAAAAACTGGGGAAAAAACATAATTACAGTAGAATAAATAAATAATTACATTTCCTTCCCTTGATTCGTAGCATATCCATGAATAAAATACATATTAATAATATTTCATGAGGGAAAAAACTTCACAACTTCCTACTTATAGGTATCAGACACATCATCTCTGAAGTAACACTTACAGAAGATGCTGAATTTCTACATCTGCAGGAACAGAGATGATCTCTAAAAGTCCCTTCCAACCCTACCATTCTATGATTTTATGATTCTATGAAACAAGATCAGCCTAAGTGAAAATATGAACTTGGAGGGAGGAAAAGTCGAATGAATATTCAAGTTTCCTATGTCTTAAAATCTGATGTACCGACAAGATCCTTAACAGCTTCTGATACCATAGGTTTTTCTTTGACTCTCAATTTCCAGCATTTTCTGCTTAGCATCTTTGAAATGCTCTCATTATGCAGAGATAATATTTTTCTCCTCTGAGCGAGTCACATAAGGATGGCATCAAAGACGATGTGCAGAACCAAGCTCAACCATTTAGATAACGCCATTCTAGAAAAACACCCGTACCTTTAAAGAAAATTACTTCCTAAGGGTCTTTGAGCTTGATAAATGGCAAAAGCTCTGAGATAACAGTGCAGTCACATTGTAATATTGTTTAATGGCACTCGCTGTTAACATTATTTATACGGGGATGCTATTGACTTGTCATTCCTTGAAAAGATGATCTTTTATAAAACCTGTATTACTGAAATCATTGTCGCTTTTACCATTACACAGTTTATAGATGACTTCATGGCATTTATTAATGCCCTGAGTGTCAGAATGCTACAGTACTGACTAAATTTAGAGAAGAAAAAGAGAAAAGTAGACCTTTTACTGTCTCTGCAAAAAAGATAATGCAGGCACTGTGCCAATTCTTGCATTAACTATCCCAAATCTATTAAAATATTTCTTCCACTTCAATTAATTTACATAGTACTATTAATAACAGCATAACTTCTGCACTTTTGATCTCAGGGTATAACGCCATTAACGTTACAGTGCTCTAACATAAAAACTTCTACATACCTTGCAAAAATATGAAATGCCTATTTTAGAATATTTATCAGGCTGTTGAAGCTGGGATAATGCACTCATTATGTTTGCAATGCTCACATATTTCTTCTGATGGGGGGGGTTGGACTAGGTGATCGCTAAAGGTCCCTTCCAACCCCTACCATTCTATGATCCATTGTATGCATTACTCAGAGGGTCAAAGAAGACTTTAATCTGTGAGGTCAGAATACTGCAAGATAATGTAATTTTTGCCCATATCAGAAAGTAACAACATTACAATAGATGAAGGAACCTCTCAAGTTGTTTTGGGGTTTTTTTTACTGGCCTATCTACCCTTTGTAGTTTTAAGAACTGCTATACATTTCTTTTCATATTGTTCATCTCTTCCTTCAGTTTGAAATACAACATACTTTAGCATTTCATAGTCGACTCTATTACAGAACAGTTAGAAGACCTCAGACCAAAGGGGAAAAAAGTCTTTATTTCTGTGAATGTGTCATGATATGGTCTTTGTAAATGTAAATATTTTTCACAGGAAAATTTTAAAATGCAAGATTTCAGGATTATGGCACTGGAAGTATTACATATCACAGAAAGCTGAGGATTGATGAGTTTTCTGATTGAGATTGTTTTTGCTGAAATACAACTTATCAAGGAAATCTTTTACAAATGCCAGGGGAGTATTAGATGTTTTGTTAAAAAATTTTAGGTTTAGCTATTCAAGACTTCACAAATGCTTCGGCAGTTGTTATGACCTTGAGTTGTAACAACTTTAGAGAGGAGATTCGGTCTGATCCTCATTGATGTTCCCTTGCATTTAACGAACACCCTAAGACCTGCCCTCCAACACATTATGCAAGATCAGATTAAATTCTTTTTCACTTCCACTCTTTACAAAATTTCTGAGACAGCCGTCTAACCTCAACATCTTAGAAGCTTCCTGATCACTCTCAAAAGCACATGAAAGATGGAGGAGAAAGGACTGTGGAAAATAATATTCCATCTCCCAATTTTTTTCTCTGGATAGACAATTTATCAATCAGCTTAGTCTTCCACCCAAGTCTACTCTACTTCATGCCTAAATACAAACAGCTTCAAATTGAACATATCTTTTGTACAATACTTTTTCCCCTCATCATCACTTCTTGAGACCCATCAGGCAGACCAAGGAGACCTACTACTACTTTTATCATAACTGAATTTAAAAACTAAAAAGGTGAATAACACAAAGTCTACATTCAGAAACAGATGCTAAACCATATGCTACAGAAGCTTCATCCAAACAAGTATTTGTATGTTGTCAGTGATGTCTATTAGTCAGAAATGACAGTGAGGGCTAAAGGCAAGAAGAGACAAAAGTTTATCTTCTGCGTATTAGTAGTAGCACATGTTCCTACATCCCTCTTCTTTTATTAAGGGGATGATAAAGGATACTGCTGCCCAGGGACCAGATACGGTCGGCAACTTCACTTTAATGGTTTATAATCAAGAGAAATGTTTTCCATATCACTATTTCACAGCAGTAAAAGGAGAACTAGCGTGTGATTCATCAAAGGAATTTTACTGGCCCATTCAGCACTCAACCAGGAAAAGATTTCTCATCTGGGCTTCAAGTGTTCTGAAAGTTTTGACAAATCACGTAAAATGCACGAACTTAATTACTTATGATTAATCAAAAGTAAACTACATCCACTTTGATTCTGTACAAGAGCCTCTATTTGGGGATTTACTGCTGCCTTTTTTTCTTTCCCCGTTTAACACCTTCAGTTAATTTATCTGAACATTTTTGGTAATTGTCTTTTAGAGAACAACTATATACTCATTTCTTTCTCATTATTCATCATCAAACCACTTAGTTCCTGTCCCAAGAGTATTCAAACGATACCACACTCCCTTGGCAGGGTCTTTTGGAACATTAATTTTTCAATATCTGCAGTACTCCTTAAATCAGTCAGAGGAATGTTGGCATAGTAGTAGTTGTAGTTGTAGTAGTAGTAGTGGTGGTAGTAGTATCTAAGTAAATTTTTCCATGTAGCCTAGACTTACAAGGAGAAGTTGATCCCTGAGACAACTCCGCAATTTGCAGTGGAACTGCATTTCTGTAGAGTTAGGTCTCCACAGATTAAGAAGCAGAAATCATGAAAATGTCATGATCAAAAACAAGGAAGACATTTTTGCACAGATGTCTTATTAAGAGACATATAAATATGTGCATTGGCTTCATTACAAATGCAACCTTCACCTGGACATGCTGGTTTCCCAAGGACATAATATTTTCAAACTATAATGGAAATATATATTTCATTATGTTATTAAATATCATCTTCATAACATATGAATTTTATCTGGTTGTCTAACTGTTTGGAGCTCTGGAGTATTAAAAAACTTGGTGAAGACCTCCTGCCCCTCCCTTCTGGCTTTATGTTGTCTCTTCCATTTGGTTTTCCTTTGCTGTTTTGCTCTCTATCAGCACTTTCAAACTTGATAGAAAAGAAATGCAACATGTGTTTCAGAGCAGCTTGCACCATCAATACAGCTTGAGTAGCTTACCTGCTTAACAGCATAAAGGAGACGGCCATAGCAGTACACCATGACAACCACAGGGATGACCAAGCAAAATATGAAGAGACAGATGATATAGGATGTGGACTCGGCTGACTCCGAGGACCAGCGAACTGAACAGCTTGTACCCGCACCTTCTACTCCATAACTGCTCCAGCCGATCAGAGGTGGCACAGTCCAGACCAGGGAATAAATCCATGAGCCACCCACTGCCAACAATGCCTTCCGGTAGTCAGCGCTGCGCTTGTTGCACAGGGTGAGAGTGCTGTAGCGTTCATAGGACAGGACAGCCAGGGAGATCAGGGACACAATGCCTGCAATGAACCAAACAATTTAAATGCTGACTTTTGTTATTTGAGCAGCATCAGTTTTAAGCTCCAAGAAACGAGAGACTTTACTTGCTGCATTCAAAGCAACAGCAAAAAAACTATTTCCATTATTCTCTGTGCTTAAATCCCCACTGCACCTGGTTGCTGTGTCCATCAAATTTATTTCAACTTATGTTTATCTTACATTGCAAGATTGTCATACTTGACAGTTATTCCTCTTCTAGGCAGGTTTTCATATTTAGCTGTTTTAGTATTACCCAGGGGAAGATTTACCCATTTTTTATGTGAACTATAAAACGCTGAATGATTCCCTTGCTAAAAAATACTCAACTTTAAACATCCATGAGCATTTTCAAATATTGCATTTACTTTTATATATGCAGAAGGCTTTCTATTCAAGATTGGAAGCCCAAAAATGAAAGAAGCTTTTGCCCTTCTACCCCATCAGATAGATATAGCTTAAGTTCTGACCACTTGTATATGGAAACAACAGACAACCATTGACATGAGAGTGATGTGGTAGGTCGTAACTTTATTTACATATACATCACATAATGAGTCACGAGGTGATTTAGGTAAATTCTGAGCTCTAGGTGTCAGAGACCAGTTATATCCTCTAGTGGACAATGAAATCTGAGTTGTACTACATTCTTATTCTCTCTTTCAAGGTTCAGATTCCTGACCCCCTATAAAAATCTCTATGGATCTCAGTGAGAGTATTTTTGCCATTTTCTATGGTTTTGTTCTTGCAGCTTCCTTACAGCTCTTGGAGACACAACACTAGATACCACTTTCCAGGATTACGGGTTACTGGCCTCTCCTTTTGGTCCTGTAAGACAAAGATCCTGAAAAGACCTATTTCCTGGTTAGCTAGTTGTGGGCTCAGCTGTTCCTGACAACTTGACAACAACTTGCAGTTACTTTGTGCAGAGCTGGGTACAGCAAAGGACCCAGGAGGAACAGAAGATTGCTGCAATAGGATACCTTATTTTTCAAGAGAGGAGAAGGAAAAAGAGTGTGAGGAGAAGGCCACTTTTAATGAAGCAAACTTTTCTTTTTACAAAAGTGTCCTAAATTATTTTCTGTACAGTACTGGGAAGCTAGACCTTAAAAGTAGATAGACTTACAGCTTCACTAAGTTCATCTGAATTACGCAGTTAAGGAGTCCAATTTTTAACCTATTTTAAGGCTAGACTATTGTAGAGGCAGTGCAGACTTTCTGATCATCCCTCATCTGACCTGATTTCCTACATAACAGTTCTTGAAAGCCCTTGGCAATAATTCCTACATTAAACACATACCTCAATATAGAGAAAAAAAAAAAAAAGTGGGTCCTGAATTGCAGACTCAAGAATAAGGAATCTACCAGTCTCTTGCCACTTCCAGCCCACAATTATTTATCTTCACTTTGTTAGCATTGCCTGTTTGCATGCTTTTATCTGCTTAACTAAAGAGCTTCTTGCTCTCAGAAACATTTAGCTCATGTAGGTACCTATGGCAAAAATCCAGTTTTTTATATTTGAGACTCAGGCCTCAGTAAGGTGATATAGATTAACACATTTCAGATTAGACCATCATGGACTAACAGAAAACAGTCTTAGGAACAATAAATCTCTCCCCTCCCAGCGGAGTGTTCCACAGCAAGGTTATATATTCTTGCTTTAGCTCTGATAACAACTGAGGGCAAAATGTCCCTATTTTGATGAGATGGCAGGTGAGACATATTTTTGTTGCAAATATCCTACAGTCCTGAGGATATGATGCTGCCCAGAAGACCCAAATGGGGTATTCAAACTTTCCCACACCAGAGCCTTGCTTCCTGGACAGCTGCTTTAGCCATTGGGCTCTCAGGTTGTTTCGCCGCCAGCTCTGCCTGCTTATCCTTGTGGCTGTGCTACTGCCCAGTAGCTTCTTATGGTTTATATTGTCACAATTTACATCATTTGTTTACACTTTTCCACATTTTTGCCTCTTGCTTAATATGAGAAAGATGCTCAGGTTTTCTCAAGCTCGTATTTATGATGGACGGCTTTGCAGAGTGGATTTGAAGGTAACTGGCCATAAATGCAGAATTGCTTGCTTAGAGCCAAGGAAGCATCTTGTCTTTAACTGGCATAGAATTAATGTTCAGTTATTAAATTAGGACCATGGTGATATCATTAAAAAAAAATCAAATATCAGCAATCAGACAAAACCACAAAAGTTTCCTCTAAAATACTGCAAATTATTTTTCTTCTCTACACAGGAAAAGATTAGAAACTCTGAATTACACACCTTGGCAGAAGACATTTCTTCTTTAATCATCTTTTATTATTGAGTTTCACTGACATGACACAAACTACATTTCTCTCTGGAGGCCAAGAACCAAAATATATGGAATCCCAAACCACAAAAGTTTAGAAAAATATCAATGTTTATCTTTTTTATGTCACAGCAAGACTTCAAGATCTGTGCTATACCTGAACTATTTAATATCACTGAAATTAACACCACTGTGCATTGACTTCCTATGCTTTCAAAACAACAAGGGAAAAAGAGGAAAGCACTAAATGGGTAGTCTGTAAGAGATACCAAAAGTTTAAAAAAATAACTGTGGTTCATATGTGGTTTAAATATACTAAACCAAGTTAACTGTTTAGAAAAATTACAAATACTTTGAAAGATAGACAATGATGAAATTAAGAGCCATTAAAAAAATTAAATTTTTCTTCCAACAGAGGGAAAAATTGAACATCTGTTCATGAAAACATCTGTTACTCAGGTGGGAAAGAAACAAACCCAACAGAGGCCGTAGAAATTCTCTCTCAGGCTTCTCAGTGTGACCTTGGGCAGTGTACACGAAGTCTCAAGATATGCCTCAGCTCTCTATGCCCCAACACGGCAGCTCCATCCAACTTTGCTGATGAAAGACTTTCACTGTAACACAGAAGCCCAAAAAGGACAAAAACAATACAGGACACATATCAAGAAATATCCCTGTTCCAGTATTGTGGTAGGTTCCCCTACCATTCTGTGATTATCAGCTCCAATGTCTCTGATGACTATACTAAGCTTTTTAATTTTTAATAAGTAATGTTTTTACATTTCTTTTATCACTTCAGTATCTGAATCCTGGGAAGAGATCACTATTATTTAATGAATTACAGCAGATACACAGGCCTAATTTGTTGAACTGAAAAATCAGTATTTCATAACAAAGGCAAAACCTGGTTTTGTATCAATATTTAGTTTGATACTGAGTGGAAATAAAAAACAGGGATCAGATGATTCACAGTTGGTGAATGAGCTTCCAGAAAAAAAAAAAATAGTGATTGCCTTGCCCTTTATATGCCTTTCAATAGCATCAAGTAGGACCTTTTCCAGGTACTGAGGTTATATTAACAGGTTAAAGTGCTGAGGCCTGAGCAACAGGACTTGAACCAAAGCGGCCCTTGTGATTAATCTCCCAACCAAGCATTATATGAAAGTAGTAGCTAATCATTAGTAAAACATGCATGACCATTAGCAAAAAATGTAGCTTAGAAAAAATATCATTGTTGAGGAAGATAAAGTTTCCAATCATTAGTGAAGGATGTAGCTAAATCCATTTCTCTGTGTATAGGGGCTGGTGTTCAAGACTGTGAAACCAAATGTTCGGCCTTTGCTGGAAGTACAGGAAGAAAAAACAAGTAAATGAGGAAGTTCCCTTGGTTCCTCCTTGAGCCTTGGTGGTATCTCAGTGGAGAATGAAACCAGATGTTCTGTCGAGGAAGTTATGTAAGATTGTTTATTCAACAATATAAAAAGCTGGATCCTCTTGCAGCGACTTTGGGGACCACGCCTACGAGTAGTCATAATGCGTAGGATCCTTCAATTGCTGGGACAGGCTTTCTAAATCCTTTCTCCAACTGGGGCTCCCCAGCGACTGCTGATCTAGATGACGGTAAAGTATTAGGGCAATTGGAGATGTATCTTTCTTAATCACCATTGCTATTCTCATGTAGTAATGACTAGGTGCATTACTTTGCTTAATTCTCTTTGTTGCTTAGAACTAAAGTGTCATAGGCTTATTGTTTTAACTGAATGCATTATCTTATTTTCTGTAACATTTTAAAATAAACAGTAGAATTAGTTCTTTTATTGGTATCTGTGCCCTTTCCATTACCTCCCCATCATTTAACAAAACACAAGTCCACAATTTCCTTGATCTTCCCTCATGGCCTCTTATAATCTGGTTTGGATAAAGTAAAATAAAGACTCACTTTTCATTGTGCCTCCTATTTTTGTATATCAGAATTTTATTAATGTAATACACACTTAACTGTTGTGGCCTTTGTCACAAATCCTGCAGCTATCCAGTATTCTATTTCACATTCTACCTTTGCAGTCATAGGAATTAATGAGAATTTCAGCTTTAAAACAAAAAGCAATTAAATACTTTAAAATTCGGGCTGAGAAAAATATTTGAATGTAATCTCCATAGTCTTAATAACCAGAAAACACATTTTTTAAAAATGTCAGTTATAATGATAAAAAAATAAAGACAATTTTAAACCTAATCATAATGCTTTCTGTCAATATTTCATTTTTATTTGCAGTAACATTTATGGCTGAGTAGCCTGCATATATTCATTTCAAATGAGTAATGTTTTCTAAAATTGCAACAAAATTAAGTTCAGGAACTGCACGTCTAAATAGAATTTGCCTCCAACAAATATTTAGGGCCTCAAGCTGGTACCTAGCCAAATAACTCCACAGGAGCCAATCACAGTGAGAAATGTAATTTGTTCCCCCAGCATTTCATGCATATAAAGGAACAAAGCCGAGGTTCTGACTGAACAGTACTGAAAGATGGCATAAAAAATCCACTGCAGATTACATTATAGGAACCAAAAAATATTCAAAAATTAATCATGGAAATAAGTGTCTTTGAGACAAGCCGGGTCTGACGCATGAGCCTTTTCTACACAGCAATTAATTTCAGTGAGTAGAGTGCAAGAAATTCAATTTCAAGTCATAAATTAGGAGAGGCATCCACTTATTGGGCTACCATCTGAGACATTATCTATTATTTACTTTTATTTAAGGATCTGTACATTTCTTCCTGGCAGCACAGCACAGAGTACAGCTCTAGGTGAAGGACACAGCAAATCACTGTTTTGCTTCCCAGAGTCTCAACTGTGAGTGTTACATTTTCATATTAGCTTTTGTTGGTTTATGCTTCTCACGGATATAGTAATTGGAAACAGGATGCAGCTTGCCAACAGTCCGCACGGTGTAAAAAACAGGGAATCCCACAGATTCAGCCTATACTAGGTAAATGTTTCCACTACTAACATGTATATTTGTCTTAAAGCTCCTCAAGCTTGTACTCCTACATTCCTACATCTTGATTAGAGTCCTGGAACATCATAGTTCCATGTTGTAATGTGTATCCTGCACTGTATTCTGGTTATCAAGGACCAAGGAAAATGAAAAGAAGCCGCAGGTAAGCTCAGGCAGACTGAGCTCGTAGCAATGCAATTTAAACTCCTTCAACAAGATATTAATGGAGCAAGACTAAATGCATACTGTCACAAAAGGCCGAGACTATTTTATCACACCTAACCTCCATCCAGGATGGTTTTACTCACTCATGGCTTTCATCTCCTCACACTCACAACCACAAGCACAAAAGGATCTCTTTTGTGCAACAGGGAGAACAAAAGACTCTGGCTATCAGTTTTTCAAATCCCTTGCTATGGGTGCCTCCTTGGAAATAATTTGTGTTTTGGATAGAGTTTTCACAGAGTTTAGGAGTCCACTGTGTTACGAAGTAACTCATTCCTTACAAATTGTGCCCACATGGACCCCGGCATGTCTCAGCTGAGGTTGCTGCTCCCTGTTTGCATTTCCTTGTGTGGAAATGTCTGGAATGGAATGTACTCATCTGCACGGGCACTGTCTCTTTTGGGGTGAGCTACCAGGGAAAGAAATGGCAGATGTGATGTACTTGGTGCCAGGATCCTATCAGTGGGCTGCAGGGTCTTCCACCAATAACCAGTTGTGCCCTTATCAGCTGGGAACAGCTTTCTTTGTTACCTGCACAGGCCATTCTTCTGTAGTTTCTTCTGGTATTTACACCTGTTCAAGTTGGCTGTACCAACATCAATAACTCCACAGCAAGTCCCTACACTTTTTGCTGCCACTGCAGCAAGGCCAAATCCAGCTGCCAAAATTGAGCCAGGATGAAACTTGCCTGCAAGGCTGATGCAAGGTAGGGAACCCAAGCTTGCTTGGCCATCCTGGTGCTGAGACCCAAGACATGATGAGGCCAGCTGCCAGACACATACAAAATGCATAGGGGAAGACAAGGGGATAGTAAGTGTTGGGGCTCCCACATGCCATCTACAGACCCTGTGCTAGTCCCAGAAGGACCTGCTAGCAGCACAAGTTAACCAACAGCAACTCCAGCTACCATTGCTTAAATGTGTTGCTGAAGGAAAACAGTGATGCTTCATGCCTTTATGACACCTTTTATTACATACACATGAATATGTAATACCTACTCCTATAAATCAGCTTTAACATAAAATCCTGGTAAGGACATCATGCACTTGAAAGTGAAAAAGGAGTGTGAACTGTCAGCTAGTGAGCTGGGACTCACCAAAAGTTATCCCTTGCACCTCTCCTTTTGAAGTCAGGCCATCAGTGCATTGGTGAACAGTGAGCTCGGAGAAAGCAGACAAGAAAAAGCACAGTGCTGTAAGTTCACTTTCAGGGATGGAAGAAGCATGCTCTGGTCTCCACTTAGAGAGATCAGCTGCTGTTTGGTAAAAATCTAACAGGAGCAGCAGGTATGTTCCTCAGAAATACGTGTTTTAACACAGCTACACTACCTTCCCCCTAGTCCCTCAGGTTTCAGATGCTAAATCTGCTGCTCCATTAGCTGGAGAATATGCTAAAATTCTCTGTGACACTATGAAACAGAGGCAAGATGTAAAAGGAAGCAAAAGGGTTTTGTGACTAAAGGTACTCTAAGTTGGGGAATATTGGGGAAATGCTGTGCTGAGGTATCCTATTGTTTCATCTGGCTGACATCTTTTGTCATGCTTGCCCAAGGACACAGAGGTAAATCAACAGCAGTAATAAACAGTCTTCTTCAAATGAAAGCTCTCACTTCCTCAATTTTAATGTTTCAAGTTTAATTCCAAGTTGTGCCACCGAACAGTATTACATAAATATGTTTTTGAGTGATACAAAACTAGCTTGATCAGTGACTCAGTGCTGTTTTCAAGGGGAATAACTTTCCTGAATTTAAATGAGAGAACATTTCTATTAGATCTCTAGAAAAACAAAACACTCCACTCATGGAAATGAAACATAAACAATTTAAGCAATTTAAAAGCCATGATCTGTCCAACATTTTTGCACTTTTGTATCTCCTAAGAAGACAAAAACATATCTTAGAATCACTCCTCGGAGACTGTGCATGAAATACAATTTGCAGGTCTAGTATTCACTAGAGAGGTTAGGAGCAGCAAGAGGAAAAAATGCAACAAGCTCTTTCTAATGGTTGACTAATCTTTAGGTGAAATTTTGCCGGCTAACCTAATACATGCTACAGCATCAAACACTTTGAGAGTGCACATGGAGTAGCAATCTGTTCTATCATCAGCTTTGTTTCCATCTTATATGTACTAGTCAATGTTAACACTAATAATCTGAAACAACTGGATTTTGTCAAATAATTTCTTTCACAAAAATACAATAATTTCCACCACAGCAGTTGCTGCCATGGGAGACTTCCTTTCATATGATGAGGTAAAAATATTAAAATGAAAAAGGCAAAAACTTTCCAAGGCTGGCTCACTGGGCAGAAGGGGAGAGTATTTCTCTGATTTGCTCACCTGATGACTGACTTCCTCACAGCATATGCACTTCTGCAAAAAATCAGAAACTATTCAGGCACAGCATTATGTAGGAAAGAAAAAAAAGAACAAAACTTGTTAACTGTTTAAAAAAAAAAACCCTCAATGTATTCTGGTTTGGTTTCTAGTGCTTACTCTTATAACACACACTTCACTCCTATGGTCAAGACAGGGAAAAATCTCTCTCATACACAGTCTCCCGTGAGGCTCTCCTCCTCTTGCATATCAGAATTGCCGTTAAGTGGCAATGAGAATGTTGATCAACCTGTAATATCTCAGCTGGGCAGCCCAGAAAGAAACAAACCCAGCTAAACTAACAGAATAGAGAAGTTAGTTAACAGTTTTCACAGCTGCTGGGGCTGGTAGAAAAGTAGCATCAAGTGAGCAAATCTGAGAGAGAAACAAGTGAAAGATTACGAGCACAGAATTTCACAAAATCATTTTTATCAAGAGTAGGGGTTTGGGAGTATATGTTCTTTTTTTTGAGATGAGAAGCACAAATATATATTCAGAAGGGTACAAACAGCCTTGGAGAGTGGTAGACATAAATGGTTGCCATTCCTTCCTCACTAGCACCCAGAATATTATATGCTTTTTGTTTTCTCTCCCAAACAGAAGAGAGACATACTTCATGGGCTAAAATCCATCTGACAATAGATTTTGGCAGAAGACCCCAAAACATTTCCAGAGTTAAAAAGAAAGCCTGCTGAACCTAGAAGACTTTCTGGAGTGAAGATGAATACACTGCAAGTGAGCACTTGCCTTGTTGGACAATCAAACAGTACTAAACTGACTTGCTTGAGCTTTACAGCTCAGTATCTACACTTCAGTGAATAAACAAATCAGTAAATCATTTTATGATATAGCAAAATCACATTGTGAATGTAACAACTTCTGATAAGTTCAGTGCTAGTATAAATGACACAAACTGCAGAGGTATGCATGGATGCCTCAATAACTGTCAGAAGCAGCTGAATCTTTCAAAATACAGGCTACTTTAAATATCAACTACTCACTTTGAATAGAAATAAATACAGCAATCGCTATTTTTCAAATGCCTGTAATTACTTGCTTGCTTTCATTTATATGACTTGTGAGTCCATTAGATTGGGCAATCATTTCTTTCCCTAAAGAATTATCTTCCTGCTTAATGACAAAAGGAATCACAGTTTAACTCTGCACTTGAAAGAAATCACTGCAATCAAAATCACTCTTGCATCTAAGCCTGCTGGGACAAATCTGACAGCAAACATTATCAGTCCTGTCCAGTAAATCTTTCCTGCTCTTTTCTCAACAGTTGTTTCTCTGTTTCCTCCTTTGCACAGCTTACCCTTCCTTTTATGTTTGGTGGTATCTTCAATACAGGCATGGTGCATTACTTTTAATAGTAAAGAACTGTACTTTTCCTTCCTTCCCCTCTTGCTCTGTTTTTAAATGTGTATTTATTGTGCTTGAAAGGTGATCTCAATTCTTAGCTGTATCTTGCAACTTAATGCTCATCACTGTACTGTGCTTTTGTGCTATGTTATTGATATGCCTATCCATCAACCAGTCAACCAACAACTACTCTTAGTGGCATAAATATAGCAAAGACTTCCCTTTCACATCTCAACAATACTAGCACAGTAGAAAAAAAGTACCCCAAATTTTAACTTCAATCTCACTTTCCATATGTCAGGCAGGATCTCTTTGCATTCTGGAATATGGGCTTTTACTTTCAAATTCAGTCTCCTAAACCGGCTGCCTCCATATCAGTGTATTTATCCCACTGCCTTAGAATTCAGAATAAGAAATAATGTCAGCACTAGATGGAGCTCCTGTACAGCAACTTCTCAGGAGAAGTCTTTGGAACTTGTGTGCACGTGGAAAGCAGGGATGGATGTACAGTGCTGGCATAGCAAGAGGATACTCTCAGAGTGGTCAGGTTCACTGCAGCACCCCCATGTCCAGGTCCATGCTGCCCTACAGGACCCCCATTTCCTGCCAGGACTATTCCTTTGCTTTCCAAACCTGTAGAGATTCCCAGGACCTTCCTTCACCCTGAGCATTGACACAGATTTAACACATAGCATGTAATCTCAGGGTTTTTCTATACATGAGATTTAGCACCAAGTAAGCTCAGGGGTGAAATTACAGTGTATTACCATCTGCCATCCAGAGAGGCAAACTTCCACCAGAGCACACCAAGCTAATTTCCTTCCTCTGGTCTTTCACTGTTGGCAACTGCTTATTTTAAATAATTAAGGTATATTTCTAGGGAATTTTAAATGATTACATAATATGCTCTTTTCAGCAGTTACCACACCTTGAGAAGGAACATCCTATAAATATTTACTCAAGTGAAGTTTCTATCATAAGGTGTACCGGTCAAATTGGTTTTTACAATAACTAGCTATTAACAGGTCCATAATAAGTCATATCTGATAATATGAGTGCAGTGTCAAAAAAATACATAGACCAGTTTTTACACTGTCCTTGGGCTAAGAGTTTCTTGTGCAGTTTTATGACCCAACAACCTCACATGTTACAGAGGTGGGATGACCGACTGGAGAAGCTGCTCTTGTCTCTGTCCAAGATGACTTTGTTGGCTAAAGGATATGCAGTGGAGAGAAATGGTATTCTCCATTCCAACACCCCTCAGAAGGACCTCAGAAGATACCTACACTCATTAGTACATGGTTTGTAACTGATCCAGACAGAAATCCTTTGAAATATATTTCATCCAGTTAATAGGTCTAATCTGCAACACTGGATCATTTGGTAGAAATTGCACCAGAGATTATAATAGTGGATGTATATGGAGGTATGGTATATTGAGACAACTCAGCATGGCTACTGTGGAGGGAAGTCATCCCTCACTAATTCATTAGAAGTTCTTGGCAGTGCTATGCATACAGGAGTAATACATTTGACAAAGCTTATGTGGATTTCTAAACAGCTTTGACTAGCCAAAAATTTCATAAGGATAGTGAGCTGGCTTGAAATAACAGAGATCTTCACATGGATAAGGAATGGATCATAGGCAGAAAAAAAAATGAAGAGAAAATAGTTTTCTCAGTGGAAACTGTGGCCAGTAGAATCCCTAAGGGACCTGTTCAAGGTCCTGGATTATTCATCGCATCAGTAAATGACCTGGAAAAGATGATAAAGTCTGAAGTTTGGTGATTTTACTACACTGAGTGACTCAAAATCAAGAAAGGTTGACACTGAAATTCTGAAGAATAATCACATGAAACTGAGCCACTGAGCAGTTGAAATGCAATGCTGATATAAACTGCCTTAAGTAGAGAAAAACGGACATAGCTTTAAATACACAGTGATTGTTTCCAAGTTACCACTCTGCAAAAGGGTTATGATAGATAGCTTTATGCAAACTACTTCCACTACACAGCAATGCTCAGCAGCATTTATAGGAGTGAATATTGGGGCTTATTAGAACAGAAAAAAACAGAAAAGAAGAGAAAATGTGAAAAGGTGGGTGGTGGAATGTTACTTAATATTTTTTACAATACAAGAAATAGATTTTCACATGAAATTATCAGGTTGCACACTTGGAATTAACAAACAAAAGAAGATATTTTTCTTTGCATAGTATGTAGATAGGAAGTGCAATTCCTTAACATATTATATAGTGCATAGAAAGTATTGCAGGGTTTCTGTGAGCAAGCAGCCTGGGAGATAACTTACAGAATCATAGAATGGTAGGGGTTGGAAGGGACCTCTAAAGATCATCTAGTCCAACTCCCTGATAAAGCAGGTCACACAGGAATGTGTCCAGGTGGGTTTTGAAAACCTACAGAGAAGGAGACTCCACAACCTCTCTGAGCAGCCTTTGGCAGGGCTCCCTCACAGGAAAGAACCTTTTCCTTAACTGGAACTGTTTGTGTTCCGGCTTTTGTCCATTACCCCTAGTCTTATCATTGGACACTACAGAAAAAACTGCTGCCCCATCCTCGTGAAATACACCATTTAAACACTTGTAAGTATTACTGAGGTCCCCCTCAGCCTTCTCTAGACTCAACAGCCCCAGTTCCCACAATCTTTCCTCATAAGGAAGATGTTCCATTCCCCTGATCATCTTGGTAGCCCTGTGCTGGACTCTCTCGAGAAGTTCCCTGTCCCTCTTGAGCTGAGGAGCCCAGAACTGGACACAGTACTCCAGATGAGGCCTCACCAGGGCAGAGTAGAGAGGGAGAAGAACCTCCCTCGACCTGCTGGCCACACTCTTCTTGATGCATCCCAGGATGCCATTGGCCTTCTTGGCCACGAGGGCACGTTGCTGGCTCATCTTTAGCTTATTATCAACCAGGACTCCCAGGTCCCTCTCTGCAGAGCTGTTCTCCAGCAGGTCAGCCCCAGCCTGTACTGGTGCAAGGGGTTGTTCCTTCCCAGATGCAGGACTCTGCACTTGTCCTTGTTGAACCCCATGAGGTTCCTCTCTGCCCAACTCTCAAGTCAGTCAAGATCCCACTGAATGGCAGCACAGCCTTCTGGGGAATCAGCCAGTCCTCCCAGTTTGGTCTCATCAGCCAACTTGCTGAGGGTACACTCTGTTCCCTCATCCAGGTCATTGATGAAGATGTTGAATAAGAACTGGCCCCAAAACCAACCCCTGTGGAACTCCACTGGAAATTACAGAGATGGAATCCAGGAAGACCTATCAGATTCAAAAGTACTACTTCAGAGCTGAAATCCCTACACCATGAATCAAAGGCTGCTGGGACTACATGCTGGAAAAATACCAATGGATACTGAAAGCTATCTTAACTTTCGGCTTATTATTCTAGAAGCATACCTGGGCAATATATTTTTTAATTGCAAATACTTGGTATGTATATATACAACCCTTTGCAAGGCACAATTATTATTTAGTTACTGAAGTGATAAGAAGAAACAATCACAGCACAGTAAGAAGCCATTACCTGCTTGTATGTACTATTTATATTTCTTTCCCAATGTTCTGAGTGCCTCCAACCACAGAAAATATATTAACACTTGTAAAACTCCTACTCATTCTGATCCTCGAACTCCTTGTTAAACAGCAATTGATGCAGTGACCAACAGAGAAAAACTGTTATATGGATCAAATCAAATGGTGGTATGTCTACTGCTCTTAGTATAAAGAATATTAAGCTACGACTTTGTGTTCCCTTATAACCTGCTTTCTGCCTAGGAGAAAAAGCCCATTTAAATCCCAACTGGCATATTTATCTGGCAGTCTTTTATCCTGCTCTTCTAATGCATTCTTTGCCAAGGACATTAAATCGAAACATTTTCAGTTTTAAAAAATACACACAGTAAAGTAATCCTCCACAGACTCAATACAGCCATTACTGGATCTCAGCCCTCTTGCCTTGACCTTGACCTGAGAACTCAGACCAAAACTGGGGCACTGGCACAGGCTACCCAGAGAGGTTGTAGAGTCTCCTCTGGAGGTTTCCAAACCTGCCTGGACATGTTCCTGTGTGACCAGATCCAGGTGAACCTACTTTAGCAGGGACTAGATGATCTCTAGAGGTCCTTCCAACCGCTACCATTCTGAGGAAAACAGAGCAAAATTTGGCAGTTTCAATAAATTAAGGCAAACTGCTGGTACTTGCTACAAAGACTTGTATGGAGCTCTTATGTGCATGGTAGGCAATGTACAGAACATACATATAACGCACACCCACATCCCATATAGATACTGCACCCTTTCATTAAGAGGTAGAATTTGTATCTCCTCATATTCGTCCTTCAATATTACTTCCTACCCTGGAGCTGCTTCTAATTAATGCCTGCTGAACCCACACAGAGACAGATGGCTCAGCCACAGGGATGCCATCAGTTTCCTGTGCACCACTTGCTCTGTCACCAGAGGGGAAGGCAGCGTTCCCAAGCACCACACCAGATCCCCGCTCCTCGATCCTCTGCCTTGTGCTGCCTGCTGCCCAATGCACTAACAGCTTTGCATCATTTCATTACAGAGATTAAACATATCATAGTAAAGAGGTCCCCTGGTAACTTCATAAATAGCCCAAATGCAGAATAGAAATTACCCACAAACTGTAAATCTGGTGAACAATAATGCTTCAATGTGTACATGCACATAAGAATTGAGACTAATGCAGACCCAACCGTATTCAACCCTTTTGTGTTTTAAAACTTTCATAAGGATAAGTAAAAGGGGATTATCTATGGAGTATTTTTTGTAAAACTCATACCATTTCTTAGCTCAAAGCAAATCTCACCAGATGTTAGTGTGATATTTCAGTACCATCTCAGAGGTCTGTATAAGACACAGACAACATTCAGCAACAAAACGTCATGTATGTGAATTAACCAATGGGTTTGAATCTTAGAATTAAGAGTCCTGATCTAAGCAAAGTTTTACATCTCTGTTGGTTCTTGAAGTAGATCAAACTATTCCTTATAAAATACGCCACAATCGAGTCTGATTTCTTTCTACCCTTTGTTTTTTTCTGATACTTATTTTGTCCTGAACACACTTCTGTTGTTATAAATATCTACAAAAATAAATAGCATAAAACAGTTTCCAAGTACTGACTCATCTGAAGCTTGTTCACTTTGATCCCTTCTTCCCATCCCATAGTTATCTATCTCTGCTATGGATTGCATTAGTGAAACCAATAGAAAAAGAAGGGAAAAAAGCAACAGAACAGAAAACACTAGAAAACTACACACAATGAATACCTGCTCATAATAAAACACTGCAAAATATATGTAAATATTTACAGTCACTAGCCTTCTGCATCCTATATTTTCATGTGAAACAGTAGAAGTTTGTGTCTGGCCACAGGATGAGATTATACTTCAAACATATTGGTCCCCATCTGTGAAATCAATTAAAGAACCACAAAAGGGATCAGTAATGTAATTTTAGCACATTTTGGGAAGATTTGTTGGCTGAAATTGCCCAAGACAATTGAATCTGATGCTGATAGCTGGCATGAAAACCTTCAGCTGAAGCACATGAAGTTTGATACTGATGGAACACAGTTGTTTTAAAGATGGTTCCCAGGTGTCCCTAATTAGAGGGTACCTATTATTGCGTCATTATTTGAAACTATGCCAATGGTACTGTATCACTTTTAGCACTGAGAAGACTCTTTCATTTGCTTACTAGACTGGAAGATGTAGCATGTCTGCTTAACTGCTTCCTAGAAAGAAATAAACACAGAAAATGAATGTCATCAGCTTTTAAAAAAGCTTGGATTTAAATAGCCAAAGATAATATCCTTTCTCTGGTATATTTCAAGGACTACAAGAGAAGTTCAAAACTTGGGCAAAAAATGATCAGACTCTGTTCAAGTATGTCAGCATACAGATGGCCTTAAGAGTTACCAGAGATTATTACACACATAGCTAAATAGAATATGGTTTAATAGCCTTTCAGAAGCAAGGTTCTCTGCTAATACACTTTTTTTTGATTGAATATTGCTAATTTACTGAGTTCTAGGTTTTCTTCCTTTTACACACTGAGGGATCAGAAAGCCAGCTACATTTTGGGAACATTTCTTCACATCTGTGTGCCTTGACTACCAGCACAGCTGGTTTGTTCTTTTTCCTAAAGTAACAGAAAACATATCATTGGCTGAGTGAAGGCGGTGATACAAGATTAGGGAAAAGCACCCACAAATGCAAATGCTTAAATTTAACTCTGACAAAAAAGTTGTTCCATCACTTCCAACACAGCTTACAGCCAGGACCTGCTAGACTCAAATCACCATCAGGATAATTTTGCAAGAAATCCAATGGGGTCTTTCCCTTTAGGTTCCTATTCCAGGTCTCTATGTAAAGTTATTAATGTATTTCCCTGCATAAAGTCCTTAGCGTTTTGCAATATGTGATCCTATCACAGAACAATGTCCCAGAATCAAAAATATGCAACAGAACTGCAAGGATGGCTGCTCCATAAGGAAGCATCAAATGTTAGCAGAAATTTGTAGCCACTTACACATGCACAGAAACAGACTTTGAGCATGGGCAGAACATTTTTTTTACATGGATAGCTGACAACCACGCACCAAAAAAACTTAAGATACAAACTTCCTTACAGAATTCTTCTGTCCCTCTTTCCAGAGACACATATGCAAACTGAGGTCCACCCTTCATTGTTGATATGTCTGCATGTTTCTTGCAGTTTCTTTTGGTCAGGCATAAGGAACATAGACTCTGGATTATCATGCAAAATAACACAGCAGAAAATGTTAATACAGCAGCCAAGGGAAAATCTGATAACTCAACCTACCTGTGGCTGATGATGTGAGCTGAAGGGACACTAGGGTCTTAAAAACATGAGCAAAGCGAATAACACCTTAAGTGATGCTCTGCTGTAACAAAAGTTTTCCAGACTTTTCCTCAAGTTGACTCCCTGCTCCAAGCACTTAAAGTGAATGCAGAAGTCCAGTATATGCGCTCTACAAATTATGTGTAGGAAGAACAGACAGTATTTTCCCTACATGATGAATGAGAGATCTTAAGCTCTGAAAGAGGACTTGGGCACCTCTTCACAAAAACACAACAGATGTTTTCCAAATGCTCACTCTAGGACAACTATTCAAAGATATTTCAACATTTTTCAGTGATTAATGCCTATAGGAACTAGAAATAAACTAAAAAACAAACCAAACATTCAGGAAGATGATACTGATGTGGGGAGGGAATTACAAGCAAAAGTAAGAAAAGCACAGAAGGTCAAAAGGAGCAATAAGTACCCTGTTTGTGAAGGTCATCTCATGACTTCAGAAAAGTACAGAGCAAAATCTACCTGAGCTTGGGCTCCTTTCACAGGCAGTGGAAATAAAGGGGTGCTTGTAGGACACACCTCCCACCACCCTGAAGAGAACGTCTCAAATACATCAATCTGCATGCTGGCAGTACAAATTTGTTCTTCTGTTGATTATAAAAGAAGCCTGAGAGACAGGAAAATGTCTAGTTTTAGTCCGATGTTTCCCATCTGTCTCGAAGGGGTTCAGCATTTCATTTTTCCATGTAAATACAGCCCTCAGAAGTGTATTTAATAATATATCACTACCTCATTGATTAATTATTTAAATGAAAAGCATAGCAGGCTAACTTCAGTTTCCCCGAGAGAGGGGACGCCAAAGAGGAATTCAGATTGCATATCTCTTGAATAAGTACTTTTGTGTTTCCATTTGTTATACAATCTAATGAATATCAGGAGCTTGAAAATCAGCAGAAAATTTCAGGACAAACTACCACCTGTAACTCTGTATTAAAATAAGAAAAGCCATCTAGGCAATAACAACATTTCACCTTTTTTAAATAAATCCACTGTAAGTACCTTTGACCTACTGTGTTAGTCAGATCCTTTTCTTCCCCCATCTCTTTGGACCTGCAGAGTATTTCTGATACTGAACTATCTAGGAAAGCCTGCATGGGTTTTGTTGACTGCAGAGTCTATGGACTTCAGAGGACATTCTTGGGGCATGACGCAGAACTATGTTTTCCTAAATATTACTGATTAGCTGTGCTTGTTATCTACCACATTTATAGAAATTACACTTTGAATTCCATCCCAAGACCATTGAAAAAACAGCTGTCTATGTACAGTGGGCAGCTGATGAGCTGCTAAGAGAGTTTTTGCACTGGAACTTGAGTATTTTCTGCAGCAGGGCTTAGAACACTTCAGACTTGAGGTCTTGCAGGGTCAAGCCAAGGGAGATTACATCTTTAGTCCTGGAAACATATGTGCTTTCTCACAGATGAGCCATTCATTTCATCTGAGGTCTCCACTGCACCTCATTAAGCAGAGCATTTTCAGTATATTACAAGCCTGTACTCTAAAGTACCTTAGCTGTGCAGGGAGTTTAAGAAGAAAATTATTTGTTTAGGGTCACAAGGCAGATGAACTTTTAAACAAACTCATGAGCAGCTCTGATTTTCATTCAGTGAGAATGGCAGTTTACAAGGGAATAAATAACTGCTTTAATGTGACTGAAAAGATGATCTATCCATATAGTTCAGGACTATGGGGTTTCTAAAAAGGTTAGTTTAGAAGTCTTCATTTAGATAAGACCCTGGTTTATCAATGGACATGAAGATACATATACTTGTCTTACTTCAGTTAAAATAGGTTAAAGAGCGTAGCCCTCTTCTGTGTCCCAGATGGACAGGATGCTGTGCGGGAAGGCATGGCTTCGAATCACACAGCATTCACACTGCATAGGCATCTGTGTGTCTTCTTGAATAGTGATGTTCACTCACACAACACTAATCTGAATTCCTTTTTTTAAATGTAATATTGGAATCAACTTCTCAGGCCAACTGCCAGATATTTTTAACTATCACAAAGGTTGAGGAAGGGAAAACAACTCACAGACATCTGAAAAAGTGAGCTAAGAGTTCAATGATCACAAGAATATCCTTGCTAGGGAGGTACCTTGAAGCTTTTCCAGTGTTAGAATCTAATGTGGGATTTCCCGAGTGAGAGAAAGCTTCATCTTTCCCATATGTATTAATCTATTTAATATTGAATCCCGATATAGCATGGCATAAAGTGGCATTCTGAAATGAACTCCAGAGTCATGAGCCCAAATTCTGCCTGTCCTACACATTTGGGAAGTCTACATTAGTGCAAGCATTTTGGGAAAAAAGTAAATGTTTCTGAAAAGTTTCATCTGTCCAGAGATGTGAAGTGTTTAATAAGGCACTGGAGAGACTACATGTGAGTTGATCAAAGCTGCATGACAAACTTCATCTTAGGCTAGCATATCACGTTGTGTATATATGGTCTCTCTGAGAGTGTGTTATTAAATTATGTATTTTTCCTGCACTAATATTTAATGCTTAATCATTTCATAATATATTTAGCATTTCAGCTTGGTTGCAAAGTTTACTCAGAGTTCATCTGTGAAAATGTGTCCCTTCCTTGTGTCCCTTTCCGTATTTGCTTAAATGTACAACCATGAGCCTTTCAAACTGTGCCTAAGTGGCGTGTAATGGGAGCAAATTTAGTAAATCCATCCATTTCTCCAACTCAGCGATGTGTGCAGTTTCCACTACAGTGACCTACTTGATAGAGCTGCCAACATATACAAGCAACAGGGCAAAATCATATATGCTGGGAACAGTCCGTGCTGCTCCTCCTCTAGTTCCATCCCTAATGGTCCCTCAGATCAAGACCCAACAGCTATTAACGCTTCCACAGAGGTCTCATGACATTTAAAGTTCTCCTTGAAACCCTCATTACATGCTTATTGATCAGTATCTGCACCTATCATTAGCTAAAACTTCTGCTTTCTATGAATGGTTTGAAATCACAAAGCAGATGTGTTGAACACAGCAAATAAAGAAAGCAAACACCTACACTTTGTCCATACTTTTCTCCATTGTGCCTATGGCAATCTCCTGGTTCTTGGGTCGTGTTTTTAAGTGCCTGGGGCAGGCAATGGATTCCCCAGTAAAGAATTTACAGCTTGATTCCACAATAAGCAACATCAACATACGTTACACCATCAATATTGTTGGGAAGAGAATCAGATCTGCTTTCCAGATCACATCCCAGGGCTACAGTGATGTGATTTTCAAAAAAAAAGTAAGATACTAGAGAAAAGAAAGAGTGATATTTCATCATGCATTTCCATTTGAAACAAATCTCAGCTTCTTACTTTCACTGGCTCAGGTTTCATCCCAGCCACAGATCTGGGGCATAAAATCTTTGCTCTCAACTTGGTTTTAAACAAGAAGCAGCTGGCTTTCATAGCATCACAAAACAAAGCAGGAGGAGAAAAAAAATCCAAAACACTAAAATATAGACTTCTCAGGAGCCTTTCAAGAATGAATTGCATTTAAAACATGCTAACAGTTTGAAGTCAGCACAGATGTGTTTTACACATTATCAAATACTCATCAAGTTATAAAGATTAGTTGCCTACTTAGAGTTTCTTCACGATTTAGGAAAATACTGCAGGGTTGGGTTTTTTTTTTTTTGAAAAAAAAAGGGTACAAGAGAGCACAATTCTGCTGAAGCCTATGAGTTTACTCTAACACTATCTGAAATTCTGGCTCTATACTGATGTTTATCCTAGCAGGACAGGATCTATCCTGTGAGAGAAAAGGGAACAGATAAGAACATTGAAGTGTTACAAGAATTGCAGTTCTTTTTCATTTCCTCCCCTCCTACTCATCTCTATTCTGGACTCTGAGCATTAGGACTTCTCGTCTTAGCCTCGACAGGCAAAAGTCAGACAAGAGGCATAAAGGAGGGTAAGCTAATTTTTATTGAATAGAAAGTATATCTATTTTTTTAAGAAAAGCTAAGAGATTGCAAGAAAGTGTAAGTAAGAAATGTTCTCTTCCCAGCCTATACATTTTGCCATTTCTGTGTTCTTACATGCTCCTTTCATAACACAGCCTCATATAGCATTTTGCAGTCTTTGTGACTTTTCCATTTATGTTTATAAATCTCATCAGCTTTACTACTTACAAGGTAGTCACACTGATCAGGCCAAAGGACACAATTTACACTAGCCTACTTAGGTGTCAAAAAATCCTCTTTCAGATGAAAAGCTTTCTTATCCTCAGTAACAGTAATCAGAGAGCGACCAGCTTATGACACGGAATATACTTGATTTTCCACCTCCTGAGGTTTTTTTATCACTTTGGTCAGTTTTATACATTTTTTCCATAGTCCACAGAAGACAAGGAAAATAATCATAGAATTATGGAAAAGTAGGAGTTGGAAGGCACCTCTAAAGATCACCTAGTCCAACCCTCTGCTAAAGCAGGGCATGTAGATTAAGGGGGCACAGGAACACATCCAGGAAGGTTTTGAAAACCTCCAGAGAAGGAGACTCCACACTCTCCCTGTGCAGCCTGTGCCAGGGCTCCCTCACCCTCACAGGAAAGAAGTTTCTCCTTGTGTTCAAGTGGAACTTTTTGTTACAGCTTTTGTCCATTACTCCTAGTCCTGCCACTGGACACTACAGAAAAGTGTTGCCTCATTCTCTTGACATACATCTTTTAAATACTTGTAAGTATTAATGAGATTCCCCTCTCAGTCTCCTCTTCTCCAGGCTGAACAGAACCAGATCCCACAGTCTTTCTTCATAAGATGCTCCAGTCCCCTGATCATCTTGGTTGCTCTGCACTGGAAATCCTAAAAATAATCCTATAATGAATGAGATGTTATTGTTTTTTTTTTCCTTTTAGCAATAGTACCTGCTAGTCTCAATAAAAAGCTCCCTCATGTCACTTTCCAATAGCTGATAAAAATTAACCATTCAATTAAATGGATGCTCATTCCGTCTGTGATGCTTCAGCACACATTGAATACAAAAAACCCAAAATAATTGTATATCTTAACGTTTTGTTTTCAAGTGCTATGATGACCTGCAAAAGCCATCAACACATCCCACATCTACAGCAACTCTTTTTTTAAGCACTATTTGGAGTACAAAAGTGAAAAATACCTGATGAATTATTTATCGACAGATATCACTTGTCTGTAGAGACACACAAATGTTAGGCAACCTCCTACTATTATTTGCTTTTCCTCACGTTATTTTTCAGTGAATATTTTTTAATTATAACTCTGTAAGCAAACTTCTTCAGTATGCCTTTAAACACACGAAGGAAAGGAAAAAAATGTTGTGAGTGCTGCAAGGCTTTGAGAAAAGAACTGCAAAAGAGTTTCTTTCAACACCATCATGAGAAGTTTCCATGTGCATAGCTCAGTAACTACCAGCATTTAGGCAGCCTCAGACACTCAGGATGGCACCCTGCTGATGGCACCAATGCCACTCAGAGGCGCTGAGGCCATCTTTGGCATTCTGTTTTTTGTGGTTTTGTTTGCTTGCTTGTTCCTCGATGATCTAATCAATTTTAAGATTTACATCAATTTCTGATTCATACAGAGTATTTGACTTAAAAGAATTATTCCATAATAAAATCACCACAGGAGAAACCCATTTGCTGTTTAATTCCACAGTTCCTGGCATGAAAACACACAGATAACCTGATAGAGGCCAGCAGGCTCAAAGGACACCTTCAACATAATTTTTCTTTTCTAGTCCCTTAAAACTCATAGGAATTTTCCCTTCTCTTCAAATGTTTTTCTCCCATCCCATGCCTAAATAATAAAAAGGAGGCTAAATCAAAGTGTTGAGAAAAATCACTCCTACCCTTTTCTTCCCGGAGAAGACCATCAACTGAAATATTAGAATTAATAATATTCACAAAAATGGAAATGAAATGTGGAAGGAGAAGACATATCTTTCTGCTCTGTGCAGATCAAACCAAAAACAGCCTGCCAAAACAAGCCAAGGTTTTGTTGATAACAAGGTCTATTTTTAGATGGCCAAAAAGTCAGTGCTTTTACATTATACAACACTGTAAACTCCTGAGAGTTCACTTTGGGCAAAGCAGCAGTTTCCATGGGGAAGCTGCCAGACTGAGTTAATTGTCATCACCGGAGCACATGTTTGAGGAAAGAAAGAGTACCAGAGACCACATCCCTGGAAACAGAGAGAGCTTACAATTCAGGTAGAAAATATGGGTTCGGATCCACAGCCTGACTTTTCTTCGAGGGCTGCAGGAGCATTTCTTGGGCCAAAGCACCTGCACAAGATGCACCGCTATTCCACGATGGAAGAAAAGCCAGGGATCTGCTTGGTCCTGTCCCAGTGGCCTGGACGTACCAAAGCAGGGACATACAGCAAGAGGGACCTTTGCCAGGCTCTCCAGTCTGGGAGAGATGAAGATCATGTCTAGATGTGCACTCACAGGCCAGTTTATGCCTTAGTGGATTTTTTTTTTAACATAGGAATAGGTGAACAAAGGGTCATTGCTTGGTGATGTAATTCTTAAAGTGACAAGCCACCTTGGGAGGGATGAAGGCTGCCCTCTGACTGTGCTTTTTCCTGTATCTATCTCTAATAATTAAAGCAAATTTTAAACACTTAAATCTAGCAGTGAAAAAGCTGGTTGCAGAAAAAAATTTATCTGGACAGGAGAAGAACGCTGAACATCGTTTTACTGTAGCTTTGCTGCACACTATTTCCAACAACTATTTCCAACAAATCTGTTCCTATGACTTAATTTGCTATTGAATCTGCAACCATGTAATTTTAAAATAAAGATTTTGCCTTGGGGAAGAAGAGAAAGCACCTAATGATGAAAACTGTCATTATCTGGGACATGAGGGAATTCATATTATAGATTGATAGTTATAAATGGCAAATGGACTACTTTTCAGAGACTTTGTTCATGACAGAAGCAGCACTGAGGAGCCCGTAGTTCAGTGTTTGCATGGATTTTCCTGAATAAGAAGAAAATATTAAATATATCCATACATTTAGTCAAATCCCTTCCAGTGGCTTGCCTCTTTCTAGATCACATTTTTAACAATTAAAAACACTTTTTTTTTTAAATAGGCTATGTTCAGAAATATTTATCATATCTGTTCTCTTTCATAAAGTCATTTGTTAAAATGTTTTAAGTAATACATTTCTTTTGTGTTTGACTGCAACAAGGTGATCAAAGTATCCTTCTGTATGGTACCATACAGCAGCAATGAGCACAGTGGACAAGTAGCTTTGTGTTGTCCCAGAATAACATAACATAGGGATAAGATAAAAAGAATAAGATAAGAAAACTATAATTGAACTCTTACCAAAGCAGGAATTGACAAAGCCATACCACCTACAACCATGCTTCCCTCCAATCCATTTACCGTGGATGTTAGATGCAAAACTGAGAGTAGTGCCTGAGATGCACACTAACATGTCACTGATACTGATGTTCAGGAGGAGCATGTTCACCGGGTTACGGAGGGTTTTAAACTTGCAGAAGAGGATGAGGACAACCAAGTTATTCAAGAAACCAAAAACCAAGATAAATCCAAGAAAAACAGCCACTATTGTGTGCCCATTTCGTGAGAGTCCAGCCCTTGGCTCAACAGGATCTGTAGGTGCAACAAAGCTCAGGTTGTATGCCCAAGTATTATTCATTTTGGACTTTGGCAAGGATTGGTGAGGGCAGAGACACCAGATGCCCTCTGCTGAAGTCCTCTAACAGCTTCCCAGAAGTGTCCCTCCATCACAGGTCAAATCATTTCAGGAGCCTTGCAATCTTCAATCAATTGAGATATCTCACAGATGGTTATGCACGTATTAAATATTGCAGCACAAGAGTATTGTTCTGCACTGGGCCTTTCCAGTGGTCAGCTCTGCAGCTAACTCCAGAGAAGCAGAATCAAGTAAAAAAATCACCTCAAATTCATCATCTTTATTATTTAAACCCAGGATCATGTTAGATGATCTTTTCTGAGGCTCAGAATGGACAGTAACTGAAAAAGTTGCTTTAGCATGGCCTCTTCCTTCAGAGCAAATGGACAGCCCTCTATCAACAAGCAGGTACCATTGTTTCTTCTGACAGTGGGTGTCTTTCTGAAAACACAAAAGAAAACAAATGGTTAAAATAAAACAATTATTTCCACACCAAGATCAAAAAGTAGGCACATGAATTAATAACAGTTTTCCCCCTTTTTTAACTGTAACAAATATTTCTCAGTGTTTTCAGTTTTCTCTCTTGTTTTTCAACACACACACACAAAGTTTGTGGATATTTTCTCAGTTGTTCTAAATAGTTTTTTCTGAACTGACAGTTTAGCTTGGAGAAGGTTATTTACAGTTTCCTAGCAAAGTTTCTCAGATGATAAAATGCATAATAAGACACATCTTTTGTAGCAGCTTCCCAGAAGAACTGTATCTTCTGCCACATTAATTCAATCCACACCAAGCAAAACTAGACTTAGCTAGCCAGACCTATCTAAGACTAGATCTTCATTTAAGTTATGAAGATTTTAGAAGAAGGACAAAGTCTTTCTTTACCCAGAAAGGCTAATTTCAAGCACAGACTCTGAAGCTTTCGGGCTTACAAAGGCTGGCAGAGTTGTTACATCAGTTTCACTCCTCCCACATTATCGGTAGACAGATGTTCTCCTTCATTATTTATAATTCAGCCCAACACCCAAGCTTCACATCTCTCTCCCACTGCAGACATGAATTTCTACACCTGAACACAGCAAGTATACTTTGTGTGTGTATGTTGTGAAGCAATAGCAGACTGTCTAATGTGGATGTATAACTGCTTAGTCAGCTTCTTGCACGGAGGAATAACACTGCAGATATTTCTATAAAAACAGAGATGGACATATAAGTGTATGTATACAAGTGTATATATAGATGTAGGAATTTCTACTCCTCACTGTAAATACATGGTACTCATAGCTTGCTGAACTAAAAAAATAGGAAAGCTTCTTTTTTATGAATCATGTGCTCCTGGAATGATGACACACATTTTAAAATGGAGCATCTACATCACTCCTAACCATTACTTTTTAGACATTGTCTTGTGGTAAATGCTTCTTGCACATAGAAGAAAGAGTAAATATTTCTTCTTACTATTTCTCTACTTTCACAAAGTCATTATGTTAAATATATCTTATTATTGCAATGATGTTGAACTCTAAAGTACACAGTCTGTCTTTGCTTTCTCTTCTGATGAGAAAACTTTGCACACTTTATGGATTTTCTACTGTTTCGTCATTGGCAATATGAAATGTTGATGCTTTCTGCTTTTTTCCCCCCCCTTTAGGATTCAAGTTTAGATTGGTAAGACAAGTAAGAAAAGGTAAATAGCTGCACCTTTTTTGTGGTCAGTAAAAAGCATGATGGCATTGTGCTGAAGGATGAATTCAGAAGGATGAATTCACAGGAAAACAAGATGTGCAACAAAATAAACTCAGTAAGTAATCACCTGTAGAATTTTAAAAGTAGTTCTGCTTACACTCTTCTACCAAACTAATCTACTCTTTTTTTTGAGTGCTTTGAAGACAGTTTAATCTAATCTCTTCATGTGTTACTGTTTACTGAGGAATGGAACTGAGGTCAGTTCTACCTACTCTTCCCTTCTGCAAAGCACATTGCAAAATCCGGCCTCAAAATCTGAAGAGACTTACATCTGATTTACATGCAGATTAATTTCAGTTACAGATGCAATTTTTTTTCCAAGCTGAACTGGTTGCATCTCAAAAATCTGTAGCAAAGATTGTAGCATGCCATCATAAATATTTCTATGAGGGATTTAGCTTCACCAGCACAATAACAGGCAAAGGATCTGAAAGATATTACCAATAAAGCATCACAACCTTGGTGTTAGACAAAGCCAAAGTTTCTAATCCCCTTAGCAAATATGACTGGCTTTATATATGCATTTCTAAAATAAAAATAATAAAATGGAGATCTTTTATACACAGTCAAATACATCCTGCATTCTTAAAGGCATATTAAAAGTTCATGTTTACAGTGTTTGTAAAAGGACATTTATTCCCTGGTTGGGATTCAGCTGATGAAAATTTATCAGTCTGATACCAAGTGTGCAGGCACAGCCAGTGCCCAAGTCATTCCTCCATTAGCTGCAATCCATCTGTCTTCACTGAGATGAGTTCTGCCCCGGTGCATCAGGGAAGGATGCTCTAATGCCCAGGTAAGAGCTGCAGACCCTGGAAATTCAGTGTAAGATACATTTTGAAAAAACTATTTTAAAGGTCAAGCCACATGAAAGATGACAAAAAGGATGCATGAGGCTGTGCTTCAAAAAGTTTAGGGTGAACTTAAGAGACAGTTCCTGAAGATCTGGGCTGTGTACAAGTAAATCTCGATTGGTAGCTCCTCAAGTATAAAGTGCTATGTTTTTTGCACCTTTGGATGAAGCGCAAGCCAAATTCAGATTTCAGTAAAGCTCTAGACTCCCACACAAATCCCTTGAAGAATGGGTTGAGTTCTTACCTAATGTTAGCATTCAACTGAATAATACACTTTGTTGCTGGAAAACACTTAAAGATGGGCTTGTGTGCTTTAAGGTTCACCTCACTTTTCTTTTTTTACAGATAGACAGCTTGGTTTAATAGAGGCTACTTTGCAACTTCCAGGTCCCACTCCATGCTTCCCAAGTCCCCATGACTTAGCAGTACATCCAAAAACCCCCCCTAATTTCTAGCAAACTCATAAGCTTGTAGGACTTTATCTTATTTTTCTCCTCAAAAGAATGTCCAGAAAACTCCCAACAATAAAACCTAGAATTTCATTCAAAACAAACAAATGAGCATCCAGATTGTCTGCTTGAACATGTTTGAGTTGATGTGGAATGGAAAACATACCCAAAGTGACCGAAAACATATGGTCAGGTGAAAGAGGCCAAGAGTTTACTTAATGTCTCCAGCTATTAAACGCTTCATCTGATAACCAGTTCTGACAATAGTAATCTAAAAATACAGCAAAACAGACACCTATCACTGCTTTCACTTTTCTCTGATGCAGTCTGTTGGGAAAAAAGGTTTCAAAAGACTTTCTAGCTGCTTGTGGAAAGAAGGACATTAATACTGAGAGTGTAAGGCTTCTTTTTGCACTTGCCACCACACATTAGTTTAAGCAGTATCCTACACCACTGAAGCTGTTTTTTCTTTCTGACTTTGCCTCAGAATAAGTACTAGCTTACAGACCATATTAGCTTTAAGGATTTAGGATTGTTCTGGTTTTTTTCTTCTTAAATGAACAAGTTCAGTCTTTCTAATTGGCACATCATTTAACATCTTCCCTTGCGAAGTTGTGCAACACGGCAAAGATGACTTGTAGTTTAAATATTTAACAGCTGATGAAATGCATAAAGTCAAACTTCAAAATCATATCATTCAGAAACTTACATATCTTACATATTTACATTATTCTCTTGTGATAGAGGAGCTAAAAACAACTGCTTACATTTACATATCCACACAGCCTTAATTGACTTGTTCAGCTCATATTATAATGTTTTAAAATAGTTATTTTTCCTTCATTTATGAACTTAGCTTTCTATTGAAAAGTTAATACTTAAAAAAGCCATAGTATTTCAAATCCCAGATGAAATTTTACGAAGGAGGAAACAATTTTTTGACCTGATATCAGAACTATGGCACAAATGCTATATTTTTAAGTTTTTATATACCAAATCTTTCCAGGTGAGAAACTGAACTACTTTTAACAAGAAGTATCCAAACCCAAGTATCATCTGAAATAATTATTTCCAAAGCAATTGAAAGATGGGGGGCTGCATGGGACTACATGCAACACTGAAGACAAAATACCCATCTGTTCTGGACTACGTTTCCCATTTGCTAAGTCACTCTGCAAGATGTCAACAGACCCAGAGGTAGGTATTTAGGAGTAATCTAGAAGACAAAGAGGAGGCTCTATGGTCCAGATGTTAACTCTCAGCTCCCCAAACCAGCTATCTGTGGGAGAACCTCTTGTACACAGGTCTACACACTCCCTTTTATGAGTTCACGTTTATGAGAAAGACAGACATGAAAATGAAAACTACATTAAGTGAGGAACACATGTGATGAAGTCCATCACATTTGGAAACCACACCTATTTACTCAAGGGAAAATTCTAACAGTGTGGTAAAACAGCATGAGAAAACCCTGAACCATTGGTTTTTAAACAAAAACTGCTTTTATTTAGCGTTTTAAAAGTTAAAGCAACGAGGATTTTTTAAATTGTATTTTATTTTTTTGTAGAGAAATGTCTATGCTAACATTAAAGGAGACGGACCCATTCCCGAGCTGCGCCGAAGCGCTGAGGAGCTTCAGAGACTCAGTCGGGATGGCTGCAGCGGAGAGAAAAGAGAGAGCGCACCTTCCCGGCGCTCCGGCTCTACTATCAACCAAAAGCCCCTTCAGCCAATTTCATAGCTTGTCCTTCACAAACTTTTTTTTTAACACTTACTTACGTTGGGGAGGGAGGGGGTGAAGTGAGGGGAAGCACAGAAAACTGGAAGAAAAACCCACCTGCGTCTAACATCCAGAGCAACCCAAGAGAAGACAGCCACCGAAGTCTCCGGCAAAGACGTCCTGAGCGGCGATGTGCAGTAGCCACAACTTCGGCACCCGCCAAACCGCCTCCACCGCGGGGAACATCATCACTGTTTTTATCACACTAACACTAATAGGAAAGAAGCAAGCGGAGGCTCCGCTTGCGCCTGTTCCGCGCAGCCGCCGCGGCGGGGCGGTGCTGCAGCCCGGCACACCCTCCCGCCCGGGGCAGGCAACTGCGAGACCGGAGAAGAGATGGGGGCGACTGAGCGCCTCGCCTTTGGAGAGCTTCTACTTGTGCAGGGCAGCGCTCCTCCTGCACTTCTCTCTGGGATCTGCCGGGGCGTCTCTGACCGTGGGGCACGTCTGCACTAACGCGGTCTCGCTGCTATGAAAAAGTTTAGTATTGTGTAAGCGAGCAGGTAAAATGTCTGTTCAGCAGCAGATCAGGAATACAATATAAAAATGTGTCAGGAGCTTAACAGGTGTATCTTGTGTGTCCTCCTCTCTACCTCTGTTTTCCATGTGTATCTTTCCATTTTAAGCATTTACAGCGCTATGGTTACCGTGTGCTGAAATACCCGTTTTCAGCAATAAGTTTATCACAGAAATAGCACGTAGCTTGAAAACTATGTAATGCTGTGTCTTGCTGTTAATACTACTACCTGCTACTACTCTTTAGACTTCTACTGCTCTGTTCTTTCTACAGGAGAAAAGAAAAAAAGAACTAATTGCCAGGTAGAAACCCTAGGGGCAAATTATACCTTGCTCTGTTGGACATCTCTTAGCTGTTTCTTGCTGAAGTTCTGAAAAGAGTCTTCTAAATTCGTAGGTCACGGTTAAAGCCTGTAAAGTGTAAAGTATTATTCCATCTCAGCTAGATTTAACCTTTTGTCTTACCACACTTGTCAGGTTCTTCACCTTCTCTGGCTTAAATGCACCTATCATTATAGAAAAGGAGCCCAGAAAAAGAAAAAAAAAGATGCTGTGGAGTCACTTCATAAAATCTCTTCCCCAGTGGAAGCCTAAAGGTAGATCTCCTAGTTATTATTTATTGCTCTAGTAACAAGATTTTGTTACAAAATTTATCTTAAGTATAACTATTTAATAAGTGCTAGTGCCATCATCTTCAAAAAATACATGATAATACAATTTTGTTGACTAGACCTCCAGTGTAAACTAAGAAATGCTAAAAACAAAGCAAAAAATAACGTGCTAATGTCACATGCAGAGAGAGAGCAGGACTGTAGCTCTTTTAGAGATGCCTAACTAAAAGATACAAAGGGTCATTTTTTTAATGTCACTTAAAAAATGTGTACCTCGGAAATTCTCCATTATGGCATCTAGCTACAAAAACAACCACAAATGCACATATTTCTAACAATTCTTCATCAACATGAAAATGTGCAAAATTTAGGTGTTAAAGAATAACTAATAATAAATAATTAATACTAATAAATAATAATAATAGGTGTTAAATTCTATTCATTACCTGGTACAAAGTTAGATAAAAGCCCTTATTAAAGATAGGTGTGTTTAAAAGGGTTGAAATTCATTTACCTTCAACTTGGAAGTTTTCAAAAAGTGGGTTATACCAGCAAAAACCCTTGTCAACCCAAACAAATCATCAGGCAGTTTACGTGCCTGTTTCATTGTGCCTCCTTTTTTGTCACTGTTAATAATTTGGAGTACTTTGACAGCATTACTCATTCTCAGTGTGTGTCTGTTAAGAGCAGGCAGGCTGCCATGCTCTGGATAGTGTCCATCTGGGGTTATAATTCTGCAATGGTACTGCAGAAATTAAACTGGGCGTTTGATTTGAATTCCTTGTTTCATCTAACAAGAAACAAAAGTTACTATGGAATTCCAGTAGGCCCCATGAATTTCCTGCTTGCCTCCTGCTTCCAAAGAAAGTTGTGAGTTTTAGTAAAGTCTCTAATATCAGACAGAAGAAGGGACAGCAAATAAGTCAACCACAGAGTGATACTGGGAATACCTGCTGTTGTGCTCCCTCAGTGCAGCAGTCCGTAGCTGCACCTGTACTGTCCTCTGCAGCAATGCCTGAGAGCTCACTGCCCAGTTCCCTTGCTGCAACAGCTGTGGATGCACAGCAAGGTGGAGAATTGGGTGTGCACCAACATGTAAACCACATGGATAGACAGGGGATGAGGATTCATGTGTGAAGTTGAGATTGTTCCCATATGCTAGTTATATCCTGCTTTCAGAAGCTACTCTTATATTTGAAAGAAGAGGTCTTTCAGTTACTTTCTAATGTTCCTATGGGAACTGCATTTAGTGTCATTGATCATCTTTCTAACTTCCCCATTGCTCTTTGAGGAAAAACTCAGTCCAACTGAGCACTAGGAGTAACAAGAAAAAAGAAGTTTTCTGGCACTTTCCCTGGTTTTACTAAAAAGACTTCAAATTTGCACCAGTCATCATAATTTGATTGGCTTGGCATATGATGTTGAGTGGTTGCTTAGCTCAATGATGTACTGTGTGCATGCCCTGAGATACTGAAGTGTGGTGGCACGTTACACAGCTTCACCAATTGGTTCTTAACATTAACAGTGGAACCATTTGGGTTTGTATGACAGTGATAAAATAAGGAGAAACCATAAGGGAAAGGGAGGGAAAGTCTTCCTTCTGCCTATGCACAGCTGCAAATGTTTTATTTTAAAAATCTTTAGTGCAAAGGTGTTTACCAATGAATACTGGGAACAAAACCAAAGCATCCTCAGGTTTATCATGTTATCTCATAGCCTATACCTTGAGATCCAACTAGTTGATTACTTACAAACATGACAACAGATAACAAATCCATTGGTCTCAATTCCATATTTAGATGTTTTGGATAGAACAGATTTCACAGTTTTTGAGTCTGGAGAGAGAACAGTTGATGTGAGTCCAAGATTGAAATTGCTTATAATCTCCTTATTCTGCACAAAGCATATGCTGACAAAATTGAAAGCAGCTACCAAAATTTAGACTTAAATTAATTTAGTCCTTCCTGTTTTGGAATAGAGACATTTATATTGCATCATAATAAAAATGTTGCCAGAAGATTCTGAATGCCTTCTGAATAGTGTGGAGGAAGATTATTTCTTGTAAACTAAGAGAGAATTTGAGAGTCAAACCCAGTTCATCCAAAACCAATCCTTATGTACAGTTATCCACACAGAGGTATCTAATGTGTTTTGAGATATCCTTGAGAATCCCACCCACTCCTTTTCTGCTAAACCATAAGTATGTGGGTCTCCAAAGGGTGGTCTAACATAAGACATTGTCTGTGTTTGAGACAAGAACTTGCATACATAAGGCTGATCTAATTTTTGAAGTATACTATCTGGTCTAATAAAAGATGCTACCTCTGTCTAGAGACTTTGTCTTACCTGCCCTTTGACAATCACAGCAAGAGTAATATGAGCATTCAGCGAGCCAGTTCTTTCAGTTGGTGTCTTGTTTCTTGGGGATGGTTTTGTTTAGGCTTCTGCAGGGCTTGGAAATGCCAACATGAATTAAATTCTTTCTCTTTTTTGTACTACATCTAAATTTCTAAATTGCAATGAGCTGGTGCTTAATTTACCTACAGAGTCTAAAGACTCATCTAAGTTGCAAGGCAGAGAAGCTTTTCCCACAGTCTGGATCTAGACAGCAGATTCCAGCTGCTCCCTGACTCCACGGTGTGTGAACACTGGTTGTGGTCATGTTACCTCTTCTTTCTCTAAGCAGTCTCAGTGATTCCTCCAAGCTTCAGGGGCACTACACATCATATCTAGGTAGAGAGCAGACCTAGAATTTTTCTGTTTCCAGTAGCTTTCTTTCTGAAAGTTATAGTAAATTGAAACCATCCTTTCTGTTACTTTGCACTTTAATAAATGCTTACGTCAGATTATTTTGAAGTTGCCAAAGAACTTGTGCCTTTTCTATTCACTAGACAAACTCATGTCTAGAGTCTTCTGCCATCAGCAGGTAAGAGAAAGGCAACAAGAATGCTTTCAGACATATACAAAAGGCATAAAATTATGAGTGCCTTCAGAAGGCATGAGATCTCAGGTAACACAAACATTTGTGGCTCACTTCTATATTGTAATGAGGTATATATGAGCTATGGCTTTCTTTGCTGAGGTAAAGTGGTAACAAAGGCAGCAGAAGTAACTTTTTGTTCAAAAGGATACAGAAGGAGCTATGCAAGAAGCTCATATTGCTGTTTGGTCTTTATCCAACTTCCCTTGCTTTTATGTAAGGTGGGAGTTGGCTTATATTCTTGTTCTCCCTGGAGGACATGAGTTTTTGTGACCTTGCTGACACTCAGAAAGCATAGGGCTGACCAGAGTCAAACCAGAGGGTGGGAAAGCTGCGTGGCCAGTACAAAGGGTACAGCACAAGTTTCATCCTCCAAGCCTCTATTAGCATCTCACTTTCTGTTTCCCTTTGGTAGTGAAAGGATGGCACTGCATTCATTGCTGACATGGTCCCAGGAAGACAGATGTTCAGTGAAGCTGCTGATGTGAAGATAAAAGACAGCAGAGAAAAAAAGATCAAAGGACTATGGAAAACAGATCAAGCACTCTACATGTTTGCATTTGGCTGTCAGGGCCTTTCCCCATCAGAAGTCCCTTGGAGATGTTCTCCATCCTACCTCATTGACAGAGTATACCCTAGAAAAACAGATTATAGGCATTTCTCTCTCATTGCCCTCTCAGTCAGCTCCATTGCTCCTAGTACTCCCAGTGGAAATCAAATGGATCACTAGAAATCAGATGGGTCACTGGAAATCACAGCCTCATCCAGAGGCACCTTATGTTTCCCTTGTTGCCTGGCCACAATAAGGGTGACTTCCTCAGACAAAAAGGACTTTTCAAACAAAGGCTTAGTTATCTGAGCCCTCAGGTTTCATTGCCCTTCTGGAGATAAGTGTGTATCTGTGTATCTGTGTATGCTTGCAAGTGACAGAGAAAGAGAAATATTTGCGATGCTCACTGTTCTTTATTTAGCTCCTGAAAGCATATCTGTCCACTGTGTACCCAATAATTAATGCTATCCTTAAATGGCCTAGCAGCTTCTACCACAGCTGCTTCTTCAGGGTGATCCTACCACCCCAGTTCTCCTCATCTGTGTGTGCTTCCCAGATTCTCGTGTCAGTCCCTCTTGCACATCAAGGGGTTTTGAATGCACCTTATCAAAGACCTTGAGGCTGCAGGGGACAGGCACGGAGCTCTTCAGCCTTGAACTATTTTCTGTTCTGATGTTTCCTTGAGGGAAGATTTTCTTCAGGGTAATAGAAAGGGAACAAAACTACTGAGTTTCCTGGTTCTTACTTGGGGACCATCTCTTGAGATGACAAAAGGAAGAGCTCAAGAGGAAGGAAAGAGCTATTTTTCTGTACCTTTGTGCTCTCTGGCCATTCTGCATCTCTACCAGTGGCTGAGACAACTGGATAAACAGCCAGAGCTTGTCTGTAGTTTGGTAGATGGCTGGAGTAGTTTGCTTTCTGACATTATCTCCACCTCAGCTGAAATCTGGTATCTCCTTACCTATTATAAGACCTGGAAGCATGAATATTAATGGAAACACTGCGTAATTTGTCAGTCCAAGCTAGCAATGCACACAAATGTTAGATCTGCCATGGGGAGAAAACAGGGCACTCAGCTGTTTAGTATTTCTGAACATGTTACATTTTACTTTTCTTAGCAACTACTTAGCAGTTTCTTTGAATCAAAGATTATTTTTTTTGCAGCAGCAGTTAAGTTTCATACTGGATGTGAGACAATGCTTCCTTCAACCAACAATACAGCTTTAGCAGAAGAAAGGAGGCAGCTGTGGAGCCGACTAAAATCAAAATTAAATGTATAGAAGAAGAATGGACTAGGGTGAAGAAAAGGATCAGGGGAGAATGAAGTTATGTCTTACAAGACTGGCATGAGTCTTAAATTTGTTTTGCAACATGGAGATTAGCTGGAAGGTTATGCCTCTACTACAGTGGTAAATTTAGTTGTACCCTGTGGACACTTGTTTTTATTTCTGACATCTTATCTGTCCTGGGTAACAGCTTTCTGTGATGCTGACTTGCACATCAAACACCTGGGCCTGGTTCATTCTGTGCTGAAATATTAGCTGCCGTGGTTTCGCTGGTAATAGTACCTCTGCTGGTGCTCTTAAAGCCAAGTCCATTATTTCTCAACACAGGTCAGGTGCATCTGACAGCAGACAGCTGCCCACTCTGATTACTCTGGGTTTTCTCACATGTGTAGTAGTCTCTGGTTTTGTCTGAGCTTCAGAGTCACAGAGATTTTCTGTGCTCTCAGGTCCAAGACTATGCTTTATTCAAGTCCGAGCTACAGTTAAGAGAGTCAGCCCACAGCTCTTCTGACTTCTCATATACCTTGATTTTAGAGGAGGACTGTACATATTGAACTTTGCATTGGACCAATGGTCTGAGTCCAGTTGTAAGAGGTTTAACAAGGCCAAGTGCCAGGTGCTGAACTTAGGCCACAACAACCCCATGCAGTGCTCAGGCTTGAGGACGTGTGAAAAGCTGTCTGGAGGAAAAGGACCAGGGGGTGTTAATCAACAGCAGGCTGAACATGAGCCAGCAGGGTGCCCAAGTGGCCAAGAAGGCCAATGGCATCCTGTCTTGTATCTGGCAGGTGACCATAAGGACAAGGGAAGTGATTGTCCCCTTGTACTCGGCACTGGTGAGACTGTGTTTGAATACTGGAATCCTGTGTTCAATTTTGGATTCCTCACTACAAGAAGGATATTGAGGTGCTGGAACGTGTTCAGAGATGGGTAAAAAAAGATGGTGAAGGATCTGGTGCACAAGTCTGATGAGAGAGCTGGGGATGTCTAGCCTGGAGGAGGCTGAGAAGAGACATGATCACTGTCTACAACTACCTGAAAGGAGGCTGTAGTGCAGTGGGAATTGGTCTCTTTTCTCCAGTAATGAATGGTAAGACAAGAGAAAATGGCCTCCAGTTGCACCAGGGAAGGTTTAGATCGGAGATTAGGAAGAACTTTTTCACTGAGAGTGTTGTTAGATGATGAAACAGGCTGCCCAGGGAGGTGGTAGAGTCTCCATCCCGCCTTGTAGCTGAGGTGCTGAAGGACGTGGTTTAGTGGTGGACTTGGCAGTAAGAGGTTACTGGTTAGACTTGATCTGAAAGGTCTTTTCCAGCCAAACTGATTCTATGATTCTATAAATCCTCTACTTGTCCTGAATTACCACATCCACATCCCTGAGCTGGACAACCAGGAGACACAAGGAGAGCAGTCATCAGCTGATGCATGTCAATACCATAACTGAGCAGTACTTGTGTAATACAGGTAGTGGGAACAGAGGCACAAAGGGTTTACCTAAGAATTTACCAGCTGCTGTTATTGCTTGTTTTCTGGATATATAAAGGGTCACATCCACAGTCAGGACTTAAATTTAAGTAGAGATGTAACTTTTTCCCTTTAAGTAGAGATGTAACTTTTTCCCCTACCTTCCTTATGTTTTTCATGATGGGTACCATATTTTCCACTATGGTTTCCTTAAGAGGAGAAGTTTGGGGTTAGGCTTTTTTTTTTTCTCTTACTTACATCTCCAGTTTCTAGATTACTTTGGTTCCATGAGAATCAAAATTTCAATTTAAAAACACGTTCACTTATTTAAAGTTGTTTCTAACGTGACCCCAGCTAAAAATGACCCACAAAACATTATAGAAAAAGAACTTCAAAGTTGCTGATTTTATATACTATGTCTTTTTCCGAAAAGGTAACTAGACAAAAAGTCAAATAATGTAAGCACAAATCTGAAAAACTCAGAAGTTAAATGGAGTTGAAGTTACTAGAGGTTTTAAAATGGAATAATATGCAACAAGCCCAACTGATATGATTTATACAGACATAAAAAATAAACATGTTTTGTTGTTCTGAGGATTTCATTAATATTCAAAGAATCTGGCTAGGGATTCAAAGTTACTAGCTAGTGAACTTTTGTGTCTATATAAGTCAGGAGCAGAATCTATACTTCTAAAGCACTCTCCCATCCTTGCTTCTTTCTTAGCAATTGGTCCTGGAGGGGTAGTTTTTCCTTTAACATTCTCTGTTTTCTGGAGGATTAAAATTATTTCCATCCATTTTAAAAGCAAAGCACAGTCTGTCAAAGCATAGTAACAAGATACCCCATGCAACACAAACTGAACTTCTTAAGAGCAGACATCTTAGAGAATTTAAAATGAATATTTTCAACTCCACAATTGTACTTATTCTGACCACTTCCAATCCACGTACTTAGCACTCCAGCTTGTCGTTATGGAGAAAGAAGATCCTGTCTTGCTCACAGGTAACTCCAACAAGATGCTTCTCTATTAGGAAACATGTGTCCTAGTTGGAGACAGGTTCCATTTTTGTCAAAAATACATGTAGAAGATGGAGAACCCATCTCTCAGATATTTTTCTCTTCACTATTTTTTTTTTCCCCTATGTCTCTCCCCCAAACTTCCATAGTCTTAGACTTCCTTCTTCAGGTAAAATCTCAAATCTTCTAAGCCTGTCATGATGGAGTGGGACTAAAATATGCTGCTTTCCAGTTTTCAGGGTAAGATTTCAATTAAGCTTAAATAAAAAATCTGAAAGTTTGGTGGCTAAAAATATAAAAGTTTTGTGGTTAAAAAATGAAGTCAATGCAAATGGAAGAGGAAGGTGGTTTCATTCTCAGAATGTTTCTCTCAGAAAAATGTGTCAGATGATGTCCCACAAAAATATAATCTCCAAGAACATTTTTCACCACTCAGGAAAAGCAATGTTTGCCATACTTCTGAATTACTCATTGTAGATGATGGCTCTACAGCTGGTCTGTGGAGACATGCTAAACAGTGAAACTGTTGGCCTCTTTATTTTAATTAAGTTAAAAGCCAATGCTAAGCAGGAGTTTTGTTCCATGAGAAATTTAGAGTGCTGTCATTTCTTTGATTCCAAAATTCGGAATCTCCTGCAATTCCATGAAATATCTACAAAACTGAACATTGTTTCTTTCACCAACAGCTTTCATGAACAATACATCCGTGCATCAAGTTCATCTTTTGACATGAATTTCCTGTCAACATTTGCCCATACAGTTCACATCTGGTGCTCAAAAGTACCAAAGACATGATTTATGCTTAAATTTTAGGGAAGAAGAATATTAATAACCAGGTTGCAGGTGTTACAGGGATTTCAGGATGTTACACATTCAGAAGCATGTTTTAACCAGGAATCAGTTGTAAAATATACATTTGCTTTCTCTTTTCTATCTCAAATCTAATTTTAGAACAATATTTGGCAGCAGCTGCAATATGTGTTGTCAGAAGAGCAGCCATATTATACAAGACCAAGGTTTCCTAAAAATTCCGCAGATTTTTTTAGCAAGATGACAGCTGTTTTTTTTTTTCCTGGCATTTGTGGTTTAAAATCCCTAAGAGAACACTTTGAAGGCTTTATGACAATCCCAGGCAAAAACGCAATTGAACGAAGATATCAACATTCATATTCCCCAAAAAACAATTTGCTAAATACTTAAAATACTTACCATGTTCCATAGTTAGCATTACCACCTTTGGAAAACAAGAACAGACAATTCAGTCAAATGGCTGCTGGGCATGTGCTATAACTTCTAACAACAACCAGCATATCCACAGTAGAATTGTTTAGCTGGTAGGAAACTATCCACATGAATATTTGGGTGGGTTCTGTACACTGTGACCAAGATGAACAGTAGAGAAAGCACTACAGAAGTATTTAATTTTATTTTTGTAGAAGTTTGGTTTAGGGGATATGTGTGAAAATTGCAAATTTCCAGTGTTTTCTTCTTTCTCTCATCAGTGAATCAGTAGGAGGCTGGGGCACACTTTCCTTGCACGGACTTCTGCTGAAATATGTGATGGTAGGACTGCTCTGATGTTTCAGGATGTGTCCTCAGGCACAAGCTCCTCTCCTAATCCAGAGTCATGATGCAGATTTCAAGAATTAACGAGCATTTGGGTTTGGGGCTCGGGGGCTTCTGAAAGTCATCTCTGATTATATTGCTTTCTTGCGTCTCACCTGTGATGGAATTTCACGTGTCTTAACTCCCGCTGGTCAATGAGAACAGGATTGTGCCAGGGAGAAGTATTACTACTATGTAAACCACTATAGCTTCTGTGATTCATTTCAGTGACATGACTTCAGTGCAGCAGAGCATTAAAATGTTGGTGTCTTTGGGATTTGTGAATCAAAGAAGAGAGACTTCCTTGGAGATTGGTTTAGAATCATTCTCCCGGAACTGAGGTTATCTCCTCTTTGCTGTTACCCTAGAAACTGAGCTGTGCTCAGGGAGGCAAATGGGATCAGGCTCAGGGGCTCAAAAGAAAAACAACTTTTTGCAGCCAGGTTTCTATTAGGAACATGGAAACACAGCACAGTAGCTTTTTCCTGCCAGAATAGGTCCTTCCTTGGGTGCAGCTGCTCCCATGGACTGAAAGGAACCAGTGCTTATGGATCTTATGTATCTTATGGATACAGTGGTGATAGAGTTAAACTTTAGCCTTTAGGATTAAGTTTAGTCTGAATTTGGTAAAAATATGGACAAGACAAATACATACCTACTGTAGAATAATACCTGTGTTAGCAATTCATATATTTAAACTGATGTATGTACATTTGATATGAGTACATTTTCTAGGTGTCTGGTTTTTTGAGTTTGTCTCAAAAGAAACACCAGCCCTAAATCCCAGAATCCCTAAATACTTGCAGGAGGCCGAACAGCATGAATTTTCTAATGCCTAATGCATAAAACTCTCCCACTACCAAACTAAATTCTGCAAAAGCCTTACATACAGGAGTATGCATGCAGGAATAATCCTCAACCTAAGAAGCAATGATCTTGGCAAAGCATAGACATTAGGGTTTTTTTCCTGACAGAATTTGTCCCTGGACAGTATTAGAATGGAAAAGGAAAGTTGAGAAATATTTATGTGCTGGGCAGATGGGAACTGCTGCTGGGCATACAACTGGCAATTACATTTTAACAAGAGAAAAGGCAATTAAGATTTTTCTGTTCAGTACTGTGCAAAAGGATAACAAATACTTGAACAGTAGCAGTTGATCACCAGCTGATTTTATGGATTATTAGGTTTTCAAAACGTATTTTTGCTGTGGCATGCTGCAGATCTCTGTGTGTGAGAGCTGCTACTTGTGTACTAGAGGAAAGGAGAAGTGCCTGGGGCCTTACTTAACATAAAAGCCAAAAATGTTGAATTCCAAAATGGAAAAAGAGACAAAAACACTCTCACATTTTTGCTTGTAACTTAGGGTTTTGTGTCATTGCACAGCTTCTCCTGTCAAAGGTACTATCATAACATTTAAATTAAAGAGACAGAAGGTGATTTCCTGGAAGAGGAGAGGTGTTAAACTGTAAATGATTTATTCTGCGAGGACAAGTGCACATGAATGACTTCACCTGTGGAGGCAGCTCCTAGGGAGAGCTTGGGCAGGGAGCTCTCTTCAGCAGCCCTGTGACTCAGTCTTCCTTGTGACTTCAGGAGAGGTGAAAACAGTATCTCTTTTCAGGGAAGTTCATTTCAAAAGTAAGGTCCATGTCTTTGCTAGTCTTGCTTCACCTGTAGAACAACCAATAAGAAACTGGGGGGTGAAATTATTCTAACAGGGATGGTATTTAGAATTTCAAGTTCTGTATTCCTCAAAATGATTCCTATCAAAATGAGTTACTCTCCTTCTACAACTTGTTTAGTATAAGCTTTTTTTTGTTTTGCCTTTTTTTAATGCCATGAGAAAGCAAGCTCCGTGGAGCTTAGTTTTAGAGAGAACCTACTTAGTGTCTATAAATCCTTCTTTAACCCTGTAGATATAGTGAAACCACTTCCTGTTATTCCTATATGTTTACTTATTCCTATATCATTTGCTGTGCTTCTGCATCAGTCTATCTGTATCCTCTCTTTCGGTCTCTCTTGTTTTGTTTTTGTTTTGTTGTTGGTTTGGGTTTGGTTGTGTTTTATTCATTATTTGAGAACAGGACCACTTTTTGTTCTAGGTTTTTTTAACACCTATGGAGTTACAGTCTATGACCAAGGACAAGGATAACAGGACTATAGCTGATAACAGCAATTTTAGGAGCAACTACAATGGAGGTAGCAAAAATCTAGGTCTTTTCTACCTGTTTCTGTCGAGTACGGCCAAAAGATGGCAGCCTTTTACTCAGCATCCATCTGTGAGCCCTGCAACTCTTCACAGGCTGCAAATCATCCCCCTCTCGTGAGATAAGGCAAAAAAAAATGAAACTTCTAATGGAGTAGCCAGGATTTCATTATAATTCCCGATAAATATAAAGCATAACAAAAGGTGTCAATACCAAAAGTAAGAATAAATACTACCCTGGAATAATATTTTTTTAAAAAAAATTACTTAGCATTAAACTTAAAATTACTGTTTAACCATATTTTGAAGGAGATTGGGAACACAATGAAGGTTTGGGTTTTTTTTACTGTGGTCACTGTCGTGGTTTTGCCCAGCCAGGAAAAAGGGGAAAAAGCCCCACGATTCCCCCTCTCTCCTCGCGGAACAGGAAGGGGATCAGAGAGAAGGGAAAAGTGCCTGTGTAAGTTGAAATAAGAACAGTTTAATAGAACAAAGTTCAAAAGAAGTTGAGAAGGAACAGTTATGACAAAAATGAGGGAATTATACAAATAAGACTGGTGCATGAAGCAGTTCCTCATCACCCAAGACCGCACCAGCCACTCCGGACCAGCAGCCAAAAACCACAACCCCGGCAGCGTGGGATCAGGTACCTGGTTCCTCATAGGGGTTAACTCCTAGTCCAAATCAGGACAGGTCACACATCTTTTCTGCTTACCTTTGTATTTCCCAGCTCCTAGCTGTCATCAGATGTGAAATTCAGTTCTGTTGATTTTGGATACGTGAGAGACAGGCAGTTTTGCCAACTCCATAACAGCTTTCTCTGCAATGAAACCTGTAAAGATTTTTTTTCTTTAATGTTTATCACTTCCAGCAAACTTTCAATTCTTATGAGAGGCAGATCAGCATTATTTCAGTCACAGATGTGTAGAAAGTGAGGCAAATAGAGTTGTCTGGCTTCTTGGCAGGTGCCTTCTTAGTATCCTTTCTTCTTGGCTATCTGCAGACATGTTTACAAATGCCACAAAGCACCTATGCATTTGTAGATGCAAAACATTTTTGAAAACAGCCTGAAGTAACTCATAATGCTGTACTAAAAGCTTATGCACATAGTTGCCTTTGCTTCTGGACCATGTTACAAAGGGAGTTCTACAAGCAGCTTTTAAAAACAGGTAGCTTAACTGACACTATTAAAAATACCAGGTTATTTACATCTCAATTGTAAATTTACATCTCTATTTCACTGTTCAGGTGAGGGAGCCCTGGCACAGGCTGCCCAGAGGGGTTGTGGAGTCTCCTTCCTTGGAAGTCTTCAAGACCCGCCTGGACGTGTTTCTGTGTGACCTGATCTAGGTGACCCTGCTTCTGCAGGGGGGTTGGGTTAAAGGTGCTTTCCAACCCCTACCATTCTATGATTCTATATGGAGGTTTTATCCCCCAACTTTGTGAACACTTAACAGATTTACTAAAATGTTTGCAGTTAATTTAGAGATGAGAGCTTGTAAGCTTATGTAGGTAAAATAGCCAGTCACTGCCAGGAATACGTATGCTTGATTAAGTGTACAAATCTAAGGGTATTAATGTGCAACAGCAGTAATGTTAGTGACAGTTTGTGTTAAAACCTTTACCAGTCACTCAGCTAATTCAGATGAAGGGACAGAAAACATTCTTCGTAAATGCGTTGGCTGCTTGTCTTTAGGCTCAAAAAGCCTCCTGGGTACTGGTTGACATTTTGAGGCCTATCAGCCTAATTATAAGGGCTGAAATTTCAATTTGTAAATGCAGCCTGGGTGATGTGTGCTGAATCCTTCCTCTCTGATGCCTACTAGGTGTCTGAACTTTCTGCCAGTTGGATCAGTGCACCAGTGCCCGTTCTCAGCTCATGTGGGCATGTATCTGCACTTGCAACAATGGCATTCAGATGAAAACTGTTCAAGGGGCCTCGGAGCCATAGGTTATCTATCACCACAGAGTCCCCATAGGGGCTGTGGATAAAAGGATGTCATCAGCACCCCGCAGTAAGTCAGGGGTTTTTTTGCTGGTTTCCATCATCTTTTAACACTGTAGCTGGGAAGAATGTTATCAGCTTCAAACAAATGGCAGGCTGTTTTACAGAAAAAACAAAATTACTGCTTGGAAGTTTAAAGAAACCAGCTAATCCAGCCTGAATGTGAGAGACAAGCTATGGTTGCTGGCACTAACTAGCTTCAAACTTTTCAGGAAATGATTTCACAAGATGCTACAAAGACAGCTCATACTACCCAAAAGGTTCTTCATACTTTATTTATGGTTGAACTTTATTAAAAATTAGTATTGTATGTGAGAAGGTCCTCAGTCCCTTCAATCTGGTAAAACTTGGTTAAGTTTACATCATCTTTACGTCTTTGCTTATAAAGAAACTGAAAAGAGGTACTGTCAAGGCAGATTGGATCTATGGTGTAGGGCAGAGGAAAGGAAGGGGATCTGGAAGTCTCTATCCCTTACACTGTGACCTAGACAACATGAGATAATTGTCTGCTTTTCATTCCTTATGGGTCTGATGGCATCCTCACTTATCTGTGAGGCAGTGGGGAATAACATCAGTGGTGTATGGAGCTTTGGCCAGGGTAGGGTAAGTAGTCAAGCTGTAAGCTGCTGAGGGGATGCCGGAGAAAATAGATAAGGTTATGAGTTCAAAAAGGGTTAATAAATCAAACTCAAACAAATGGATGTTAGGCAGCTTTCTAAGCCATCCATTACTTTTAATTTTGTTATTTTTAACTGTCAAAGTAAAGCTGAGAGTAGCTGTGTCTGTTAGTTACGGTGAAATCGCAATCATCTCACAAAATAGGGTCTTGGCACACAGAATCAGTTAATCCATTTGTAAATAATTCTCAACACAGAAAATACTGTCTAGAGATTAGTTTATGGCCAGTGAGCACATAGAGCCTGTCCTGCTAGCCACAGCCTCTCTTGGGAATGGAAATGAAGCTGTAGATTAGAATCATTAGATCTCCAGCCACAAATGGTTGGAAAGAGGGCAAAGCTGTGAATCTACCTCTTTCTCAAAGCTAGTTGGAAGACACACATTATTCTTTCTGGAGACTGCAGAACTGTTCTTGTCCAACATATTTTTTCTTCTATTTGTAACCTAATTCCATCCTATCCTGAATATGGATCACACCAGCATTGATGGTGCAATTTGCCTCCATGCTTCTGCACCCATAGTTATGGGAGCCTTCCCCTGGGACCCATTGGCCAGACAGTCATCTGAGAAGGTGAAAAATGGAAAATTAAATTATTCTGAAACATTTTTCTGTGCCACAGTTTTGTGTCTGTATATTTCTACTGAGCTGTAGCACTTTGATTAGGACACAAAGTCATAAAAAAATGTCATTTTCAAAAAAAACTTGCTATTTTTAGATGCAATTCCAAGTCTGAGACCAAGGCAACTGGGCAGAAAAATGAATGAACTAACTTCTGCTTTCCTAGTTTTTGTGACACTCAGGTGTTGGTTTAAGACCATGATTTTTTTCCATGTGGAAAAAGAAGCTAGGTTGATGCAGTTTTTCTCATTCCCAAAGCTTTATAGTGTATTGCCGCGAAGTTTTCGGCTCTTGGCCTGAAAAACCCAGGCTCGAAGCCTGAAACCAGGCTCGAAGCCTGAAACCCAGGCTCGAAGCCTGAAACCCAGGCTCGAACCCTGAAAAACCCAGGCTCGAAGCCTGAAACCCAGGCTCAAAGCCTGAAACCAGACCCTAAGTCTGAAACCAGACGCTAAGTCTGAAAAACCCAGGCTCAAAGCCTGAAAAACCCAGGCTCGAAGCCTACTTCATGCAGCGATCAACCCAGGGTCCGATTCTCAGCTGGGTGGGAAGAAATCAGTCCTACTCAATGTGAGTGATAGCAGAAATCTTCTTCTTTATTGAGAGCAGGCTCTAACTTATATACACAGCAGCTTCAAAGCTAGCTCAGCAACAGCAGCTAATAGATTACATTCTTATGTTCATCCTACTTGCGGTTTCTGCGATAAGCAAGCTCCCTCACATTTTCCCATCTTGTTTTTCCCCCGTAGTTGTTTTCCACCTTGAGCTGTTAGCTCGTTAGCTGAAAACAGTCCGACCTTGAAGGAAGAGAAAGCGGCCTGCTGTCTGCGTGACAGCAACTGCTTTAACCATGGCTCTGACTCTGGTCTTGATTGTGCATTAAATTCATATAACTAGAACTCAGATTGCCTTGCCCCATCAGGCCTAACATTATACCCTGGGATCCATGTCCATTCTCCCTTAACCACTCCTCCACAGTGTATGTTCCAGTTGGTCACTTTGTCATAAATGATTCTATTTTCTATATATAGCCTCAGCAATACTGGAGAAAAGTGACAGATAGTTTGGAAAGTTCATGAAGTTCAGTAGATTTAATGTAAGATTTTCAATGCTCACATAATTTGTTCCTTATTCTCAGCCCATTGCACCTAGAGTGTTTTTACTACTAGTACAGAAGGCAAGCCATCTTTTATTTATGTGAAAATTAATGTAGAAGGTGTCATGTGTATCATGGCACTTCACTGCGTGTGCTCATTTCTCCATTATTTTACCCCAAATTATTTTAGGCTACCAAAAAACTGTTTAAAATTCCACCACATTAGCAGCCTTGATTATCCATCAAGTTGCCAAGACTTCTATTTATTGTGAGGAATAATAGTTGCTTTCTCTTGGTTTTCTCAAGACGTCTCTCAGAAAGATGTGTGTGATTCCCGACAAGAAGTGAAAGAATTCTGCTCCAGTTCAGTGGATGAGAAGTAAAAGCTGTTAAAGCCCTATCATAGATTGCTAAATGCCATCTGATTAGCAGATTACATTTTCTTTTGCTCTTTTTCTGCATATAGCTTTCCTCCCAGTACTTTCATTAATAGTACAGCTAAAATAGGCCCTAAACCAAATAATATGCTTCAGTCATACATTTCTATTAAGATTAATTTTCTGTAAATTAGTCAGATGTTATTTGATGATTTTGCATGACTCTAGATGCTAATTAAAATTGGTGCTAGCTAGCAGAGCAGAGTAAGCTAGTGTCCCATGTAATAGTAGATGTTTTCCTCTAGAAGCACTTTGCTGCTCCAAGCTTCTGTTGGAGTCAGTGCTACCACTTACATAGAATTGCATAAGGGCAGCTGAGGATACTTGAAAAATATAAGGTGTCCATCCAAAGAAAGGCTTGGCAAGACTTTGGCTCCAACATCCAAATACACAAACCAGAGGCCTTTGCTCCATATCTGGCAAATCGAAAGGCTTCTAAATAGAATCTTAGACATCTACTTTTGATGGGAAGTGTCTCAAGTCACCTGTGTCTCTGTTTCTGCATCCATCCAGAATGGTGCCAGTCAAACAGTGAGTGGCCCACAGTGGTTCTTGACTCAGAAGCTAGCAGTCACTTTACACAGTACAGGGAAGAGCAAGCCAAACACATGAGCTAGTTCTCACATCAGTGACACTATTAAAGCCATTTTATCACCACTAAGCTAGTCAGTCCTGTGAACTGCTCACTGCACTGCAGACTGTCTCATAGAAGCCAAATCCCATTTGCTTGGGTGTGAGAGTGGTTTGCAGCTCAACATGCTCAGCTGGAGGAGTCTTCACTCATGCTGGATCCATCCTTGGATTCCTGGATGCATCCTTGAGGCCACCTTTGTTATTCACATTGAATGGAGCATGGTGTACACCAAAAGAAGAATCTGGAACCCCTTTCCCATGAGATGTCTGTCTTCCAAGTGCCCTCTCTTTACATGCCATGCATCCTATATTCCCACAGTGCAGAGGGAAAGCTTCACTGGGGAGTTGGAGATGCATGGAGTGCTAGTTGTTGCCATCTTCTTTAGTGGTGGAGGGTTCAACTCCAAGTGCTCTAAGCATTAAGCTGGATCTTCTCACAACTTTTTAACTGTGATTCTCTTTTGTTACATAAATACAGTTGAATGAGGACATGCTTGAAGGAGGTAAAAAAACAAGGACTGATTCCCAACTCTTTAGTACTACCTTTTCTTGGATGGGCTGGAGCTGTTGCCTTGGGCAAAGACACAGTGGCCTGTTTCCATGCCAGGTCCTGCTCTGCTGACAATATCCCCCCACTTGGCAGCATCCTGCCACTGTGAAAAAGCAGGTTCCATCCTATTATACTATATGCACAGTGCAGGAGACAGTGCAGAAATATCTGCCACTGCCTGCAAACTTCCACACCTCTGGCATAATAGGGACATTCAGAATGTGGATCACATGCAAAGTATGAAACAGAGAGAAATGGGATACTGACAATTTCTCATCACAAAGTTTGAAACTTTAGATATTCCTCAGTTCCTTCAAATGACAGCCATAGGTGCCAGCCTGAAGGAGGTCTGTGTGCTTCATTTCACATCAGGGGAATGCTTTTTGAGGAAATATTTCAATTGTCACTACTTATTTGTTTCCATTTATTGGTTTTCATTGCAGAGGCATCTCTCAGAAAGGACTCTTTCAGCTGACACAAAGCCAAAAAACACACTGCCAGAGAACACCTAGCATGCTTACTCCACAGTAGCCCTGCAAAATACAAATGGTGTGAGTATAGAATACTCAAATCCAGATGTTTCATTCTGCAGGACTCTTCTCTGTGTCACTTATTGTCCTTGCTAACGTACCTGCTCCCAGCCCTGACCTGGGCACCTGAAATGCAGAGGAAATAGGACTCCTCATCCACCTCTTGGCACAGCTACTCCTGGCAGCCAGCTCTGCCCTTGTCTGTGTGTGAAACTGACACTGAACAGGATTTCACACCTGGATTCTGCTGGACCTAGCCCTGCATAAGGACCACTTACAGTCTTTAAAAATGCAATTAAAAATAAGTGTTACAAATTCTTTTATCCTGAAAAAATCTGAAAGAAATCCCAAATGGGGAAGGAGCTCTGTATGGGTTACAATCTGTGTAGAAGCCAGTGATATGATACATACTGCACTTTAGCAGCCAAGGTATTGTTAATAAGCTAAATCTTGGGATTTCCCATGTTTGTACAGAAGAGGGAAACATCTATTTAGGAACTATGGTCTTTACACACAGTTTATTTTAATCTAAGTAGCTGGTCTCATAGCTACTTGTTAGAGTAATATGTGTTAAACTTATATGCAATTTTGTTCTAAAACACAGGCAAAAGACCATGCATATTTGAAGCTCTGATTAACGAGACATTTTTTTCCTCTCTCTTCTGTTTTGTAGCCAAAAGAGTATTTGCAATACTGCTATTAATGTCATTTGTCTAAAATAAGCCTCCCTTAATTCAGTTATGATATTTTCCCACTAAACTGTGGGAAACCATTTAGAACTCAAGATGATAAAAGATGCTGGAGAGACAGGGAAAATTAAATACCAGGACCAGAATCATCTAAAATAATAATTCTGGAAGGAACATATTAAATTGTTGACTCCATTTCCTGCTTTTCTCAGAAAACATATTATTTTAGCCTCTCATAATCTGGTATAACACTGTTTTCAAAGTGCCCCTTTCATAAGGTTGAATAGAAACCCACTTCACAACTAGGCATCTGTGCATTTGATCTTATGCCAGCTTTCCTCTTTTACATAAATATTAATCTTTCCATGATATCTACTCCACTAAAGTGGTTTAACAGAGCAATTATGTCCTTCCTCAGTCTTTACTTTGCTAGACTACATACACCCTGTGTATTTAAAGGAAATCTGTCCCTTCAGTGAAGCTTTTCATGGATGACTTCTAGTGGTAATTGCAGTAATCAAACACACAAAGAACCTAGGACAAAGATTGAACTGGTGGAACCTGAAGGCAGTATAAACACATCCATAGACTGCTGTATCTGACCTAATAAGCCTCTCAGAAGGCGCTGTCGCCTTTGTCAGATTAAATTCGGCTATGTTCTTATGGCATCCCAGGATGCATCAAGAAGAGTGTGGCCAGCAGGTCAAAGGAGGTTCTGCTCCCCCTCTCCTCTGCCCTGGTGAGGCCTCATCTGGAGTCCTGTGTCCAGTTCTGGGCTCCTCAGCTCAAGAGGGACAGAGAACTTCTGGAGAGAGTCCAGTGCAGGGCCACCAAGATGATCAGGAGACTGGAGCATCTTTCTTACGAGGAAAGGCTACGGGATCTGAGGCTGTTTAGTCTGGAGAAGAGGAAACTGAGGAGGGACCTCATTAATACTTAAAAATATTTGAAAAGTGTATGTCAACAGGATGGGACAACACCTTTTTCTGTAGTGTCTAGTAATAGGACTATGGGTAGTGGACAAAAGCTGGAACAAAAAAAGTTACACTTAATTTAAGAAAAAATTTCTGTCCTGTAAAATGAGGAAGCCCTGGCATAGGCTTCCCAGGGATGGTGTGGAGTCTCCTTCTCTGAAGGTTTCGAAACCCTTCTGGACACATTCCTGGGTGACCTGATGAAAGTGAACCTGCTTTAGCAGGGGTTTGGACTGGATGATTTCTAGAGGTCCTTTCCAACCCCAACCAGTCTGTGATCCTGTGATATCTTTCAAAGAGCTTTTAAATTTTCATTACAAATAATTTTCACTACAGATGTGATAACTTTGAATATCTCACTCCCATTCAACTTCCTGGCACTGTCCAGAGGTGGAATATGGCTGCAGGTATAGATGAATCTCAGAATGCACTTTTATGAAAATGATCTCTGAGATGAGACTAGGAGAGCACCCAGAGCTCCTGGAGTTGTGTGATCTCTAATCTCCCATGGGACATGTGGCATGTCCCATGTGTGAACAGACATACTCTGTTCAAAAAGTCTCAACATAAGGCTTTTTTACCACTTAGTTCCATCAGTATGAACTTAATGCTTCAAATGTGCAATAAAATTTGTCAGCAGTAAAACACATAAAAAATTTCCAGGATCATGTAAATAAGAACAGTGGCAACAGATGCATAAATAAACATGGTATCATGGCATTCAATTTTCTTTTGGCAGCTATCTCAAGAGCTGTTCCTGTGGGAAAGTTATCACACATAAGAAGTCTTTACTAACCCATATAAATAAATCTGTCTGGTTCCAATTTGTCTTGCTACTGATGTAAGTTGGAGAATTGCCATCTCATAGAGCAGAGTTGGGCTCTCGGCATTATTCCGAAGTCCACTGCTTTGCACTGAGACACGTGGTTTGCAGTGCCTCTTGCAAGAGCAGGGCCTGTCCAGCCACAGACCAACAACAGGGACCTAATGCCTGAAGTTCATGACAAGTCCTCTTTTGATTGTCATCTGTTTATACAAAAAAAACATCTTTCTGTACCACGTCTTGCCTCTTTCAAGTGAATACATACATATGAAATTGAGTGGGGTTTTTTTTCAATTAACTACCTCTGTTTAGAGTATTAAGTAGCTTCTATCAGGACAATGTAATTAACATGCAAATGCAACACCAAAATTTGTATGTCCAACAAACGTACCAAAGAGTACAGTTCTCTCATTGTAGAAAAGTGAAAATAAAATCATAAATACAGAAAAGAATTTGTGACTTCTTTTGTACTAACGTCTTTAGTGATCAGATTTTGCAGTTTTTATCCTTTTGCAGCAATGAAGCATTGTAGAAAAGAGTCTGTAACCTTGCATGAGACGAGAGACTGAAATATTCATTTTTTGGTCTCCCCGGGGAAAGAGGGAAAAGGACAGAGACAAAAAAATGTCTTTCCTTGGTAAAAAGGAACATAAGACTAATGAAACTCTAGCTTATAGGCTCCAACAGGACCACAGACACTTCAGAATATAGTAAATGGTGACTGGAGAAGGGATTGTTTGAAAGTCATTTTCATGAGAGTTTTAAAAGCCTGGAGTAGGAAAGAGAGAGGAGGTCACGGTACATATCTTGTTATCTAACAGCTGTAAGCTGCAAATTGATCTAGTTTTGAGCAGCCATAAACAAAGCCATGAACCCTGTTGAGGCAGTCTTCAGAGTCTGGCGCAAACATGCATCAGTCATTATTTGGGATCTTATGTTAACAACATAGACCTAGTAAAGGGGTAGCCGCTTAAGGCTGGAGTTTTACATAGCTTTATTATACAAGTAAATTTGGAAAGTGTCTTGGAACTCTGTTCCATGAGATTACCTTTTGGAGAACTTTGGACAAACATGAAGGAGGCTAAAAAAATTGTGAAGCAGTATAGGCAAATAGAAGATGTCATCTGCAGAGCAAAGTCAGTATATGAAATCTCATGAAACCATTCATTGGTTTCATCTGTTGCAAAGAACTTTTTGCTATCTGCTACTAAATTAGGAAGAGTGCATAGAAGAAAAAGAGAGTAGAATGAAAAATAACTCTTACAGATAATTTCAGTATAATCAAAAATAAAAGCCTTTGAAGAACTCTTAAATTCAGGTGACTGTCTGTGTCAAACATCAAAAAAGGTAATTCAACTGGATGCTAACACCTGGAGGGATTTATGTTCAGCTGAAATAAAGAAAAACAGATGCTAACTCACATGCAAACACCATCACAAAGATCACACATTCCAAAGGCTATTTACATCCTATTATTCTCCTTCAAGTGTATTGGTTGGTTTGCTTTCTAGTGTAGCTGACACCACAAGGGCCTCAGATTGAGCATAAGTATATTGCTGTTTATACTCCACTCCTACCCTGGCTCCCTTAGTTGAAGCACCTAAAACCCATTCCTTTAACTAGGAAGTTTGGGGTTGTCTATATAATGATCTACCCAAGAGTGCTCAGCTATAGGGTCACACATCATCTGAGGAAAAATTTACAGGGAAGCCTAAGAAATTTTCTTACAGGCAATCCTGCCAGGCTCATCAAACTGTCTTGGGAAACTCCTATACTGACAAATAGCCTGGTATACTTTGTAGTTTGGGGAAAAAAATAAAGAGTTTACAGTTACTTTCAAAAGCCACCTTTACACTAAGGCAAGTCTCATCCCCCTTGCCCACCAGATCCCCTCCAGTCCAGTATTTTCAGTCCTTATCTCTTTCTTGCTGATTTTCCTCTGGAGCCGTCTTGTCCTTATCTTAGATTTCATCTCACGTATCTTTTAGTTTGTTAGACACATTTGAATTCTGCAGTATTTTCAGCCACCAGCCTTACAGAACCCTTGCCGGTGGGCTGTAGTGGTTTCCATCTAATGTTTGCAAATGTACTTTTCACTTGTATCTGGGTGAATGTGAGCCAATTAATTAAACCAAATTAAACCTAAGGTCAGCCTCCTGGTTTCTAATTATTTTAGGCAGCAGAGTAAGCAATCACGTTTAGATCAATGTATGTTTTTGTCACTGCACCAAAGCTTACAATAAGTAGATTTAATCACTTTTGCTACACTAAAAATCTTACTTGAAAAAACAAGATGTGATATTCAAAGTTACTGTAAGTGCCACTCTGGTTTTACAAAAAAACACCCCAAAAAACTTTGAAATCTTTGTCTTTCTCACACATTTAAACAGCACAATAATTATCCACATCCTGCACTGTGTGCTGCAAGCACCACTGGTATCAGAAGCAGTTGAAAGGTGATACTGTCCATCAAGCTGGACACTGTTCTTTCCAGATGGAAGATAAATTTTGTTTCTGTTGTTTCCAAAGAGCAAATAGAAAATCCCTAAGGTAAATTCTACTTTTCTTCCAGCAAATTATTCTGATGGCATATCCTCTGTGTGTGTGTGTGTGTGTGTGGGTGGGTGGGTGGGTGTGTGTGTGTGTGGGGGTGGGTGTGTGTGGGGGTGTGTGTGGGGGTGGGTGGGTGTGGGTGGGTGTGGGTGGGGGTGAGGATGTGTGTGGGGGGGGGTGTGGGGGGGATGTGGGGGGATGTGTGTGTGTGGGGGTGTGGGGGTGTGTGGGGGGTGTGTGGGGGTGTGTGGGGGGTGTGTGTGTGGGGGGTGGGGGTGTGGGGGTATGGGGGTGTGTGGAGGGGTGTGGGGGTGTGTGGGGGGTGTGTGGGGGTGTGTGTGGGGATGTGTGGGGGGTGTGGGGGTGTGTGGGGGGTGTGTGGGGGTGTGTGGGGGGTGTGGGGGGGGGGGTGGGGGTGTGGGGGTATGGGGGTGTGTGGGGGGGTGTGGGGGTGTGTGGGGGGTGTGTGGGGGGTGTGTGTGGGGGGGGTGGGGGTGTGGGGGTATGGGGGTGTGTGTGGGGGGGTGGGGGTGTGTGGGGGGTGTGTGGGGGTGTGTGTGTGGGTGGGGGGGGGGGGGGTGTGGGGGTGTGTGTGGGGGTGTGTGTGTGTGTGGTGGGGGTATGTGTGTGTGGTTCCTGCTGTTCAACACTATTAGATGCATCCAGAACTGGAAATTTCTTCATGTTACGGGCTTTTGCTGCTCCCAAGCACCACTCAGGGATATCCGTATCTTTTCTATTTTTAAGGAAGTAACAGACTTACAGAGTTTCTGTGCTGCAATTCCAAGTTTATGTGCTAAATTCTGCTTTTTAGACTGCTTTGGTTGAAATAGCCAAACATCAATTTATTCCATTAGCATTTTGTGCTTCCCAGGAGTGAAACAGATTATCTGCAATTAAATGCACAGTTCCAAATCTATTCCAGCTACTTCCATCGCACCTTTGAGCAAGAAGCCTTTTTGTGGGAATATCCTTCACATCTTCTTGCTCAAGTATTTATATGATATGGTTCACATATATGTTTAGGTAATTCTTTTAAGCAACAGCTGATTTTCTACACTCCTTCTGGTAGTACTTGTGCAAACTGTCAGGTTTCCTTCCTTTTTTTATTTGTTTGTATCACCGTAACCCCCACGGCTCCCACCTCAGAAATGCTGTAATTCATCTCACTTTGTGTGAGCCATTAAGCAAAGCAGGGTGTCACTCAATAAATGCCTGCAGTAAAACTGCAATGGCCTGCAGGGGAAGAAATTCTATTCAATACTGCAGTAAATACTTGCTGTGGAATATAGGAATTATTATACTGTTGAACTTGCTATTAGATTTATTTGCAGACTCAATAAGGAAGCTATTTCTCAGAATAAGCGCAGGCATCAGTACCCCTAAAGGGTTGCAGCTTTTAATTTGAAGTAATAATAAATCATATCCCTATTCCAAAGTGGATATCAGTTTTCTTTTGTTCTTTTTCCTCATGCTTTTGTCCTTAATTTCTTCAGACCTTTGTCAGAAGACAAAGGTTGTGTACCAAACTTAGGGCTGTGCATTCATGCATTGTGTTTAAATAGATTTGGAGTCCTCTTCAAAATAGCCAGTTTGGGCTCATTTTTTTTCCTATTTAACAACTTGCTCAATACAAATCTGGCACTTGGCTCTAGGTCAGCATATGCTGAATTTTCAACCTGTGTGCCCAGAGGGATTATGGAGTCTCCTTCCTTGGAGGTCTTCAAGACCTGCCTGGACATGTTCCTATGCAACCTGATCTAGGTGACCCTGCTTCTGCAAGGGAGTTGGACTAGATGATCTCTAAAGGTCCCTTCCAACCCTTACCGTTCTATGATTCTATGATTTGATGAACCAGCATGATGGCTGGGTAAGCATCTTTGTCTCCCTCCTTACAAAGTGACAGCTCACCTTGCTGACCACCAGCAGCCTCACCAGCTGTACTGGTAAGCTAAACAATCCTGTGGTATGAAACAAGACGCTCTACAAGCTCCAACTCCTGTTGTTCAGACACTGCCTGAATTTGACCCAGGTGATCAACATGCTCTGTGCTAGTGCAACTCTCCTGTCTTTCAGAGAAGATGAAAGTGGCACCCCAGGAGTTGAAGAACAGGCTGGGCGAGATGGAATTACACCCCAAAAGCAGTCCCAGGACCAGAGAGCCTGCCCAATGCACAGCAGAGCCCATGCACACATCAGAGGCTGCACCACAGCTGTGAGGGGTAGGGCTGTCTTGGTGCAGCTGAAAATATTACTGGACCTCTCTCCATGTCTCTTAAAAACAGAGATACAAGAGGAGGCAGGATTGCGTGACTGCGTCCAGCAGTCCTCTCATCTCCTGTCACAAGAGGTCAGAGAATTTTTCCCACCACCCCAGCCTTAAGTCACCTGCACAGGAAAACAAGAAGACAGCACTGGACATATGCTGTGAATGGCTGGTTGTGGCAAGGCTGTCTTACTGTCAAGGCCAGGCCAAAATGCATTAGTTGCAGCTGGAGTGCAAGCCTCCCTACACAGAAGTGGCTCCATACAAAGGAGAGTTGCCTAGCTGGCTGGGGAGAGCTGTACCACAGCAGTGAGGCTCGCTAAGATTTAGCAACTGCCTAAATATGCTTTGGATGAGTTGGACAGAGGGCAGATGCTGCACCCTAAGCTCTGGCAGCTGTTGGAAACGAAGCCTTGGATGAATTTCTCTCTGTCTGTCACCCTCCAAGATAAATTTAGGCACCTGAACCTGCACACACTCACTTGCAAGTGACAGCTGACACTTCCTAACACTATTACATGGAGAAACTATGCCAGATGGATAATCTTCTCAGGAGCAGCATTTGCTCATTTTCTTTGTCTGCTACTGTGCTGAAATTCAAGATGACTTAAAAAAAAAAAAAAAGGAGGCATATTAAAAATGTGCAAGTTACAAAGCTGCACACTTAAGAAATCTCTAAAATGTCCTTATGGCCTCTTCTACACGTGAACCACTATAAATCTTTAATAACATGCTCACATGCTGTTTTTCACTGAACCTTGTCTTGAGCAGTAAATGAATATTGAGTGTTTCTCTTCCAGTTATTCAGAGGGACCTAGTTTTAGCACATTTCACCCAAACTGAACACAAAAGATTGTACTTGATGAACCTGTGATGTTCCTACTGTAGTAATGGAGTGTGTCATAAGTCTTAATCTTCAAGATGTTTTTCCTTATCTGAAATAGGGAAAAAGGATTCTAGGCAGAGTGGCCAAAGTTGGAAAGTATTCCTCAACTGCAAGAGTTCAACTTCAGGATGATGTTTTTTCCTATTTTATTACTGAGCACAATCTACCTTTTCACCTCTCCCTGGTACTGCTGATGTGTCATTCTGCCTGTGGTTTCCAGGACACTTCAATTACACTTTGTGGGACTGGATTAATTCATTAGCTTGTACAAACTAATGTCAGTAGCTTGGACCCAAGCAGTTAGAAGTTACCACTTCTGTAATTCTTCACTGGCAAGTGTGAAACATCTAAGAGTGTTTCTAACATTGTTTTGCACATGAAGGTCTACACCACTTCCCTTCTCAGAAGCTGACATCTTCATGGCAACTTCTGTGAAGGGCTGAGAAATAAGCTTGGGCTGCCTTTCACGCCTGTCACCCTCCAGAATGACAGCAACGAAGAGCAAGCATGATATGCTTCGTTTCTACTACTCATGCCAGATCTGCTATGGGCACATGGAAGCTGAGGCTGTCAGAGTCTTGTTTTGACAGTACAAAATGTTTTCACAGTGTACTTCACCATACGTTCATAGCCTTGACTGAAATTTAGAATTTCAATTTTGAAAATTCTGACAATGAAAATTAAATGCAATCGGAATATCAGCCAACATTTTAAACTGAAATGGTTAAAGATTTTCTCTTACCAGCAACGATATGACACTCTCATGAAAGAAAACATTGTGAGCATTGTGAAAGTAAAGCTTTGATATGGAATTCTTCATTTTTACATTCCTACAGAACATGCTGCTTGAATTACCTACACTTCCCATCCTGTACCATCAGAGAGGAGATATGAGAGCATGACATGAAGTCTAGCACTGACCCTGCTAAGCCAAACTTCCCAGAGGCACCATGGGAGCATAATGCCATTATGTGGATTCTGTTCTACTCAGAAAACTCGAATACCTTGGATGTGGAGTTCACTTATTCAAAACATAGTATTTCACCCTTCTTGCTAGAATCCAGAGACAGTCCACATGGAAATCATATTCCTACTATAATCCTTTCAGCTTAGCCATTTCTACCAGTTTATTTCAAAGGAGGTAGCTTTTCCATCACTAATATTTATTATCTTTGATTTGATTATTTGTTTTCTGCTTTTTTCTTCTAAAAAAATCTAGTACAGTATCCTTTTTGCTGTCTCCCAGGAAATTCCAGTACCTTCTGGATACATCTTTTCCCATTCTTTTCCCCCCCTCTGTTTGCATACCAAAACTTCCTAGCCTCAGAATGAGTAAAATCACATATGTGAAGGTTTTGCTCTTCCCTTCTTGTTTCTGGAAGAAAGAGTACTGTATACTTTCATTTAAAAGTATTCATAGTCTTTATTTCCAGATAGTTTCATATTTGAGGAAGAAAGTCAGACTGGTTAATGACAACCTGAAGCAGGGGTGACTTAGTGAGAGGTGGAAGGTGGAATAACCACCTGAGCCCTGCTAAGTTATCATTTCAAAGCAGACTTCCATTTGGTAACCTACTGAGTGCCTCGCTCCATCTCCTCCTCTGCAAGCAGAGCAGTGTAACGGGGATCAAAACAGCCAGTGCAGAGCACAAAGCATTGGCATGATACATACTTGAGGAAGTTTACTTTTCATTCGTGAAATCCGAGCTGAAGTGTTGAATGCCCACCCATAGCTGCAGTTTGTTATGGTCTGTCTTCTGGAAGACATCCTACAGCTCAGCTTAGCTGAAAATGGATCTGTGCCATATGCACTGAGGTCAGTCTGTGATGGGAGCTGAGACACAGCAAGGAGGATAGTTGAGGAGGTTTGTTTCAGGTTTGTACTGCTGATCCAAACTGAAACATCATTATAGATGCACCAAAGGCCAAATTCCTGGCACAAAAAGGCCTCAAAAAATCAACAGATATTCACATTACAATTATGTGACACTTTAGTGCAAAATATCCAGATTATTACTGACTCACATTCAGCACATCTGAGGCCACAACCCTAGCAAACAGATCTGGCCATCTCATGCTGGTACTGCTGATTATAATATATGGAACAAGACAAACAAAACACATGCCTTTATAACACTTTCTACATGTAACCCCTTCTTAACTTCACAGCTGATTGTGAAAAAAATCAGAAGAGGAAAAGTGAGGCAAATTTTATGAATTCTCTTAAATATGTTTCATTTTTATCAATAGGTTTGTGGAATAACTTTACACTGACTTCCATGGAGGCACCAAGGAACAATTGTGCCTCTCAGAGGAGAATTTGAGACAGTGTTTCCCTTTTAGCTGGGCTGTAACAACATCTTTCTAGTGCTGCTTAGATGTATTCTGGAAAATCCCCGTTCTCTAAGTATTTTTTTCCCTAGTGCTATGTAGATTTAACAGCTCAAAAACCTGTGGTATACTAATGCTGAATTATGGAGGTTACATTATTCCTCAAGTAAATGAAGGGACCTGAGAGAGTGCTACCTTACAAAAAAAACCAGTTATATCTCCTGCAGAAACATTGCATTACTACAAATGTTTGCTAGGACATCTCATTCATCTTATCTTCCAGTAAATACAAGGTGACATTTTCCCTCAGGAAATCGTTAAACAATTATATATCAAAAACGTGATGGAATTCAGAATGTCTGAGGGATTTACATTTTCATCCTCACTTCTTGTTTATGAGAAAATTACATTTTACCCTCAGGAGTAGGACGTGCTTCCCAATCTCCCTTTGGTTTCAACTAAGCTGTAAACATGACATGCTATCTCAATACGCCAGACAAAGTTGTATCAAATGTGTGTATAATTCTATTGTACATTACAAGAACATTTGCTGTCATGTGAAGTGCTTTTTGCAGAGTTTAAAGAGATGTTGACCTTTAAGTAAGTCTTTAAAACCTGTCTTTGGAAGTGTACAGTATGACATTTGATCAGCCATTTGTGCCGAGCTCATCTTAAATTCATTCCCTTGTATTTGCAAAACACTGGTACAATCTTCAATTCATACTTTTCTTTCATCTTCTGCTATTGACACAAATTATAAGAGCTCGGGTTGCAAAATGTCTCAAAGTGGTAATCTGGATATATTTAATTTGGCAAGTCCTTGGAGATCTAGAACTCCTAAAACAGAGCCTTCACTAAGAAACCATAGTGAAAAAAAAAGCAAACAAACCCACATCCAGAAAGCATCACTCTGCAGCCCTCTTTCCTAGTATTCTTACAACTACTGACTTCATGGACACAATTCCATAGAAATGTTCCCTAAAACCATGACCTGGCTATGCTTCAACACTTATATAGCTTAAGGACTCCAGAAGGGTCTGAGGGATCACAATGTCCATTCTGCCCTAACTCTGTTCACCAAGTAGGACTTTACATGCGAACAGTGATCACATTCTTTCCTTCTTTACTGTCTCAATATCGTGAATTAGAATTAGATGTTTTTTTCTGAGTGAATTACAGCTTTCTACCTTTTATATCTGCTGACTACAATGAACAGGTTGTAGCAACAAGAGATATTGGCCTCTGCTTGTCATGTGCAACTTTCAATTTATGATTTTAGTTTAGAAGAAAGACAAGCAAAACAAGAGATTCAGACAAATTTCTGAAGTCCATGGGTCATGACTAAAATCTAGTTTGCTAAAAGTCAAGCAGTAGCTAGAAAACTGCCATTTTATGTTTCATAGTTTAGTATTTATTGGGGAAGAAGCTATGGGAATAATGCCAGTAAACAAAGAGAAGATGGATAATATTACAGAGAATTTTCTTTGATGTTAAAATGAATGTTACCTATCCATTTGCTACAGATATGAAGCCTTTATATGAGTTGTTAATAAATGCAATTGTTCTTCCATGGACAGACTATTCAAGTGTAAAGGAATGCTGAAGGACCATTAGTGCATTCCTCTCTTACAGACAGGACCGACTGATAGCTTTCATGCCTAAAGGGAAGCCAGAGATGAGGGAAAAACCGAGAAAGAATGGGTCCTCATCAACTCCCTGCTAGTACAAGTGCAAGGTTAAGAAAGGAGATATTAAAGGAGAAAACATACCCTGGAAAAGAAGGCAGGATCACTGACCAAGGAGACAAAAGGAAAGCTTCTTTTTCTCATAGGAAATCTCAGAAAGTGTGGGTTGCGTGAATGGACATTGAGGTACATCAAGAAGTGGTTGAATGACAGAGCCCAAAGAGTGATTATCAACAGAGCTCAGTCAAGTTGGAGGCCTGTGGCAGATGGGATTCTACAGGGTTTGGTTCTGGGGCCAGTCTTGTTCAACATCTTCATCAACAATCTGTATGAGGGTACAGAGTGTAACCTCAGCAAGTTGGCTGATGACACCAAACTGGGAGGACTGGCTGATTCCCCAGAAGGCTGTGCTGCCATTCAGCAGGATCTCAACCAGCTTGAGAGTTGGGCAGGGAGGAACCTCATGAAGTTCAACAAGGACAGGTGCAGAGTCCTGAATCTGGGAAGGAACAACCCCATGCACCAGTACAGGCTGGGGCTGACCTGCTGAAGAGCAGCTCTGCAGGGAGAGACCTGGGAGTCCTGGTTGATAATAAACTGAACATGAGCCAGCAATGTGCTCTCATGGACAAGAAGGCCAATGGCATCCTGGGATGCATCAAGAAGAGTGTAGCCAGCAGGTCAAGGGATGTTCTGCTCCCTCTCTACTCTGCCCTGGTGAGGCCTCATCTGGAGTCCTGTGTCCAGTTCTGGGCTCCTCAGCTCAAGAGCAACAGGGAACTTCTCGAGAGAGTCCAGCACAGGGCCACCAAGATGATCAGGCGAATGGAGCATCTTTCTTATGAGGAAAGGCTGTGGGAGTTGAGGCTGTTGAGTCTAGAGAAGAGGAGTCTGAGGGGGAACCTCATTAATACTTACAAGTATTTAAAAGCTGTATGTCAAAAGGATGGGGCAACACTTTTTTGCTGTAGTGTCCAGTGATAGGACTATGGATAATGGACAAAAGGTGGAACACAAAATATTCCACTTAAGGAAAAGCTTCTTTCCTGTGAACATGATGGAGCCCTGGCACAGGCTGCCCAGAGAAGTTGTGGACTCTCTTTCTCTGAAGGTTTCCAAACCTACCTGGACACGTTGCTGTGTGACCTAATCGAGGTGAACCTGCTTTAGCAGGGAGTTGGACTAGACAATCTTTAGAGGTCCCTTCGAACTCCTACCATTCTGTAATTCTGTGATTCTAAAAGATGTATCATGTAGTTATGGAATGGAAGTTGGACGAAGAGATGTGAACTGGGAGGTCATACAAGTCTCTGTGAGAGAGCTAGGGACCTACAGAGTTTAAATGGAGAGAAGGAAAAGGTGAGATTGCAAAAAAGGAAGAATAGGTGACGAATAAGAGTAATAAGGGGCTGAAGAGCAGGCACCAGGAAGAAATGGGACTGAGACAACAATCTAGACAAGGAGAGAAAAGGAAGGAGGATGAGACAGCTTCTGAAAGGAGGAAAGAATGAAACAGGTAAATGGGTCTGGGAGAAACAGAGAGAGCAGCAAGAGCCTGAAAAGTGATAGGGCACTTAGAAAGGAACTAGTTACAGGAGGAGACTACAGCTGGGATGAGACAAGTAGAGAAGCTAAAGAAGATATGAATGGAGCTAAGTGGATGAGAAGAACATTATATTCGTGAGAAGAGAGGAGCCAGGAAAAGACCACACACAGAAGGAATAGATTGATAATAGAAGGAAATACCAGGTCAGAAGAGTGAAAAGGAATCAGTAAAGCGATACTTAGACACCAGAGCACCATCAGGCAAAATGTAGAGCTGAGCTGTGACTAGCTTATGTCCTGTCTCCTATCTGGTGAGTGTATGTGAGTGCTTTTCACTGGGAGCCAAGATATAACGGAGAAATCAGGGCAAGGCTGTGTCTCACATGAGATTACAGTTTAGTTGTGTGAACATCTGGATCCAGGCATTTGGAAGTATTCCCAGATCCACAATTTAAATGCAGCTTCTGTAAGTTCAAATGGACAAAGTCCGTACTGTCAATCTGAACGCTCAAAACTGTGTTGGTAGTACAAGTGAATAAAAAAACTGAAAAAGCAGTAAAGATTACTCATTGTTTTCTGAGAACACGATTGTTACAACAAAGTCAAATATTTTCATGTAACCTTATGATACAATGAATGTCCCTTATTCAGACTCATTTTGAACCCCTTGTATTTTAAAGAAAAGCTTAACTGTATCTTTTGATACTATTTTTTGTTGCAGAAGCCTTGCCTTATTCAGTATTCTGGAGACACATCAGGACATCTGATGAAGGAGTTTGTTTTCAGTCAGATCTGTGTTTAACTCATTGCAGAACTCAGATTCAACTTCATGTTGTTTTTCCAAGCAATTGTACACAGTGAACAGCCAATAGTCAAAATACAGAGTTTATAAATGTGCTATTTCATAAGTGGAACGTATGTAGCACATTCATAGCGATCAGGTCTCACAGTGCTCAGTTCAACCAAATCAAAAGAAGGGCTGATGTGAATACCACATTTTTGAAGCAGCTCACAATGAAAAACAGGCTTTTAATTTAGATTGCTTTTGAACACAGAATTCAGTTACACCTCAGTGCATCAGCTTGAAAGAGTTTACAGCAACCAAATTGCTTTCTTATACTGCTGGTCTCTGCTGCTGTCTATCTACCTCCTTTAAAATTGAAAGCAGAACGGGGTTTTAAAGGATCAGTACATTCAGTGAATAATTTGAAAATCAGTATGATAAAAAACTCTAAAAAGAACACATTATTCAGGCTACTTGGAACAAAGTCAACAACACTCCTGAGGGTTCCTCAGAGGAGCTCATAAGCATAGAGCACACGAAACCACCCAGGCACATCTGCTTTAGTTACTTCCTAGCTTCTCAGGAGGGCAATTTTTTAATGCTGAAGATTCTGATTTAAACGGGAGGTCAGTTCCTACTGTCTGAAATTAGACACTAAACGATGCCTTGGATGCTGACTGAGGCATAAGTAGGCTATAGACACAGTTTATGTTACTATCTAATGTTCATCCTTGAGTGATAAAGGCTATGGAAACAAAGAGAAATGAGCTCAGCAATGACAGTCCCTGCAAGTAAATGCAAAAGTTGAACTCTGGCACAGTGGTTCCCCTAGAAAATGTAAAATCTGAGCCTGAAGCACTTTCCAGAAATACACTCAACTCATCACTTGGTTAAAAACTGTGAATCCAATGAATAACCTGGAGGAATATTCTCAGCAACCACTCATAAGCAGCCACTGTTTCTTTTTTCTGCCCAATCTTTTCCCAACATCATATCAATCAGCCCAGGCTAAGTGGAGAAGAAACAAATATGTATAACAGAATCCAACTGAGTAGGCTTAGTAACCATTTTCTGACAGTGAATTCAGTTGCAAAAGTAAGCAGGGACCATTCCCATGCTAATACCTGCCTGTGCTAATACAGAAAGATGTTGCGTGGCTGCAACGGGTGACACAACTGTTGCACGCAAACATATCCATCACCACCTGCACTTTTCTTCTGCAGTCTGATTGCCACAGGAACTTAAGACTTCCTGCTGGGAAAATAAAAACCCAAGCCTTTTTTCTAGCAGAACATCTTTCAAAATTTATGAAAGATAATTGGTATAATTATTGGTATAATCTGATGCATAAACAATCTGAGTGATAAACACACTCTTCCATGCCTTGTGTTCATCTGGAAATAGAAATAAAGTGCTTAAAATGTATTTCAGTACATTATTGTATGAGCTTGTCACGTGGCCATCATGACTTTCCAGGCCACTTGCACTGTGGTTATTAAAAGATAATCACAAGATAATTAATACTGGCTATTCGAGATATGCTCTTCCATGGCCTTAAAATCACCAAATCATTACAGTTATAAAAGACATTTCATGATTGTTATCTTTATCCTGTAAAACTTTCTGGATTTTATTCTGGTGGTATCAAATGTTTATTTTAAAGAAAACAACAACAAAACCACAATAGAAATTTTTATCTAGAACAGAGTTCCCTGCATTGAGTCCAGTATATAAACCTGCTGGTAAAAGGCAGAATGTTTTTTCTACCTGATTCTATGTTAATGCTCAGGTACACAATAAAGAGAAGACCCTGAACATTTTAAATAGCAATGGGGGTCCTTGGGCTCCATGTTGTCAGTAGAAGCAGAGTAATTTCTTCATTAATTGTCCAGAAATGTGCAAGAAAGGCCTGCGCTTTGGGAGGAACAATCTCATGCACCAGTACAGGCTGGGGGTGACCTACTGGAAAGCAGCTCTGCAGGGAGAGACCCAGGAGTCCTGGTTAATAATAAACTAACCATGAGCCAGCAATGTGCCCTTATGGCCAAGAAGGCCAATGGCATCCTGGGATGCATCAAGAAGAGTGTGGCCAGCAGGTCAAGGGAGGTTCTGCTTCCCCTCTACTCTGCCCTGGTGAGGCCTCATCTGTGTCTAGTTCTGGGTTCCCCAGCTCAAGAGCAACAGGGAACTTCTGGAGAGAGTCCAGCACAGGGCCACCAAGATGATGAGGGGACTGGAGCATCTTCCTTATGAGGAAAGGCTGTGAGATCTGCGACTGGTGAAGAGAAGACTGAGGAGGGACCTCATTAGTACTTGAAGTATTTGAAAGGTGTATGCCAAGAGGATGGGGCAACACTTTTTCTATAGTGTTCAGTGACAGGACTAGGGGTAATAGGACAAAAACTGAAACACAAACAGTTCCACTTATTTTAAGGAAAAACCTCTTTCCTATGAGGTTGAGGAAGCCTTGGCACAGGCTGCCCAGAGACAGTGTAGAGTCTCCTTCTCTGGAAGTTTTCAAAAGCCACCTGGACACTTTCCTGTGCCTGGTTATCTGGGTGTACCTGCTTTAGCAGGGCTTTTGGACTGAATGATCTTTACAGATCCCTTCCCACCCCTACCATTCTCTGATTCTGTGAAAAGGCATTTACCAGGTATAAGCTTATGTCCATCACATCCTTCCATGGAATTATTTCTGCTCTTGACATACTTCTTTCATTTTTTCCCCTGTTTTCATACATTGCAAGAATTCTCACTAAAGATGATGCATTTTTACAGAAGTTAACAGCTGTATGATTTATTTACACCATGTGTACAATAAGGTTTAAATACTTCCTAATATTACTACAGATTTACATAGTACTTAAGAAAGAACTTAAGAAAGATATAACTGCCTCAGTTAAAATTTGGTTTCACCCTGGACCATTTCACCATTAGATATGTTTATAGAGCAGTGAAACTAGTTCTGTGAAAAAATCCATGACTTATCTAAAACAAGGGCATGGTGAGATTTCTTGTGGAAATAAAGAATCTTATTAAAAATGTACTCACCAAATGTCAACATGCTTTGTGTGAAAGTTGTAAAGTATATAAATTCAGAAGAATATAAGCAACAGCAGCTTTCTTGCAAGAGGGATGAGAGAAGGATTACTAAAAGGAGAGGAAGGCAGAGAAAGAAACAGATGTGAGTGACAGTCCCGCTGAGAGTGATAAGCTATTAAACTATTCAGTATGTGTGTTCAAGCTGAAGGCAAAGCCTACAGGTTAGAAGTTGAAGTTCCTTCAAGACCTTGTTTTGCTGACACTTAAAGCAGAGTTATAAATATGCTAGGAAGTGGCAGGAAGGGCATAAGATGTCAGAGAAAGTGATTTTTTTGTGTCCTAGAAGAATAATTTTGTACATCTGAGGATGTTTACCAGTTTCTGTGGAGTCTGAGGATCATACCCAAAGGGTGAATCGATGAAGTTGCTATTTGAGAACAGGATCTGGAGAGACAAAAGCCATGTGTGTGAAATGGAAAAGGTCCTCATTGCATTTTTAAGTTTTTAAGCACTGTTAAACATGGAAGTAGATGCAGGCTAGTGGCTGAGTGATCTGCCTAACCGGTGGCTTTGTCACTTGTAGTTATAAAAATTTACCTTGGATAGTGTGTGAGAATAGTATGTGAATCTATGTGAGAATAGAGAACTATTTCAGTTCAGTTCAAGACACTTTTTATTGTAACAGGTATTATTTAGCAATAAAATAACTTAGCAATACTTGGTTATGTTGGAAAGTATGTATGGAGCAAATAACAGAGTTACCCTATCATCAAACATCCTGTGAAGATATCTATGAGATCAGGTAACTGATGTCAATATTTTTTGACACAATGACTTATTCAGACTCTGATTCTATTATGACTGTGGAGTTGCCTTTCATATAGAAGTGATTTAAATCATGTTCTAACAGAATAATAAAATCCCTCACCTATACTATGGGATACCTACCTACATGTAATGTGCAAACAGTTAATAAATTAACTGGTCTTGGGGGAGCATGGATCACCATCTCTTCCCAGTGGACAGTATGGAGGAAACAATTCAGTAAGATGCATATAAGCCACGCTCTTTCTTACGTACTGGTAAAAAAACAACCCTAACACGCACTCTGCTATTTGATTCTAAAGTTGTAGTCGTAAAGCCTGCAATGAGACATGAGGATTTTTAAGTATATTTCAGTGTTTTACTGATTAACTAAATAACATAAGATGAATGTCACCTGAGCCGAGATTGCTGTTTTCTGTAGCCAGCAATGTACACTGTTAATGGAATGAAGTGTAGGCACTCCATAGCTGCATTTGGGTTGAGGTGTCAGTGCAGGTTCCACTCTGAAGATTCACATGATATTATACTACAAGTTGTAACAATGAGCCACAAGTTGATGTGAGAGATATAAGATAAAATAAGAGGCAAAATCTGTCCTGAAAGTATGTTACCACCAGGAATTATAACAAAGTCCAAACAAACAAACCGGAACTCTAAGGAATCAGATCATCAGATGTCACCAAAGATAGTCTTGATTGACCAAATAAAAATTGCTAAATGACGAGAAACCAACAGAACAATGAATTCTAAAGACTGAATAAAATTCAGAGAGGGATTCATGCTGGGATTAAGAACAATGAAGCTTCATCAGTAATTATTATGGTCAGAGATATCATTTATTAAAGCTGTTGTTCAAACTAACGTCTACTGAAAGTCTACATTGTCTTCATTCACTGTAGATTCCCTTTACATTGTCCCCTTCTGGGACAGAAAGGTTCTTATCCTGAGGTAGGCATCTAAACCAGGTCTAAATGTCTTTCCTGGCATCCCTAACAATGAAGGGAGCCTAGGCTCAGGAGCTATGGTGTAGGCAATGTACTCTTTTCAACAACCACTTGACACCTACGCTGTGAATGCCTAAAACTAAATAAGGCTAATCCCAGACCCATGCTTTTGAGATACAGCTGATTTAGGTGGACTCTGGGATACTCATTGGCAATTTCAGGAGGGAAGGAAAGAGTAGATCACAATTAAGGAAATACTTGCTATGGATATATGGAGAATGACTATTTTAAGAGTTACAAAAGGATAGTGAAAAGAAATCAGAAGGAGCTGTAATCTGCAAGCAGCTCCCGCTAGTCTTGAGGAGAGAACCATGTTGTGTCTGGCATTTGCAGGGGGCCATTGTCATTCTGGTATCCAGCCCTGAGGGATTCATATTCTTTTGTAAGCACACTGCATCTGACAACACTTCAAAATAGGCAAGCCTTGATTTCCCAGCACATTCTGGAATTATTATCAGGATATATTCTGCCATAATATGGAATACTTCCACCCTGGGTCCAAAAACCTTTGCATCTTAGACTGAAGGTGCATTTCTCACTCTTCTGAAAACAGCTTAGTCTTTGAATCCATCCATCTGGAATCCATCCAGAAAATCATCTGTCCGAGAAATAATATAAGAAAAAATACACATAATTTAATTTGTATCCTATAAAAGAGACTGGTGACTCAGTTTATTCTGCTAGATGAGTTATGACCTACCATAGCTGGAAGACAGAAAGATTTTTTTTATATGTATGCAACAAACATTTAGGGCAGGAGCTGAGGTTGCTTTTTATGTCCTTTCCCATTGTTAGACAGGACATAGTCTGTGCATTTAATTCTGCTGAATTAATACAAAGGCACAAATTACATCATACTTAATTGCTTAAAGAGCAATTTTGACTCAGAACACTAATGAATTTTAAATACACAGCAACTGATGCAGAGACAGGACAGGCTGTTTCTGTGCTGAAAAAAAAAATAAAAAAACAAGGTTCCTGAGATGAATCAAACCAAGAAAATATTGATATTACAAAGGAATTAATGAGACATAAAGGATAAACCACAGACATAAGGATGAAGGACTAAAAGACTGGATAGAGAATGGTCTGTTATAAATGTGATCTGGCAAGCAACTGAAGAAAGTTGTGAAAAGTTGAGACCAAATCTCACCAACTTCATTTTCTTTTTGCTGTAAAAAAAATATTCACAATTAATAAATTTTCAAGACCTAGCACACATTTTCTGGGCTTTATTTTGTCATAGGCTGAATTAATGTGATGCAAGTTGACAGGGGGACTGGAAGATCTTTCATATGAGGAAAGGCTGTGGGAACTGGGGCTGTTTAGTCTGGAGAAGAGGAAACTGAGGGGAGATCTTATTAACATTTATAAATATCTAAAAGGTGGGTGTCAGGAGGTTGGGACATCCCTCTTTTCTATAGTAGATAGTAACAGTACAAAGGGTAATGGGATGAAGCTGGAACACAAAAAGTTCCACTTAAATATAAGAAAAAACTATTCTACTGTGAGGGTGAGGGAGCCCTGGCACAGGCTGCCCAGAGGGGTTGTGGACCTTCCTTCCTTGGAGGTCTTCAAGGCTTGCCTCGACATGTTCCTATGTGACCTGATCTAGGTGACCCTGCTTCTACAGGAGGGTTGGACTACATGATTTCTTAAGGTCCCTTCCAACCCCTACCATTGTATGATTCTATAATATGCACAATGCCTGAAAAAATGCAGCATGTCAATGGCAAGACATCCCATCAAAGACTAGAGATGAATATCTACCAGGGGTTGTTTTTTGTGTGTGTGCTTGTTCAATTTAGGAATATGCTGCAAGGGATTATACTCATTACAACACAATTTTGCCTTAAAATATGTAAAATTAATTGGAGGCAAAGAAGAAGGCTGAAGACCTTTGTTATCTGGTGACTAGAGGCATTTCCCTAAAATGTTGGCAAAGAGCATCTACCACAGATAGAGGGATGTGTATTTGAAGAATACACAACCAGGAACTGAAGCTGCTACTTTGGACACCTTTCCACTGCCAAACACTACATGATTTAGTGCTTGTGTCAGCTGCCTGAAATGTCATTGAATAAATAGTTTCACTTCTTGAATTGAAACTTGACTTACTTGAGCCATATCTTGGCAGAGCATCAGTACAGTGGGACCAGAAATTATACTTGAAGATGCACTGATTTCCTCAGACAAGAAATCCAAGAACCTGTAGCAAATAAAGAAGAGCTCAGAAGTACTGGAAATTGAGGCACTAACTGGGCCACTAGCCTATCGTAGGAAACATGGCACTTCATTTGTACAGTCTCAGAAAGAGCTTGATCAGTTCCAAGCAACTGGAGATAGGTAGGACTTAAAAAAAATTTTCCCTGCATGTTCTCATTCCCAAATCTCCACATCCCTCATCCCAAAATAGTAATCCTAGAGCTGCGCAGATTATAAGAAATATTCTCTGTCTTTGCATGGTCATAGGATGTGCTAGAGCCCTGACTCTGTCCCCAGATCCTGACACAGGGAAATAGATATGTCCAAGGACAGACTGGGATAGGAAGCAGATTCCCAAAGGGATGCACAGTATAATGAATCTGCCAGGTCTGAGCTGCATATAACAACCATATCCATTGGTCTCCTGGTTATTGAAGTTACTCACATCCACATCATGATGTAATAATCATCACAACTAAAATGACATAGTGCAGGAACTGAGATTACTTTCCTCCAAAGAGAGATTCTCCCTCTTCTCTTGTACTGCCTCATCCAAACCCTTCAAATATTTACTCCCCTCCTCCTTTGGTTCTAGAAAGAAGGAAATAGCTGAATTAGCCAGCTGGCCAGCTCTGCTTTCCAGCACTTAGGGACCTGTACACTTAAAAAAGACAATGCCAAACACAAATATTTGAATTCTTTTCACAGAACCAACCAAATAGAAGAGAGTGGCACAGCAAAGGCTGGAAGTCCCTGCCTGCAAAGGGCAAGGCAACTCATAGAAGCAAAGCACAGCCCAGAGACAGACCTTGGCATAACTGGGTTTATGGGAGATGGGAGGAAGGGTACCTGCTCAGCAGGATTTGCAGCAAGATCTGGGGGCAGAAAGGTTATTAGGTTGGCCACTCCCCTGCTCTGATAGCTCTCTGCTTGTACAAGTTAAGCTAAATGCACATACATTCCCTTAGGTACAGAAAATTGAATCTGTTGTTACTGCTCATGTGCTCTTATGGCACATTTGGAGGCAATTCTATTTGAAACTGCTTATATAAAGCCAGCTGCATTTGATGGATGTTACATTAAAAAATCCTCTGTAACACTTACAAAACAAGTCTGTGGTTTTTATTGTCCATGCTTGGTTGCTTCTAACATTCCTTTTAACTTAATGCAATTAGAAGAGTTTATGCCTTGTAATTTCAATTCTCAGACATTCTGAAGTGAATTAAAGGCAAAAGTGTATCCAGGAGAATCTTGTCAGGGGTAGAGGACTAGGAAGAAAAGGAAATAGATGTGCCATGGCCATACATTGCCCCATGTTTCCTAATGATACCCAGTTGTATCAGAAAAATACTGAGAAATTATAAATGCTTATTTCATTGATATGCAACAGCTGAAAACTCCCATGCATTCTAACGACCCACTAGGAAGTTCTGGATGAAAATGCAGTCTCCAAGAATGTCATATAACTTTCCCTGTCACAACAGTACTGTATCTTACCCTTTATTTTTGGGGGTTGTTGTTTATTTTGGGGTTTTTTTTTCTTTTTCCTTTTTTTTTTTCCTACAAAGACTGAATTCATTAGCTAGAATTCATAATTACCTGAGCAATTTCCTGCACAGCAATAAATGGGTGACATATTACTCTCTCAGAATAACAGTGCTGTAACACATCTGTCATCTACAACAACTGCAACTGCAAAAATCATTGCAGAGGTTATTATTATTATCTATACTTTATAACAGATGGTTGATCCAGTTTTGTACATTTGAAAGCCTTTCAGGTAGAAGATATTTTTACAGCAAAAGAGATTGATGAACTTAAGTGCTAATTGTTTTCAAGTTAGTATCAGAAATGGAATAGCAGTGTGACATTATCTTATAGTTCAATTATTTCAGAAGTTATTTATCAAGGAAAATGATTCTTAACGTCATACATCTTCATATGCATCTTTCATCTCCTGAAGCCACCACTGACTTTCAGTCTTAAAAGTAAATGTGTGTTTTAACTTGTTTCACAGGTTCAACAAGCAATATTTTAAGATTTTATTACCTCTCATTATCTCCTAAACTTTATAGCACATTGATAGGTTTTCGGGACAAAAATAAACTAATTTACAGCAAGCTGAGAGCAACAAATAAAGCTGAGCACATCAATTCCTAGGTTGAATATTCAGTACCGCCAGCTGTGGGAAAGCAGCGCTTCTTGTTTCCCCCACATACTCATGTTCAGTTCGCCCTCTGAATCCACCCATAGTGATCCCTGTCAATTTTCATCCCCATTCTTGGTCTGTGTATAAACAACACTGAATAATGATGTGTTTGCCTTCATTGGAGTGCATGAGTGCTGTGGAAAGATGGCTAAGTCTAAATTTAAATCTCAGCAAAATTCTTGCTATTGAAAGAGAACTCTAATCTTAATTTGTAATAGTATTTAAACAGTACGGAATATATTTTGACTTAGTAATGCTATTTTCGAGGTGTGAGATCTAAATGCTATTATATCTAACCATGAATCCCTCTGGCTCAGTGAACCTTCAGGGTCTGTGGTATGAATAGCCCCTACTGTAATTGCTTTGACTCTTTCATTTGCTCTGAAGAAAACCTCTCTTCCAAAACCAAGTACAAACTTCCTCGATGCTCTCCCAGGTTAATTTACTTGTCCAAGCAATTAATAACCCTAACCAGCAGAAAGACAGTCTCTGCCTTGAAATTATTCCCAAAGGACTCAGTTTGTTTTCCGTCTCTTCCCGATTCAAGTGTACAGTGCTGGTTTCTTTTGTCTTGTTGGTGTATGAATTCTTGGAAATGTTTTCTGTATGTGGAAAAACAAATGGAAAAATAAACAGGATCACACATTTCACATCATTGCAATAAAAATAAGCTATATTTCACGTATCAGTGAGAAAACATAACCAATATTAATACAGTCCACCAAACAGAAACAATGTTATTTTGTTCAAGTTATTATGTTTACCTGAGGTGTAATAAAATTCCTGCCTGATTAAACAAACTTCTTATTGTTCCCATCCTAAGTAACACTCTATTTTCTGCTCTCTAGGCTCTTTCCAAAGCAGTCCAGTGTGTCCTCTGCCAGATCTTTCTTCCTTGCCTGAGCTTCAGATAAGGTCATGCTCAATAGCAGGGCAGGATGAGAGATCAGAGATGAGATGTTCCTTCAGAGGAACAACTCTCCACCACATAAAGTTTTCCTAGTTTCTGGAAACAAAGCCAATAGAAAGACAACAGCAACACTGCAAAGCGTCTGAGAATCTCCAAGGGGCTGGGTGGAGATGAGGTGCTTCCACTCCCAGAGGAACAATGAGGCAGTGACTTCAAGATGCACCTGTTAGAAAGTGACTGAATCACCTTTGCATCATAGGATGTGAAAGCTTTCATGTAGCTGGGAGGAGCAAAGCCAGCACAGGGAAGACAGGCACCAGTGGTGACCTCTGGGACAGCAGGATGTCTGACCTCATTCCTGCCAAGGGTGACACAGACTAAAGAGGGCTACTTTCTTCTTTAAGGAGCTACCCAGAAGAGCCAGAGGCACCCACTGCATTGGCTAATAACATTGTAGGAAGGCAAAGATGTGAAATATCTGAAACTTCTTTTCAGAACAGTTTTTCCAGAGGAATTTACCAGTTCCTGCTTGCTTTGCTCCACTGGACAATCTAGATGAAGACTGTGAAAGATGAAGGATTTTCTTTTTTCTGAAACAGACTTCCTCCAGTCTTTGTGCACACATGATCTGGAGACTGGAGGCACAAAGTAAGAGGTAGAAAAGGGGAGCTGCTGAATATGTGAGACATTGTCCATGCTGAGATGATTATGAGAGCTATGCTAACAGTTTTCAGAGAAAGTGAGATGATATCTTTTATCCTGGAGGATATAAGAGAATAATTTCATCCAAGTTGCTTCTCTGCTGAGATAAGCAATTAAACGTCTTCATCTTATGCAGCTTTCACTAAGAAATTGTAAGTGGAAACTAGCATAGATCTAAAAGAAAGCCTGTGAAACTCAACAGATGTGCCAGTCATTGCATTGTTAATCTTAATTCATCAGGGAGTGGATATCTTTTGATCTGATACTTTAACACACTGCAGTTATACAGGTTTCAGCATCCTACCCGTATGTCTGTATCTAGATATTTTTGCACCAAAGGGAAGGCTGTCTTTATCCATCTGAGTTACACATAGAGTTCCATACAACAGTCCAGCCAGTCTTAGCTGAGAAAGACAATACCTCATCTTCAGCTCAGCTACTCATCTTAGGATGGAATGAATCATTCTGCAAAGTAGCTTTCTTTAGTTGACTAGCTTACAAGAGCAGCCTGTTTTTCAGGTGAGTGGGTTGAATCCCAGCTAAAATGTCAACATCTGAGTGTTGTTGCCAACAAGAGACCTTTTGTGGATGTGACTGCTCCACTACTCAACTATCTGAAAATGTCTTTTCTGTATCTGGCTTAAAAGTACCAAGGTAGAGCAAAATTATTCTTACAAGTTTTGAAGCTGACAGTAAAGCCATGCCCTGTAAACAACTGTAATGGCAAGCAGAAGAATTGGAAATAAGATGCATGAGATCTCAAGTGAAACAAATCCTTCCCTAGGGTCAAGTCTGTGTCTTGTGTTAAAATGGAAGCCTGTTCCTGGAGAGGCTCCACAAACTGGTAAGATTTTGCTCCTGGAACAGCCATTTATTCACTGAAGAAGATAAAAATCTACACTCAGACTATTTTTTGCCTTCAGTAAACATCCACAACATTCTGCCCCCACTGCAGGCATCCTCTGTGATCATGCAGTCCCTGAACTGAGTTGTGGAAACATTCCTGTAAATAATATCTACACCCAGAGAAGACAGCTCTGCTGCCTTCAAATACAGCCCTGAGATGTCTCCAAGAAGATAGGAAGAGAGGAACACTGTCAACAACACGTTTACAGGTAAAATGCAATTTTTGCCTCCTCTGATAGCAAAGATTGAAAATAGAACATGGCCAAGTCAGCTGGAGTCTGCATCCACCTCTCTCACAGATAGCATGTGTGCATCTCTTTTTCTGAGGTCCCACGGGACAGCAGTTGTCTAAGGATGTGAGAGGACACAACAACTGTGACACTTGCCTGGGACAGGCAGGATGTGCAGATTTTCCCTCAGCAAAAACCTCCCTTTCACGTGTTTTCCCTTTCCTGCATACCTCAGGCCTCTGTTCCGGGTCAATGCTCACATGTAAGATAAACCTCTTCTTGGCTTCAGGATCATCTTTCAAGCCCAATAACCTGATTCTAGTCATGTGGGAACAATTCTCTTGACTTCAGGCTGTGTATTAGCTGCCCTAAGTGAGCCTGAACCTGAGCCAGGACACCAGCATGCATTGGCTCCCTCTACTCTGGTTGGCAATAGCAAAGTGGCAGGAGTTCCCTGATAAGCTGATCTGTTGCTCTTTCAGAGCAAGACAATTTATTACAACAGTACCCCAAATATTGTTGTCCTCTCCTACTTTTATTTCTGCATCCTTCCCATCCTTCCTATCGCTCTCATGTTGACTAGGGGATAGATTTATCCAATTGTGCTTTTAAGTTGCATAAATATATACTTATAAAATATGTGTAACATTATAGCCACTGTTTGAATTATATATGCACATATAATTTAACAAAGTATGATGCAAGTTGTTCTTTTTCTCTTGCAAGCATAAATACAAATCTTCATCTTTAATCTTCAATCTTCCCTTCATGTTACAGATGCTTCATCCAAGATGTAAGAATAAGATATCCCTGATTGTGAGAGCGGTGAGGCAATCGCACAGGTTACCCAGAGAGGCTGTGGATGCCTCATCCCTGGAAGTGTTCAAGGTGAGGCTGGATGGGGCCTTGAGCAACCTGGTCTAGTGCAAGGTATCCCTGCCTGTGGCAGAGGAGTTGGAGATAGATGATGCTTCTCTTCCCAATCCAAACTATTCTATGATTCTGTGATTCTATATTATGCAGTTTCCAACTTTCATATAAGAGATATCAGAGCCTTTTTAAGGTGATCAGGTATTACACATCTGTAAGAATATATATCTTGAATATCCTTGGGTTTAAAATCCATTAAGAGGTAATATTTTTAAATACTTTGTTATTTTGAAGAAAGTGAACTGACAGATGAACTCTCTAGGGGCTTGCAGAATGTATTTTAATTAGTCATGAAATGTCATATGCATCTACTGATGAATTATTTTTATTTGAAAAGACATGCAAAGCCCCTAGGACCTAAATAGCTTCAATCTCTGCACACTGATTTCAGCTCTCATGCTTGCCTGTATCTCTGTACTATTGCTGATCCACAGAGACTTTTAATTCCTTGGACATAAATGCAGTAAGAATGATGGTAATTCAGCAGCTCTTGTTCCTGAAGTAAGGAGGACATGGTATGCAAAGGGTAAGAGAGAGCAATATTGCTGTTACACACACACATACACAAACTAAAAGTGACACAAAAAATTTAATTAGACTAAGGCAGAACTCTCTGCCCAGTCTCAGAAAATCATGGCAAAACAGTATTTGATTTTCACCAATATCTCCCTTTTTTTGTGATAATGAAAGAAGCATTAGATGTCTCAATAATCAAATACTAAAGAACTGCAAACCTTGCTTTTGAATGGACTGCATCTTATGGTAAAGGACACAATGGAGTATCTAGGAAGCTGTTATCATTTGGAGCATTTCTTCCATTTTCTCTTGATCAGATAAAAATTATATAGAAGATTATATTGGTTGCAGAGAGACAATGTCTTTTATTTCGAAACGTCATTATTTACGAATTCTCTTCAATAAGATTCTTTATTCCCTGTTCTATGCAGACTTCTGTATGATGTGCAATCCTCTACTTATAGTTGCACTTTATAACAAGGTATGCAGTTTTACCGTGTAGCCACATACTGCATCTGGCCCTTCTGTCAGCAGGGAAGGAAGAGGGGACATGAAGAGAGGTAGGGGGAATTTAATATTTTTATTAATATTAAGAACTATGTTGAGGCAGTTGTTTTAAACACACCTGTACTATACTTAATCAAAATATTTTACATCTCATTTCACTGCTATATTTGCCAGCAGATACAAACGAATAACATTTTCAGTCAAAACCATATCGTTTTCAAACTTCTGCAAAACTAAATTTATCTTAACTGTGCCTCTGAAATCTCCTGTCCTGTAAGCAGAAGCCTTGTGCCCCTCTTCAGGGACAACATGGCCAGAATTCAGAAGGACTTACTGAAAACTGAGTTGCAGGGAAAGGAACTTAGAGCTAATTTTATTAGAATGAGATTCTCTGCAGGTATGTGCTTTAGCCTGAGATGTCTGCTACCAAAAGTCAGAGCTAAGTACTTCTTGTACTTGACTTAATTAATCATTATAATTATCTTCCAGTAAGCTTTTACTTTTTGAACAGCATTTCCTGTTTTTCTTGGCTAATTAAAAGTTCATAGTTCAGGATTATAAATTGCTGCATTTTCTTTGTGTGGAGATGAAATGTGATAAACAAGATCAAAATAGCTTGGCTAAATCCAAAAAAGATGCTTGGTCACATGGAGACATAGAGAGAAGTTAGCTTAATTTTATGGACAGATCATAATAAGAATAGTTGGATAAAAATAAGATTTTAGACAGAAAAGTGCAAAGCAAAATGTTACTCTTGTCCTTTGAATATTTTCAATGATTTCTTACCAACTCTATACAGTTTACAAGTAAATATTTGCTTTCCAACTACCAACCATAAAAACTCCAACTACCAACTACCAACCATAACATAATGGGATTAGAAAGTCAAGCCATAGTACTTTTGGCCTGTATATTGTCAGAACTAAAATTATTTACATTAAATTGATATTTTGCATTCATGCACAGAGCAGCACCTCCAAAAACCCAATATGATTTTTTTGTTACTGTCTTGGTACTGACTTAGTAGTACTAGAAGGACTAAAATGTTGTTGGTGATGCTACATCTTAAGCTGTTTGCAGAGAATTCAGAATTGCTACTTACCCTTTGTCGTTCAGTTTTTAAAACTATTTTTGCTATTAACAACTGTGTTATACCATCCAGCACTGTTAACATAAGATCTCCACTATACAGTCAGCCCTGTTAAATCACAGACAAATAGCATAATACTGATCCAAATCTTCTGTTTTCACCACACAGGCTGCAGCTGAGAAGGATGGTGGGAGTATCCCTGATAGTGCCTTGGGTCTGCCCTCTCATGCTGGTCCCTGCTCCTACCTGCTCCTCAGTCAGTACAAACCCCTTCATGACTGTATGGCTGTCTGCTCAGGTATGAACAGGAGCTCTGTGCCTTCCTCTGCCATCACCATCACACTCTGGATGAAAAGTAAATCACGTTTCTTCTTTGGAGAAAGTGCCAGATAATAAGGACACGTGTTCTTTGAGCACTGTTTAGGCACAGATTTAACATAGCTGATATAAGAGTCCAACCCCCGTGCTAACTAGATCAAGTCGCATAGGAACATGTCCAGGTGGGTCTTGAAGACCTCCAAGGAAGGAGACTCCACACCCTCCCTTGGCAGCCTGTGCCAGGGCTTCCTCACTCTCACAGTGAAATAGTTTTTTCTTACATTTAAATGGAACTTTTTGTGTTCCAGCTTCATCCCATTACCCCTTGTCCTGTTGCTAGATACAATAGAAAAAAGGGATGTCCCAACCTCCTGACACCCACCCTTTAGATATTTATAAATATTAATGAGATCCCCCCTCAGTCTCCTCTTCTCCACACTAAACAGCCTCAGTTCCCACAATCTTTCCTTATAAGGAAGATGTTCCAGTCCCCTGATCATCTTGGTGGCCCTGCTGTGAACTCTTTCCAGAAGAGTTGAGCTGAGGAGCCCAGAACTGGTCACAGGACTCCAGATGAGGCCTCACCAGGGCAGAGTATAGAAGGAGAAGAACCTCCCTCAACCTGCTGGCCACACTCTTCTTGATGCATCCCAGATTGCCATTGGCCTTATTGGCCATGAGGGCACATTGCTGGCTCATGTGCAGTTTATTATCAACCAGGACTCCCAGGTCTCTCTCTGCAGAGCTGCTCTCCAGCAGGTCAACCCCCAGCCTGTACTGGTGCATGGGCTTGTTCCTTCCCAGATGCAGGACTCTGCACTTGTCCTTGTTGAACCTCATGAGGTTCCTCTCTGCCCAACTCTCAAGCCAGTCGAGATCCTGCTGAATGGCAGCACAGCCTTCTGGGGAATCAGCCAGTCCTCCCAGTTTGGTGTCATCAGCCAACTTGCTGAGGGTACACTCTGTCTCAGAGTTATGGTTTGAAAGAGTTATGATTTCTGTGTTTTTGCCTGGAAATTCATACAATAAGAAAACTTTGTAAGTTTTATGAACTACATCATGTATGATGGGGCTAGTGGGTTGCTATATTGATATTAAACTGTATTTGCTTCCTTGAAAATTCTTGTTTTTTATTGTTTCTCTCAGACAAGATTACAAAAAAAAAAGGTTCAAAGATCTTTCACGAGTAGATGTAGCCTTTTGTGCAGTTAGAATAGGGTTAGATTGCTTGGTTTGATTTTGTTATTATCAAAATTTGCATTTTTGCCTGGCAAAGATGAAGCTGGTTGATATGATTGTTTAGAATCACCTTGCATAACTGATTCACCGCTCTGACAACAGTCTGTCTTTTGTAGTTATGTTCCTCTGCCACTAACACACCTCTATCCTTTTATTGCTAAATTTCCTTTACAGTGATATTGAACCAAAAGCAATTAATTTTAAACATGTGCTTAAAAATCTTACTTTCTAATTCATGCCATGAACATTTATGCAAGTCATAAGCTTTGAATAGGTTTGACCTAGCTAGTTCCCAGAGCCATGAAATATGCAAGAAAGATGTTCTGTGTTCAAAAACCATTCTTCCAGCTTTTAAACCAAAATGAAATCATCCCTCAAGTTGGCACCTACCCAAGGTTCCCAGATGCTGCTATATTATTCATAATTAGGACTACATATTTTTTCAGTGATTTTGTTATAATACTTTAATTCACACACAGATTAACATAAACATGAAGATAAATTAGTTCCTAAACAACACTTCATTTATCAATACACATTTGTAAATGGATTTTGCACCTACATTTAGAATTGTGATCTAAAATATTTCTTAAAAGCTGGAGTTTCTTGATTATTTTTTTTTCTTCAGCAAAAAAAGGTGATAGCAATGAATTCCACACAAAGGTTGTACATATGCCACACAGTTGTCTGTCTAGTCATTAACCATGTTCTTTATCAATACTATACAATGCTTAACATAATGGTTAAATATGCACACTAGCCATTTCCCTTCTCTCAAGAATAATTAAGAGGTTATCAGTGCTTAATATTAGTGGCCCAATTTCTGAGGGCAAAACTAGGGGAAGGGGAGACAACTGTGACCATTGCTCAAGTGTTCTGTAAATTTAGCCTGTTGGGGTGGAGCAAAATTCCTGACACAAAGAAATGGTTGAGCAAAACTCATTCTAAGCTTTAAAATGGTAATCATTTCATATAGGAGCTATGTGAGTGCAGTGGATTTAACCCTAAAAGGCTTGTGAGTATGTGAAAGTAAGATAGAAAGCTTTTCATCCCCTTAACTACAGAAACATTTACCCTTGGTACCTGTCCTAATAAAAGAGAATTACCTCGGGCTACTTCTCTGGCTTTACTCTGGACTCACTCTATACCTGTACGTTACAGCCAAAGACATGGATTGGTCTCTCTATACTCAGCTCCAGAAAAGATCTCATCCATTCCCTGCTTTTGCAAGCTATGTGAGCCACTCACTGAACAGAATCTCATTAACACTAATAAGATTTCTTGACCCTTCTGCTCCCAATAGGATACCACTTCCAGCCTCTTCTTACCTTAGTCCCTCATCGTACTTATGCTAACATTATTTATTCAATTGCTTTCTTTTGCATGTGGCCTTCATAATATTTAGCATTTAGACTGAGCTGAAACCACTTTCTGCTCCATAGAAGCACAAAACCACTCTTTATCTTCTTTCTCACAATGGGGAAAAAGAGGAAAAAGAGGTATGACTCCACAGAAAGATCTGAACATGCATATGACCCTATTTTAATCAAGTTAGCTTAGACCCAGCCAGGAATGAAACCACATCTACACAGACTTCATCTTTGGCTAGGTAAGTCAGCAGTGCATCAGGCCCACGGCAGCACTGACATCCAGTGCTCACTGCATTAGAAACAGTCCATGTACATGTTTCTCGTCAGCAGTCACACGCACTTCCAGCTGCAGTGCAGGCCAGCCCATGGGAACCTGGACTACAAGGTGCTAAATTCACGATGCCCTGCAGAGATCCTGTGTGTGCAATTACTCAGATGCCATCTTGAGAGGATAAGTTGCACTTTCACAGATTCCTAAGAATAATACAACATCTATTATGTCACACACATATTCACCATCCAGCACCACACTCAGTGACTGACTCCCCAGCCCTTCACATCACAGACCACTTCACATCACAGCTGACTCGATGGACAGTTTGAAAGCCCCAACACTAGCTGAATCACAGCTCCTCAAAAAACTGGGATTAGGGGCAAGGATTAAGGAAAAGAACTGTGTTTCAGGAGGAAAGCTCCTTTTTTCTACCTCACAGCATCAATGATACAATTTAGAGAAGTGATAATGATATCTCTGTCATGCTGGTGTATTCTGCAAACTGTTCTTCTCTTCCCTCAGAGAAGCCAGACAGGGCAAAGGTGATTGATCCAACATAAGTGGTGAAATCCAGAGGGTAAGCCCTCTCTTCCTGAATATCAGGAGCTGTATGAAGGACTTTACAGCTTTTTCAAGCAGAAAATCTTTGCTCTTTTCAAGAAAATTGACATTTAGTTGGCCTTCATTATAGTTTGCTGAATATTATCATAATTCAACGGAATATAATTGTAGGTATCATAAGAAAACTTGGGGGAAAACATATAGCTGCAGGGGGAAGCACAAAATTGAATCATCTTTAATTCAGAGTTTCACAAAATCACCTTTATCAAGTTTTATCACTGTGGCTTAGTCTTCCAGCACCTGGATGTCTCTTACTGCTAGGAGAATGAAAGAGTGAGGGTTACCTTAAGGGAAGATTTGAAAATGAGTTGTGAATTGTCAACAGGAAGAAACAATTTTACATAGGAATATATAATGCATATATAAAGGCTACAGACGTGTGTATCTTCTCATAGATGTCTATGTAATGGAGATAAATACAACTGAGTGTACAGTAAGTGGAGACGTGATAATTAAATCTATAGGTGATGGAATTTCCATGCTTCAAAACACAACACATGACAATAAATGAAAGGTGAAGATCCTGAACCACAATGCAGAACATGCTCCACAGACCCTGCCTGAAAGCATCCATCCACCTGCTTTCTGCTTGGGCTGAAGTCAGGTACTTGAGATTGATGTTTAATCTGGCAGCAGGTTTGCAAAATGGAGGAAGCACTATCTAAAACACCTAAGATTTTCTTCAGATGTGAAAAAGTGATATTCTAAATTTCAGCTCCCATCTGGCAGAAAATGTAAGTCTCATATGCTCCTGTTGAGATATTTTACTCTGCAGTCAGGATGCCATATTCCAAAGCAGGTCATCCTGAAGGTTGCCTCTCTTGATCTGCAGGCACTGCAATAATTTAACATAAAAAAAAATCTCTAGGAGAAAAGACCCATCACTCTTTCTCTGCAACTTTCCCAAATTCCATTATTTCTTTCATTTTCTCCAGGCTTCCCTTTCTCCTTTTCCCATCCATCTTTTCTTCTCCCAAATGGCTTCCTTCTGAGAATAACATATTTCCTTCTGGTGTAAGCACCAGAAGGTGCTATTCATAGATATCACTGAATCAATCTCAAGCTTCCTGCAGGAAACTTCAGACATAGGAGACATGTAGGGTTAAATGCATTCCTGGGAAAGATCCTTTTAAGTCAAAATAAGTTACACTGAGTCTGAATTTATCCAACCATAATGAGAGCTGAAAAGATGTATTAATAAGCCAGAAAAGCATAGAAGTGCTGCAATGTATTTCAATTTAACTTTTAAAGCTAGATATTTTTAAATTGTCTGTCTAGAATAGAATTCCTTAAGAGAGAGGTCAGATGGCTAGGTACAAAAGTCAACAAAAACACAAGGCTGGTAAATAAAATCCATGATATCGCATGCCACTAATAGAATCATTCTCTAAGCAGAATTAAGACAATCTGCAGAGTACAAAATAAATGTCCTGGTTGTAGGTGAGCTGACAGCTGGCTGAAGTTAAGGAAAAGCAAGACATTTGCCTCCTGCAAGTTTGCTTCTGCCACCAAGCTGTCCACAGCCTGAAGTAAGCCCAGGAGGCATTTATGTACCCTGATATACAAGAGGCCAGACAATCATGAGTCACTGTGTCATTCATTTGTTAGCACAAAAGATAGCTTTTGGGGGGAAAGAGGAGAGAGAGAAAGGCATTTACATTTCTATCTTAGTTTATAGTCTACCCTTGTACAAACACACTTTCAAAGCGCTGCTACTCCTGAACTATAACTTCTGCCCTTCTACCTCTGTGTTCCCCTGTCTCTCTCATCTGAAGTGTCTGTTTTTAAAGTGAAACAATAATCGCCCCTTCATACAGAAGCTGAGGCATGAACTTTTTAGATGGATTCACCCTGGAGAATTTATGAATTGTAGTTTTTCCTGCCACTGAAAACAGATCTACCTAACCTACTGCTGTGGAGAGCCTTTTCATAACATTTCACGGTCCTTCTTTCTTCTCTCTCTTTTTACCTTAGCCAGATAACTGTATTCTTAAGAGAGGTCTTCATTATTCTTTTCTTCCTCTGGCTTCTTCCACATAGGTATTATTTTAGTAACGGAATTCTCAGGAAGTTAGAGATCTTCTTTCACTGTAGTTTCAATGTCACACATCTGATTTCCCTTTGACAGACTCTTGCTATCTCTATTTTTTTTTGAGACTATTCATTACATGTCTTCCTTTTTGAAATTCATACTATGTTGAGAAGAATGGAAACCCATATCACAAGGAAACTGAGATGATGCCTGAAAGTGGCATAAGCACACTTCTATTTCCAGATTTTCATATCTTACTCTTTCACCTCAACAATCACTGCTTCACTTCAGTTAGGTACAGTAGTTTGGAATACACATATTTGAATGTGGCTATTTAGCTTCTGTGTTTCTGATCTGAAATGCATGAGACAATTGTCTTTAAGGTTTATCTATAATTAGCATATCATTACATACACTATATAAAGACCTTTTCTGTATTGGATGATTACTGTGAACTACAGGCGGCAACGGTTATGCTTTCTTTTGCTTGAAAAGTGTTTTGCTAAGCACTTTTCTTGCTTTTGGATGTCCCCACAGACAGCAAAATAATAATAATCTCGTGCCTTTCTCTCCAGATGTTTAACATATTTTCTCCTCCTAATACACCATTAAGTCTTACAACACTAGGGAAATAATTGTGTTTTACTTGTGATATATTTGCCATTGGGAGGGCTAAGCTTCTGAGTGACTAATGGATGTTTTCATAGATTCATAGGATCATAGAATCATTACACTTGGAATAGACCTTTAAGATCGAGCCCAATCACTAACTTAACACTGTCAGGCCCATTACTAAACCATATCCCTCTGCGCCTCATCTATGAGTCTCTAGAGATGGTGACTCCACCACCTCCCTGGCCAGCCTGTTCCAATGCTTAATAACACTCTCAGTGAAAAAGTTCTTCCCAATGTCCAATCTAAACTTTCCCTGGTGCAACTTGAACCCATTTACTCATTTCCTGTCATCCATTACATTAATGTCAGATGTATGTTAAGTATATCTAAATACAGTCACTGTCCTAAAACAGTGGTGTTAGCTTTGTTCATGCAGACAAAGCTTTGAAGTAGTATCATTTTAGATGCTTGCAGGGGTGTTTTTTTTCAACTAATTTGTTTTCTGCCTGTACTACTGACACAGTAGTGTATCAGTGCTGATACTGATAATCTGTGGCCTATCAATCATCTAATTTACTTGTAGTGTAATATAACTTGTTCCTACGTGCTGTTTTGTCTTCTTCAGATGTACTTAATGTTTTCTTTTTACCAGAGAATGTGCAACCTGTGGAGAAGAGTGATAGTTTTAGATGGCTGGAGTTTTATTCTGGAATATAACAAGTTTTTCAGAAATTAAGAGAGGTTCTTCTTGGTAATTATCAGTTGTTCATTTATCTCAACAAAATGAGAACTGATGCTATTAGGTTTCTTAAAAACATCCTGTTAATACCTATAAACAAGTACAAAAGGCCAAGTTGTACCCACTATAATGTTCTGATTTTTCCTAGTGGCTTGCAAAAACACATGGTACAATGAGCAGCACTAGGGGTACACTGAATTCTGAAATCTTATATCTCTGCACTATTTTCACAACCCTGTTTTTCTGTACACATTTACAAGAAGCATATAAATGTATATTTGGTATTGTCAGGGTTGTGAGCAACTGAGCACCATGCTGCTGCTTGCTCAGACCACCTCCCTACCCAGTGGGATGGGAAGGAGAGTAAAGAGAATCAAGTAAAACAGAATTAGTTGAGACAAGAACAGTTTAATAACTAAAATGAAATAAAATATAATAAAACAATAATTATACAATAATAATAGTAATGAAAGGGAGTATAACAGAGAGAAAGAAAGAAACAAAACCTAAGGAAACCAAAAAACCAAAACCCCAAAACTAAGTGATGCTCCATGTAGCTGTTCACTACATGCTGAGTGATGCCTGAGCAGCTATCTGACCAGTTTCTATACAGGAGATGATGTCCTATGGTGTGGAATAGCCCTTTGGCTAGTTGGTATCACCTGTCCTGGCCATATTCCCTTCCAGCTTCTTGTGTCCCCCCAATCCACATGCTGTCAGGGGAGAGAGAAGCCAAAGAGGTCTTGATGCTGTGCAAGCACTGCTCAGCAGTAACCAAAACATCCCTCTGTTAACATTCTTCTCAGTATAAATCTAAACTGCAGCTCTGTGCCAGCTACTAGGAAGAAAACTAACTCTATCCCAGCTGAAATCAGGACAGCTATGCAAAAAAAATGCCTTGCATTTTGCTAATTTATGGTCATGGTGAGAAAATAACTGTAATTCTGCTTTGCTGCATGCTGTAAACTAGTCAAAATGATTGTAGACCTACGTTATGAGGAGTCGAGTGGTATGTATTCCCATTACCTTCTTTAGACCGTAACCTTGCAGATGCACAGTGCATTTCAGTAGCCTTCACTGGCTCAGTCCTTTTCCCATTGACATTCAATAAATCTGCCCAAAATATATTGCTGTTGTGAAAGGCTTTCAGAGCATTTGCCTGTCAGCTGTTTAAAAGACTGGGTTGTAATTACGCCTACTTTTACAACAGTAAAAGAAAAACAATCAATTTCTGAACTTGAAATCAACATTGTCAGTCTGGGTCAACATTTATGCCAGTTAAGAATCTCTATTCAACACAAAAGGTTGAGGTTATTTTCCCTCTCAGAATAAAAAAAAAAAAAAAAAAGAAAGAAAGCAGAAAGGGGAAAAAAACCCACAGGTCAGAAGACCTTCTTTTACAAAATGACACATGAGCAGCAATGACAGTATTGTGCCTAGTAGGATTAACATCATTGTGCCAAAACACATTTCCCCAGGGAACTTCACCCACAGTCTCAAAGAATGTGTCTGGAAGTGCTATCTTCTCAGCATCTTCTGGTTAGAGTGATGTTTACAGACACATAGAGCATTCTCTCAAGTGGTGGTTAAACACTAACAATCTGTTAAGATGCCCTGACAAAACCTTTACAGATATCACCACCCACTTATCCTCTAAGAGACTTTTGAGTAGTACTCAAGATTCATTGTGTCCAGAAGAAACGTTTAAAAGCAAGGAAAGAGGAAAACTCACTCAAAATTTCTGGGGCACAAAGTGTTTTTAGCCTCTGCTTTCACAGTTCTTCAACAAGAATTTGGAAATTTCACAGGGACAAAGCAGTCACAAAACCTTTCAGGAGGCTGAGTGGTCTCAGAGATTTATGATGTCACAGACTGATGGACACCAAATATCGGAGAATGTCTGTCAAATACCTAACTTTGTATCAGCTTCTATAGAGGTCTTATTAGAAAGTCAAAAGAGTGAGGAGAGTGTGGGGGGGAATATCTTCACAGTGTAATGCAGAGTGCCCTAGAGACAGCTTGAGAAAGACACTCTGAGAAACTGGTATTTAAACTCAGATGTGATACTGGTTGATGTTATATTATAAATTCATGCTGCTGCACAATGCCACATTATTAGTTTGAGTAAATCTCCAGAAACAATGACATTGCTTCTTTCAGAATGCTTAAAGAACCAAGTTGCTCTGATTCCTACTTACACTTTTCTTGAAAAAGTCCTTTTGGTTTTGAGGATCCTGCCTTATGAGCACTGGTGAAGAGATGACACCATTTGTCCTTCTTGTTCATTTTTTGTTGCTCACCATCTCTGAGGTGTTGCCGCATTGAGGCTTCCTGCCAGAGGAGCAGTTTTTATCTCCATCTAAATCTGACTAAGGGCACAACTGACAGAAAATATTTCACTGAGACTTGCCACCCAGCATCTTTGGCGTCCCTTGCATCTCTTCTTCATAATGTCTTCAGAGGTACTACTACACTTATGGTGTTTATGAGGTTTTCTCACAATCTCATCTTGACAGACCTCCTGCTCGAGAGCTCTCTTCGGGTAAAAGAGGATTCACAATATTCATGGGCATCTCCCTTGGCAGAGTGTTTCACTACTCTTTTCAGGCTATGTAACTGCATAATCTTTATGGGTGAAGGGATAATTTTCCAACAAGAGTATCCTGCAGCTTAAGACAGAATTAGAACAAATCTCACATATTAAAATCATGATTTGTAGTTCAATTTTGTGCAATGAAAAGGGTATTATTTGTCACATAAAGAAGAATCATTTGCAGATGGAATTATTTCTTCTTGGAATGACCTGGTCATTCAGTGTCTCATATTATCTTTCTCTATTTGACAGAATAAGAACATCAATAAGATCCTAGGAGGTTACATAATGAGTTCTCTCCATATCGGCTCCTTACCTACACTCATCTTACAATTTATAGTCTAATGTTCAAAACTCATCACTTGGTCTCACTTCCATGCCTAATTCAATGCCTCAGTGTTTCTAAAAGATAATACATGGAACTTATGAGAGATGCTGAGTGCATTAAAACATATTTTAATAGTTCTCAGGCCATTTGTATGGAAATAATTGAAGGTTATTAAAACCTTAACAGAAATGAACAAACTATGACTACAATGTGAATTTAAATATCTGATTTAAAACTCTTGCTCTAATATGGTAATGATTTCCTCATTTGTAGTTCTTTCGAAGAACAAGAGGTGTATGCAGTTAAAGTTGGGCAGGTTTTAGCCTTAACTTCATTTAGTGAGCCTGTTCTCTCTGTTACAGATGTGTTGCTGATCTCTACTTAGTTAACTGTTGTTAAAGTAACTACTGAGCATGTCTGTCTCACAGTGCTATTGAGTTCTTTCTTTTTGGGTCTTTTCAAAGTTGACTAGAAGACAACTCTGATTTTTCAATTCTGATAATTCTTGACAATTCTGATTTTTCTTCTCCTGGCATTTTTTGTTCTTAGTCTCTTCATTTCACTACAAAATATTAGGTGAACAAGCATTAATAGGCAATTAAGTGGTAGAAATTGCAGTTTAGAATTTCTTCACAGTCAGACTGGAATCTTTTTTCTCCTCTCTCTTTTCCTTTGTGACATAGTCCATGCTGTTTATTTGAAACTAAATCTAAGTTCTTTTGAAGTTAAGGGCTGGAAATTGGCTTCAGAAACATCCCGAAGCCTGCAGAAATGTAGTAATAAGAGAGCATTGGCTACTATCAACATTATCAAGCCACTTATAGCTCAGACCTGCATATGAATCCAGGTTCCTTTACTGAAGCTGGAGAATGGAGCCTTGGAGATCTCTTGATATGGCAGGATAATCATACAATCATTGCATGGTTTGGATTGAAAGGGACCTTATAGATCACATATTTCTGCTTCCCCCTCCATGCCATGGGCTGGGACATCTTCTACTAAATCAGGTTGCTTAAAGCCCCCATCCAGCCTATCCTTGAACACTGCCAGGGATGGGGCAGCCACGGTGTCTCTGCACAACCTGTTCCAATGCCTCACCACCCTCAAAGGGAAGAATTTCTTCCTTATATTTAATCTAAATCTCCTCCCCTTGAGTTGCAAGCCATTACCCTTTGTCCTCTCACTACTCGCCCTTGTAAAAAGTCCCTGTCCAGGTTTCCTGTAGGTCCCATATAGGTACTGGAAGGCTACTGTAAGGTCTCCCCACAGTCTGGTCCTCTCCAGGCTGAAAAGTCCAAATCTCTCAGCCTGTGTTCACAGGAGAGGTGCGCCAGCCCTCCAATCATCTTCAGTAATGTCCCCCTCTCTGCAAGCCCTGCCCTTCTCTGAGTATTGTCACAGCCATGGCTTGAACCATTTATCCTTGAAAATTTAAACCCCAACTTCAGTACAGTTGTCAAATGTGCTATTCTCATAGATCTCATGACGCAAGATGAGAGCAGCACTATGCATATATACTATGCATATGTAGCCTATGCATCATTAGTCAGCCTGCAGGTAATAACAGCGGTATCAATATTCAGATATGTTTGTAAGGGAGAACACTATGAATCTCTTAAATAGCTAACAGTGACAGGAAGAAGATATTTTAATCACTGTTGCTATCTGTCTGTCCAACATTTTGATTGTCTTTGAAAAAAAAATGAGTTTGTGAGTACAGTGCCTAGTGCTGTTTTCTCAGTGGAATCCTTCATTTTTTTTTTTTTTTTCAGTTGAAATAGTAATACTATGCAGAAGCAAGCTAAAGCTTTCACACTGCATCCCACTAGTGTTTTGTTGTTTGGGGTTTTTTTTAAATGCTTCAACAGCTTTTCATTCTGTAGCTGCTCTGCCTTCATTGCCAACTTTTTCTCCTTGAAGCAAAATTCACTAAGGAGACAATTCTAACAGGCATATCAAGGTATGAAAGAATAAAATATTAGCATTTTTATTTCAGTTCTTGACTGGCAATTTGCTTTTCCTAGTCAGATTCCAATGATCAACTGTTTCTTTTTTTCTTTTCCTGGAGGAAGTTTTCTACTCATTTGTATCAGATATTGGCGAGTCAAATTTAATACTGGGAGAGCAATAACAGCCTGCAATCACAGTGAAGTGCAGAATGAGTGTATTTATCTGAACCATTACAATACTGCATGATATGACCATTAAAAAAGAGTTCTGAGCTTCTAAAAAATAAAATTAATGCCACAGATATGATGGGATCTTTCCCAGGAAATATTTGTGTGTTAAGATGTTATTCCCAGCTCTCCTTTCTATGAGAGGCATTTACAACTGCTTCTTACCCAGAGATAACGTGCTGGCGTCAGCAACTGGGGCAGCAGCAGTGATGTGAAGCTGCGGTCGTCGTGTGACCCCTGCTGGCAAGAAGAAATTGGTAATAATATGTGAGAGGAAAAGAGACGGCTATTTGCAACGAATGCTATGACGCGGAGTGACTGAATCAGTAAACTTCAAAAAATAAATAGTCACGGTAAAAACAGAGAGAACAAATAATAGATCCTGTCGCTGTGGAACAGAAGACACAAATGAGCAAAAATTGTTCGTTTAAAAAGTTCATCAACAACGGCATCTTATCAAAAGAGGACAAAAGCCTCTGCCAGCCCACCTCTGCACTAGCTTTATCCTGACGCAATGTGTCTCATATGCATCTCCAAGAGCCAAACCCTCCTGTGACACATGATGTGCAGACAAATTGCCTTCTTGTGCAACTAAGCCCAGTGCTGAGAGAGCTCACCTGTCCCCAGTGACTGTGGTTAACACGGGCTAACATCCAAGCTGCTGCACAGAATCACAGAATTGTTTTGGTTGGAAAAGATCTTTAAGATCATCAAGTCCAACCATTAACCTCATACTGCCAAGCCCATCACTATGCACTTCAGCTATGTGTCTTTTAAATATCTCTAGGGATGGTCACTCCACCACCACCCGGGATAACCTGTGTCAGTGCTTAACAACCCTCCCAGTGAAAAAGTTTTTCCTAGTATCCATTCTAAACCAACCCTGGCACAGCTTGAGGCCATTTCCTCTTGTCTTATCAATGCTACTTGGGAGAAGAGATTGAACCCCACCTCACTACATCTTCTCAGGTAGCTATAGAGTGATCATGTCTCCTCTCAGCCTCCTCTTCTCCAGACTAAATTCAGACAGGAATATCTGAAACAACATGTGAAGGTAATACATAAGTATCGATCTTTGATAAGGTTACCAGAGTTTCCTAGTGGTTTTGACACTACTACTGGCCACAAAAAATCCAGGCTTTAGTGACAGGATTGAGTGTTGTCCAGAACTGACCCCTACTTCCAGATGGATCACATTGCAGTCAGTATTATGCTATCCAAATATACACTATACAGTAGTATGCTATACAAACACTGCACAGTTGTTTAAAGCAAGTAAAACTCAAGAGACACAGAATGTAGAATGCTCCAACAGACTGGTTGTGATTTTATTATTCATTCCTGTTAGTGTATAAGTAATGTCTTAATTTAGATTACACATTATTCCCCTTTCAAAATGCAGTTGATTTCCCACGCACTCTTAGACTAGTTGCATGTTGATAAGCTGTCATGCATTTTATTGGTAGCTACTGTTACTAAGGCTCGGACTGACTAAGGACTCATCAGTCCAGCATTCTTCTGTGATGCTCAGGTCTCTCATTGCTTCTGAGTAAAGAAAGTGAGGCACATTCCCAAGGTGGAGGTGTTTCCCATGAAGTGGTTAACCCACAGAGTTACTTTCTTCTCTGTCTGAAACATCTGCAGAACAATAACTTTAGTTCAGAAAAACACAGATGCAGCTGAAATAGAAAATAATACATACAAAAGGGTTAGTACATCTAGGTTACATCTGCCATTTACCTGGGGAGAAACAACCCCAGGCACCAGTATGTGTTGAAGGCCACCCAGTGCTGGAAGGCAGCTTGGCAGAAAAGCTCCTGGAGGTCATGGTGGACACAAAGTTGAACATGAGCCAGCCATGTGCCCTGCCACAAAAGAGGTAAATGATATCTTGGACTGCATCAGATGAAGTATTCCCAGCATTTTTGAGAGATGAGCCCTTCACTCAACTCAGCAGTGGTGAGGCCATAGCTGAAGTTCTGGGTCTGGTTCTGGGCTACCTGGGACAAGAGAGATATGGACCAACTGGAGAGAGTACAGTGAATGGCTACTGAGATGATTAAGAGACTGGAATATTCCTTCTATGAGGAGAGGCTTAGAGAGATGGGACTGTTCAATCTGGAGAAGAGAAGGCTCAGGAGGATCTCATCCATCTGTAAAAATACCTGAAGGGAGGATATCAAGAGGGTGGAGCCAGGCTCTTTTTAATGAGACCCAGTGACAAGAACAGAGACTGTGGGCTCAATCTGAAACACAGAAGGTTCCCTCTGAACATTAAAAACTACTTTTTCACTGTGAGGATGATTGTGCACTGGCGTGGGTTTTCTGGGGAGGTTGTGGCGTCTCCAGCCTTGGAGATATTCAAAAGGAATCTGGACATAGTCCTGGGCAACTGGCTGTAGGTGGTCCTGCTTGAACAGAAGGGTTGGACTAGATGACTTCCAAAGGTGCCTGTCCAACCTCAGATATTCTCTGATGAGCTACACCATGAAGGACACCAGGGGTCTAGATCTGCATTCATCTTACTTTAACAAATTTCTATTTGTTATCCAACTTCTGGTAACTCCCCAGAAGTGGATGGTCATAGTATGTAGAAAATGCTTACAATTCCTGTATTACTCACTTAGCTAATTATAATTACTATGTATTTGCCAGGCTAAATGCATATTAACTACCTACTTCTTCCACCCCACCTCCTTCCCTCAAGAGTTGGTATCTTCCTATTTACAGACCATGAGGGCAAATTTATCCTGGTTAGCTCAGACCCATTGAACAGTCTTGCCCTTTCCAAGACTCTGGCTTACATGTCAACTCTGTGTTGCAGACCAGCATATAAACAGTTCTACATATCTTGCAATCCTAACTCATGAAGAATGCTTCCCCATCAGGTACATCTTCCAGTTGCCATGCAGATGTAGAACAAATGAAACGTATTTCCTAAAGAAGATGTTTACGGCCACAAATTGAAAACAGCTATGTGCAAGTTATCAAGCAAGACTGCAGAGGAAAGGACAGATGCTGTAGGGTTTCCATGCAGGAAGAGGACCAAATAGGGCTTCAGCTTCCAGTGGAGATGTGAGCAAACTAACTCATTATCAAAGGACTGAACTAAGGTGAGCATTCTCGTCTATCAATGTTACTTTTGCAATAGATTTCCAATGTTTAGGGAAACTCTGATATGATAGAGAAACTAGGTGCTATCTGCTAGAAACTCCAGACTTAAAGCATTACAAGGCAGAGGGCATACTGCCAGTAAGACTGATTGAGTGTCTCACTAAAGACATCACTCCTCAGGTGAGCCTCAACAGCTGGAGTAGCAGTTTGGAAGCAATAATTGTATTCAAAATAGAGGCAGTCCTCCTCTCAGCAAGATAGAGAGATCATTTCTCATGGTTTTCTCTACTTCTGCACTTTAGAGCTCTAAAGACACGAAATGTGTGCTTTCTATAAGCAGAGGACTTTTCAGAAAGATGGCAGCAGAGAACGGCTTTTAAAATTAATGCAAGTATACACATGGAACTACTGACCTTCAGTTGCAAGCTAAGACTTTCGGAAGCATTATACCATTTGTATTTGACTGTGTCTTTAACCAACTCTTGAATGCTATTCTGATACAAGGTAAATATTTTTGTGTCATAAACACAGAGGTAAATATTTTGCAGATTTGTGGGCTTGCAGGCTATGATCAGTAATGACTATCTTTAGTGTAACTTTTGACACTGAAGAACTGAAATATTTTAGTCAACAGACATAAGTATTCAGACTTTGTTTATTTTTGATCAAAACTAATAGAAAAGTTGAATTCAGCCAGCAGTCATAGCACAAATGTGGCTTGGCCACCCATATTACATAGAAGAGTAGATTCATTATACTGAGTGAGCATACAAAGGAAATATTGATATCCTTATTTTAACTTCTTTTTTACTAAAGAAATTACTGTTCTGAATCTTAAATATCCCAGAAAAATAAAAACACGTGTAAAAATGACAAACACATTGGTGGGCAGAAAGAAAATAGCAGCTGAGGTCATTGAGCTAAAGCCTAAACCCACCAGGAGGAATGTTGCAACTCCTCTGGCATTACACTGTGGTGGAGTCACAATCAGCCTACAACATGGACACAGGTGACCATAAAAGCACCAGGATAGGAATCAGCTAGCCACAGTTTCTTTTTTCTCTTTTCACACTTTGCACATTATGCTTTTACAAAGGCCCCAACCCTTTTAGCTGGTTTTGTTGCTTTTAGCACTTTTCATACCACAACATTTCATGTTGCCATTCCAAATCAATTCTGCTCCTCTGTGCTGGATTCTCTCCTTTTCTGACCTTTTCTTTTCAGAAGGAATGAAGATAAACATCAACAGACATATGACTCTGGGAAAGTGTGTCCCCACATCCAGCTGCCAGCAATAGCTGCAGTATATTGAAGTCACACTTGAAAGAAAAACAAAAAATTAATTTTCAAGTAAAGCTGTGCTTGGAAAACAGTTTAATTTTCCAGGATATAATAAAGAGAGGATAAGTACTCACTACCACAGCTCTCTTATTATCCTTTCTCTCTTAAAATTTAAAATTAAAAGGTGCATTGGAACAACCATCAGAGGGTGCATATACACCATCAGTTTGGCTTGATACATCTTTCAATTTTAGGCCCTGGTATTCTAGCTGCCCATACAGTGTCCATATTAGCTTTGAGATACCAAGCTCCCACCAAGCACCACTCTCTCATCCAGCTTAAAGGATGTGGGCCAGCTCTCATCAGTTAGCCTGAAGGGGCAAGGCTTCCGGCTCACAAAAATGGGCTCACAAGGTACAAGTTGTTGTTTCACTTTCTACTACATAGCCCATGAAAAAAAGGAATCATAGGAGGATTTAAAATATAATTGTGATAATTTAAATAGCTGCAGTATCAATTCAGGGAAGCATTTTCATTCAGGCCAACATTGCAAGTGTCATTTAAGGTAGTGGATTTGGGTATGTTTTTAAATGTTTGCTTAAATAAGGACATAAAAGACTAATAATATTTATACACTATTTATACACTAATAGTATTTATATACTACATTCTAGGACTGCAGAATATGGGGTTTTTAATAGAAAAATAAAACCCTGGAAACTTTAGTGTCAACAATATCTGCTGGTTATCAGTAGCACACAATAATTAGGCATCTGGATTTTTGTTAGAATACTGAAGGAAATTACAGAGAGACATATTTTGTGTATATGTAGGTCTATACTTACATATAAACATGCTTATAAGAAAATGAGACAGACAAGTCTTTCATGGTTGAAGATATAAAGGGCTCCCTGATTTTTTAAATGAACAGCTTGGTGACCTGAGCTACTTACTCTCAGTAGCTTGACAATACCCACCCAGTTTCAAGGTGTCATAGGATAGAGGTAGAACTTCAATATAAAGAAAGAGAAACCCAAAGAAATCCAAAATAAAAAATAAGAAAAGATTGTCAAGGAAGACTTGTGATTTCTTATGCCATCATTACCGCTGTGCTGAATACATTAATAGCAAACTCAAGGATACCTGTCTCTAGTTGGTTCTAAGCCAGGTCCAGAGTCTCATGTGGTATCATATCACTTGGGTACAGAGCCAGGAGCTACCACAGCCTGAGAAGAGGAAATTCTGTCCTGAATCGAGGTTATTCCTGCTTGAATCCTGGCTGAAGGCGGGCACATGCATAAGAACAGGATTCCTGGTCTATGAGACTGACTATCTGGAGGAAAGCATTAGGCATCCTTTCAGAAAATGCCAGAACCTTTTGTTCTGTACTGGTAGTGCCAAGAAGACAAGCCTGAGAGTCCAATTCTAACAAAGACAAGCCTGAGAGTCCAATTCTAACACTGTACTTCAGGAATTTCTTTGCTAAGCTGCCCTAGATACCTGGCTGGTAGCTATTTTAAGAATTGCTGAGGCTGGGGGAGATCTGTGGCATACTCAGGATGAAAGTTCAGCTGCAAATCCAGCATTTGTAGTTTTTAATTCTAGGAACTAGGATTTTGATTCTTTTCCCTTCATCCAAGTATGGAGCTTACACTGACCCCAGCTCAAGCAGCCACAAGGAAGTATTTAAACTTCTTCACATCCCAGAGCTCACTGCAGAGTCATAGTCAGATTTGTCTATGCAACAGTCCAGATATCTCCAAGGCATACGATTCCACCTACAAATATCAAAAGCTGCTATATTAAAATTGGACAGAAATTCTAAACTATATCAAGAAGCAACCAGTCAGGAGGCTGTTAAAGAAACTAAAACTTGTCTTGTTTTTTGGAATTCATTAGGAGGGTCTAGTTACAAAAGAAATAAGGAACAAGTTCTCCTATCACATAAAAGGACATCTATAGAAATTTTCTCTTGGACAAACCCACTGGCATGTATGTGAATTTATTTCAAGATTCTGTTTGTCACAATTTGAAGAGTTTTACTCAAGTCAACAAGAAAGTGACACACCAAGCTTAATTTTTAAAATTTGTCTGTCTTTCATTTATGGCTTCCAAAAGACAGCAAAACAATATTGTTATGCTGGGAGAGGAAATTAAATTTTCCTTTCTCCTCTTAATTAAAAAAAATTAGTTGGGAGGTAGTCATGTTTTCCTAAAGCAATATGTTTGTGGACTAGAAGCAGGCAGAATGTCATAAACTGGAAAGTATGATAATAAGCAATGTGATAATCGTTTGATCTTTCCCTCATAATGGTGATGGAAGTTCCACACTCTTACTCCAATTTACATTCTCTGTGCCTAGTTCAATACAACATGTTGGACAACACTTGAAGATAGACTTGTTCTGAAGTTTTACGCTGAATAGAAGTAGTTTTATGGCTTCAGCCAATGCAAATGTTCCCACTGCTTTATTTTGTTTAACACATCCATAGATCAAATCACAGGAAATGCTTCTTTTATAACAAATATGAAATGCAGTAAATTATAATAATGGGGTAGGTTAAAGAATCTGAACACAGAACCAAGAATTGTTGGAGTTGGAAGGCATCACTCAAGACCACTGCTCAATGCTGGATCAACATGTTGTTCTGAACACTGATCAGGAAGGGTTTGAGTATCTCCAAGGATGAAGACTCCAGAATCTCTCAGAGAAATTTGTGTCACTGTTTGATAACTTTCATAGGTTATTGTTTTTTCTGATGTTTAACTGGAATCTCTTGTATTTCAATTTTTTTTTTCATTGCCTCTTATCCTGTCACTGGCCATCACTGAGCCACTGCTGACTGCTTTACTCCCTCCCTCAGGTATTTATACACATGAATAAGATCTCCTTGAGCCTTCTCCAGGCTGAACAATCCCAGCTCTTTCAGTCTCTCTTCATGTAAGAGATGCTCTTGTACCCCAATAATTTTAGCAGATCTTTGCTAGGCTCATTCCAGCAAGTCCATGTCTTTCTTTTACTGAAGAGCCCGGAACAGGTGTCTTTCACCAGTGTTGAGTAGAAGGGAAGAGTCACCTCCCCAAATCTACTGGCAATGCCCTTCCCAATGCAGCCTGGGATGCTGGAACTATCATACAACTTTCTAATATTGACAGTGTTAACTTCCTAAAGAAGCTGTCCAAAAAGTCAATGTACTCACATGCATTTGACTTTTTATACAGGAAAATCAGCTGTTTACAAGCACAAGAGTCATATAACAGAATCTACACTCCTCAATAACAAAAATCATTTGTCTTGGAGCAATTGGGAAAACACACAAGCCCTAGTTATCTTTAGACAACAGTATTTCATAAAAATCTAACCTGATAGTCTAAGCTATTTATAGTACCAAAGATTATACAGTTTAAGAAAATAGTCAGTCATCAATAGACAAAACTGCTCAGTTTCCCCAGCATACATCTGAAGTTGTTTGATCTAAATAAGCCAAATAAATTTAATTAGTTGAAATATAATAAGAAAAACATAATCACAAACACCTTTCTTTCATAGAGGATCCAGAATTGGATGCAGACATGGTGCAACATGCACTAAATAAAAGGGAACAACTACTTCCTGTGGTGATTTAACCCTGGCTGAGTGTCAGGTGCCCACCAAGTTCTATCACTCCCCCTTCGAAACTGGACAGGTGAGAGATAAATATAACAAGAGGTTTGTGATTCAAAATAAGGACAGGGAGATTACTCAGCAATTAGCATCATCACAACAGAGCAGGGAAAATGAGAAATAAAACCAAATCTTCAAATATCTTCTCCACCCCTCCCTCTTCCAGAGACTCCTCTCATGTTTCATATGAGGAACAGCTGAGGGATCTGGGGCTGTTTAACCTGGAGAAAAGAAGGCTCAAGGGAGACCTTGTTGCCCTCTACAGCTACCTGAATGCAAGTTGTAGTGAGGAGAGGAGAGGAGAGGAGAGGAGAGGAGAGGAGAGGAGAGGAGAGGAGAGGAGAGGAGAGGAGAGGAGAGGAGAGGAGAGGAGAGGAGAGGAGAGGAGAGGAGAGGAGAGGAGAGGAGAGGAGAGGAGAGGAGAGGAGAGGAGAGGAAAGGAAAGGAAAGGAAAGGAAAGGAAAGGAAAGGAAAGGAAAGGAAAGGAAAGGAAAGGAAAGGAAAGGAAAGGAAAGGAAAGGAAAGGAAAGGAAAGGAAAGGAAAGGAAAGGAAAGGAAAGGAAAGGAAAGGAAAGGAAAGGAAAGGAAAGGAAAGGAAAGGAAAGGAAAGGAAAGGAAAGGAAAGGAAAGGAAAGGAAAGGAAAGGAAAGGAAAGGCACAGACTAATGCAAAAGAAAGTGTGAAACTTGGTGTGATAACTACAAAACTTTTAAACAAATAGGGAAATTTGAAAGAATTTTTTTTTCTCCTTGCTACACCTCCACATATACATAGTCCTGACCTTTTGCCCTAACCTCCAGCTCCACAACACTCTTCATTCTCCTCTCACACTCTTCCCCATTGTAGACAAGAAGTCAAATCATCTAACTACCTCACTTCCCAACCATTCTCCTGCAATCCTTACCAGCTGAAGTAACCGTCTGCCTCCTCATCAAAATAAGACTATGTTCAACACAGTTCTTTTTCAGCAGCTTAACTATATCTGTTATAAAAGTCAACTAATGTTATTCCAGTTCTTTTTTTTTTTTTTTATATACTCAAGCCTTCACAACCAACTGTGAAAATGTAAGTTACTACCAGGCAGGTAAAGCCACTTGAACTCTGTATATATTTCCACTGTTGAAGCCCATAGCATGATCTGCATTACAATGAAGTGGTTCCTTTCATCTTAGTCTGAAGCAACAGAAGAGACATTAAGCATCAGAGCTTGCTAGCTGCACTACTGTAGGCAAACAGAAGAATTTCATATATACCACTTAGCCTTTTAACAGGCTTATTATCTGTGAACAGACAGCTTAAGACAGAGAATATTTAACTCCTGGCATGTCACTGTCAGGCTTCTGATCAAGGGAAACCATGCAATGTCTAAGTGAAATGGCTTCTATTACATTTGCTCTTTGCTGAGAAAGGAGACATTCAGCCTTGCAAACCTCCTCAGAGCTCTTGTCCTTATTTCTGAGCATGTGAGTCCTCATGCTGCCCTGAGAAACTCCTGATTTATTTGATAGCTGTGTCTATTTGTCAGCGTTTATGCCTCAGGCAGCATCTGTGTGTACATATCATATGCAGGGCAGCCTGAGAAGGATGTCTGTCCTGAGAAGATAGAAAAAGAGTGCAAATTTATTTACAGAACAAAATCTTCCTTCTTCATCTGTGTTTGCTCAAGGGAGTCCAGCAGGGAGCATTCTCCATATCCACTTTAACTGAACACAGTCTTTCTTTGAAATAAGCTTACAAGCAGAGCCATCATCCGAACATCCTGCCCCAGTCACCACGGTACCACGTTGGTACAACAGTCCATATACATGCCTCGGTGTACCAGTAAGGCTAATGACCTAAGGTCTTTCCTGAATAGAAGCATAAGCTAAGTACCCAAACCCCTGGCTCTCCTATGCCAGGAATCAGGACGCTGAACAGCTCCAAATACTTCACAAACAGATCCCGAAGGGGAAATGCAGGGAAACAGTTTTTAAAAGTGGTTTTGAAAAGCAGTTTGCAGAGTCTCTCTCTTCTTATTTATTTATATCTGGAATAGAAGAGCTCAAAGATTGAAAGAGGGATATGTCATCAGGGAGTGACTGGAGTCCAATAAATATTCTATGTTAGAAAGCAAACAAGTCAAAGCAAGGTGCTTTTTGCTGTATGAATATTCCCTGTAGATCTCATTAACTGTCAGAAATTAAGCCAAGACATAAATGTTTTCCACAGTGACTCTTGCTGCTGGGTGCATCCACATTGATGTCACCGTTTCTGAAGTGATTCAGAGCAACTTTCAGGCAGCAGTTGGATGAACTTTCCACTGACAATAATACTGCTTGCTGTCATTTTACATTTTAATTATGTTCCTTGTGCTGCAACAGCACTTGGTGCTTGTGACCTTTTTGGTATCAAAGTGTCAGACAGAAAAGCACAGGCATGGCTTTTGTGTTTCTTTTTGATGAGTCCTCACAGTGACCTTTCTTACCCTGGAGACAAATGGCCCAAAAGTTGCCCTTTGTTGTTATTGCTCTTTAAACTCAGACTCTGCTAGCAGCTTTGGGAACCCTCAGGTAGACACTTAGTGTTCTTAGGACTGCACCATGCTCTTTTTCAGCTCAGCTCTTCTGGCACAGGGATAGGAGGGAAGTTATGTTGGAACATATCTTTTATTTCATATTCCATGCCTCTGAGGCACAGATACTCAAAAGCACATCAGTGGCTAATTCAGCCCAAATAGACACCTTGGCAGTCCCAGGAGATGCCCAAACACTTTTAAAAATCCAAATGAACTACGGAGGATGAACACATGTGGATCAAGTTGAACACAGCTAAGACTATAGGAAACTGTTCTTTGATAAATTCAGTCCCCCCCATACTTACAAAATAAATACTCTTAATAAAATTAAGGGCTCAACAACTATGTCCTTTATGGCATTCAGCTCTTCTGCTTCTCACTGTACCTGGAATTACTGCTCCACAAGAAAGCTGGCCATGAATAGTTTTCATCAGCAAAATGAGAGCAATGGGATGAAGAACAAGAATCTAGGGCACAGTGTGACTTTGGATAAAATGAAACCAAACAAGTTAGTTGCTGATTTGCCATTTCTCTTGTTTCAAGAAGCGGGAGTATTAGCAATCTATACATAAATGCATACACTGGATGTGGCAGTACCCAGTTAATATGCCATCTTTGCTGTATCAATCCATCTATTACAATGTATTGGATCTGGAGTGGTGGTGATTTTCCACAGCAGCCCTTGCAGTGCTGTGCCTTCTGTTGGTAGTTAAAAAAGTGTATTGATAGCACATCAGTGTTTTGGCTACTGCTCATGCAGCATCAAGGTTGTCCCTCCAGCATTCCTTCCTCCACCTTCACCAGTAGCTGTGGGTGGGCAGGATCCTGGGTGGGGCCACAGCCAGGACAGCTGATCCAGACTGACCAAAGAGATATTCCACTCCATGTGACATCAGCTCAGCAATATAAACTTGAGGAGAGGAGCAGGAAGGGGAAGGCATTTGTGATTCACTTTTGCCTTCCAAAGCAACCGTTACCCGTACGGCAGCCCAGCTTCTTGGGAAGTGGCCAGAATTACTGCTGACAGGAAGGAGAGAGTAACATCTTTATTTGCTTTGCTTTGCTTCTCACGTGTGTGGCTTTGCTATCTCTTTATTAAACTGCTTTTATCTCATCCCACAAGGCTTCTATCTTATTTTCTTCCCTCCCTGGCTTGCTGGGGAGCGGGCTAATAGAACAGCATGGTGGGCACCTGGCAACCAGTCAGGGTCAAAACACTACGTACAAGCAGTAGGAAAAATTTACCTCTTTGTGCTACATAATTAAGTCTATAAATGAATTTTCATTACAGCTCTCTTGTTAAATAGGACAAAAGATGAACCTAGAAAGGTCTGCTCTTTTCATATGGGCACCATGCACTCACCAATCATAATGAGAACTGTGTCCCCATGATAGCTTGGCTTCATGTAGGATTTACCATTACAAGTCATATTGTCAAGATCAGTAATTCTTCTATGAAAGAAAAACTTAAATTTTGCATAACTGGCTTTTAACTTGAAAGGAGGTACCTGAGTATAGCTGCAATCAGGAGTTTAGGGCAAATGCCAAAGGAAACCAACAGTTTGTTACAATTTTCATGAGCTGCCAAGGGATTCATCATGATTTTTTCTCTTTGCATTGATGAAGAAGCAAGCAGTGAGAACTTTCTTAACATGTCAAAATCTAAAAGACATTTGCAGTCTAATTTTGCTTGCAGCATCTGACCCAGAGCTTCATAAAGCCCCATTCTAGTATGGCTTTATAAATAATGAAACTTTACAGGTCCTATAAACTCTGCTCTAAAATAGCTTGGAGCGATTTCTTTCAGAATTGAACTTAATTGGATATGTCAGGTCTTCCCTCAGTATTTTTTCCAGCACAATTTAAACAGGTAAGAAAAAAAAAAAACCCAAAACTGTGGCCAGCAGGTCAAAGCAAAATCAATAAGATCACTGCAAGTTAAAATATGAAGTTTAACCCGATCTTTCTTTTTGTTGCACCAGAAAAAGACCTCAGAGCCAAGCAGGAAATCTCACATTGTGGTTAGAAGAAATCCAGGCATGTGGAACTTATCTACACAGAATTTATGTAAAATGGAACTTAATCCATTCTCACTGCTCAACTTTGTATATAGCAAACAGATGAGTTTTAAGATACCACTACCTCTGAGAATGATCACCTCTTCATTTATTATTTATTCACTGGTAGGCTAGTATGTACTTTTTGCAGTGAAAAAGCAATTTGGGTAGAAATAAAAAGCAGTAGTATACTGACACATGCATAAGAAGATACTGGCCAGAGGCAACTCTTAGAAACATTAAAGCAAAAACCTCATCTCAGTGGAGCTCTGAGAAGGGGTTTGGACTAGATGACCTCCAGATATCCCTTCCATACTAAAAAAATTGGTGACTCTGTGCTTCCATGAAAGCTTCTGTACACAGGAAAACAAGAAGAGGATCTAGACCATTTCCAGCTACTGTGAAAGGCAAATGCTGGAAACACAACTCTGTCATGCCTGAAAAGTGTTGGAGAGAGAATACAAACGTTCAAGTGTTCCACAGAGAAACGCAAGATGTAATAATACAACAGAGAGATTCTGAACACAGATAAACAAATAAAAGATCTTGCTTTTAACCTAAGAAAATACTCAATATTGGTCAAGATTTTCTTCAGCTTCTATCCCAGTACTAGACATACCAACTTTTGCATATTTAAAATGACATAAAATAAAAATAAATTGCTATCATAGAAAACTATGAATAGGAATATTTCAAATGTTAACATATAAAATGGAAGCAAAACAAAACTGCACACAATTGGAAAGGGAACTAGAAATCTAAGATATAAAAAATAACCGAAAGGATGTTTCTAGTCATAACTAAAATAAATTCTTGTCAGAAATCAAAGAAGTGCCACTTTTGAGAGACGTCTTCTTTTAAAGAAAACCTATTTACAAAGGCCCTGTAATTAATGACATTGCATTGTTTAGTACAATAGCACACAATTCTGCAACTTTCAGCTAGCAGTATATTTTTAGCAAAGCAAAACCTGTAAAAAATAAGTTTAATAACATACACCTGTCATTTCTCTAAAATATGACTATTCAGCAAATAAAAAAGTAGACATACCAATATTTATGAAGCAGCAGCAGCACAAATTTGACAGTCGTTTATCACATAGTTACTGACAAAACCTGTTCAGTCATCCTGTTTTAAATGCATCATTTTGAAATATGACATTCCATTTCCTTTCAGATGAATGATGCAATGATTCTATTTAACACTTTTTTGTACTCTATGATGGAGTATCCTAATTCTCCTGCACACCTCTGAACAAGGATAAATACATAATTGTGTGTAGGTAGCATTTAAAAGTACGATATCTATTAAAGACAGTAGAACACATGTGCCTCCTGCAGTACTTGTTCTGTACTTCTGAGTGACAGGGAGAGTGGCCTGCAATTGTTACAGACTTTAGATGCCCAGTTTACACAGTATTTCAGAGTATTCAGTATGCAAATGCCTTAGGAACTAAAAAACTCCACCTCATTTCTTATAAATTCTATGTTTTTTGTGGAAAAACAAAGTAGATACAGAGTTTGGGATAGCTACCATAAAGTAGTCTGTCTCCCAGTGTCCCCCAGTGACAATTGTGCATCACATTGACCAGAGATGCTAGGAATAGAGAAGAAATAAAAGTAATTTCAAATTAAAATTATTAAAATTATAACAAAAGAAAGATGGAGCATTACATTTACAAAAGCAATAGCAAAAAAATAAAAATCTGTGCTTTTTTTGCTTAATCTGTTGTTAATATTCCCCAAACCTTTTCCCATCTATCATTGAATTTAGTCTACTCTGGGTAGAGTAATCTTTGTATATTTTGCAGTCATGGCAGAGTTGTGTGGTCCAGGAAAAAAGAAAGCTTATAAAAAAATAATGTTTACAGAGACAATTGGTATATAGGTTGGAAGAACCTCCTTATGTCAAGCCTTGTGTGTGATGACAGTCACATAGTGCCAGCAGCATGCATTCATATTGTTTTCATAACTGAAGTCAGTGTAGAAGTATAGGTTCTCCCATCTTCCTGTCACCTGACTATGAATCACTTTTCATCATGATTAATAGTACCTGAGATGCCATGTTTTCTGTTACATATGAGAAGTTTCTTATTTTAGTTAGAGAAAACAAGAGTTTGATAACCAGTGATGAAAGCGACAAGTCCAGCAGTCTTCAACAGGAGATGAAGAATGGTTCCACATTTGAGACAAGATTGCTGTGCAGCATAGATAGATACTCAGTAACTGCCATTTTTGTGACAGAGAACAGCACAGTATATTTCACAAGAAAAGTCCTGCAGACTTTTGCTGTTCATTCCTTGTGATGCTCAAAAGCAACTGTAAGGATAACACTGGCAAGACCAGACATTTGCAGCAAAGGGTAGGTTCAGGGGGCTCAGAAGCTGAGGTCACTTTCTGCAGAAGGTAGTGGATGACTAAAATACAGTGAAGCAGCTGGAGTAACCGAATATGAGACGATACAAAAAGGTATTAGTGGGCTATCATCCAATTTACTTGTCAAAAAAATAGATGATCTTTAAAACAGATGTCCAGTCGGTTCTGGCTGTCTAAACATTTTCTCTAGTCAAGAGAGAGCAACTGGCACCTTCACAGGACAACTCCTTCTTATTATTTTAGATACTTCTCCTGGTATGATTAATAATTGTGATGACTAAAACAGATTAGCTTCCCTAGTCCAACTGAGATAGATCCTTCTCTTTTTCATGCACTGAAATAGTAGAGGCAGCTTTGTGGTTACACTCTGCAATAGGTGCTAGTGGGTCAGCCATGGAGTTTGGAGCTGCCTATCAAGCACTTGTCTACTAAGATTAACACTTTTATGTGGGCTCTGCTGTCTGGGGAAAGAAAATGACAAATTCCTCTCCCAGATGTGTAGACTCTTCTACAAGAATCACTCTGAAACAGCAAATAGCCTGTTAAAATGAAAACTCCCACTCAACAATGAGTGCTTTACAGCGTTGGTGGTGTTTCTACAAACTGTGAGAAGATCATTAAATGAAGATGAAAAGGAAATTTTGCTCATTCTGTCAGCAGGTCAGAGGGGCCTCATGAAGAGAAGAGAAAGATTGTGTTTGGCAGGAAAGTGGTAGACAGCAAATCCTGCACAGAAAATGCACAGAAAATGTTTTATATCAGTCCACTTATGTAGAGACAAGTCTGAGTAAAACTGTGCCCTGTGTTTTACTAGTTTTACTTGAAGCAGAGGGACAGACCCTGACACAGTCAGGCTAGATCCTGCAAATACTGAGTCCAGTGAGGAGACAGTATATCCAGCTACATAAATAACTTGATATAGCATTAATTTTAAGCACAGATGGTCCTAACATCTGTATTTCAAGGTTTTATCCAGATTTTAAGTCTCAAAGTTGTAATGCCTCAAGCTCCAAAACCGAAGCTCTCTCTTTTGCATGGATCCAGGGTATACAGACTGGTGAAGCTGGAGGGAAGCTAGAAAACAAAAACCCCAGTATTATACCATTGTACTTTGCATCAACACTGTTTCCATTCAATCTCTGAACAAACAAATGGTAATTAAGTTGATGTTTTGGGGATGCATTAAGCAGTCTTGATTGGAAGTGTTTTGTTAGAGAGATTACATTGCAAACTGCAGAACCAAGCTTCTACATCTTTAAGCATCTCTTGCTTATGTAAATGCCTCTTTGTTCTATTACTTCTTTGAGTAGTATTATTAAACCTTTTAATATTTATTCATCTCTGAAATGTCTGAGTACAGCCTGAAGATTTTGGCACAGCTAGAAAAATGGTTTAACAAAAAACATCCAGTGTCCTAACCATTCGGAAAAACATAATTTGTAACAGGCAAAATTGGCTGAAACAGCAAGAGGGCCACCAAGATGGTGAGGGGACCAGAATATCTTTTTTACGAGGAAAGGTTGTGAGACCTAGGGCTGTTTAGCCTGGAGAAGACTGAGGGGGAATCTTATCAATGCTTATAAATACTTAAAGGGCAGATGTCAAGAGGATAAGGCAAGCCTTTTTTCTGTATAGTGACAGGACAAGGGGTAACAGGCACAAGCTGGAACACAGAAAATTCCTCTTGAACATGAGGAGAAACTTCTTTCCTGTGAGGATGAGGGAGCCCTGGCACAGGCTGCCCAGGGAGATCGTGGGGTCTCCTTCTCTAGAGGTTTTCAAAATCCACGTGGACATGTTCCTGTGTGACCTGATCAACGTGACCCTGCTTTAGCAGGGGGTTGGATCTCTAGTGGTCCTGTCCAACACCAACTGTTCAGTGATTCTTAGAAATGAATCTGATATGGAATAGATGTTCTTGTATTTCCACATTACTTTGGGAATTTGGGGAACTAGAAATGAACGGGCACATTATAAAGGCTAGGATTGATTCTCCCTAACTATAAGGCAGAGGATTACAAAAACATTAAGAAAGACATCCAGTTTCCTAGTAAGCCAAGAAAAAGAAAAAATTACTCTGAAAAAATCTCGATTTACTTGCTAAAAAGACTGCCATACTTTTTGGAAAAACATAATTGCTACTTTATTTTTATAAGGAGTATTAACGTGATGGGCTGTATTCTGAGCTCATACCAGTAGGGTACATCTTCTCTGACCTGTCCAGAACTATCTACACTCAAATATTTGGATGTCTATCTTTTAATTATTTATAAAATCATCGGGCATTGGAACTCTTACTATAACAAGCCTTTCTGTAACTAGTATGTATGCCAGCTGAGCAACATTAACTAAGAGACTGTGATACCTTAATTATGCAAAATACAGTGCTGGGTACTATGAGTTGAAAGTGAGAATCATGATTACATAGGTCCTCATATAGGATGATGATTCTATGCACTGTGAGACAAGTTTTTTATAAATCTCACTCCTCATAAAGCATTCTGTTTTGATTGTGAGAACGTAACTGTTCTCATTAACCATTTGTGCTAGACAGTTCATTATGTAATTACCCTAACAGTCATTCAAGGCACAGGTGGTTTTTACTGTATTATAATAATCTTACCATTCCAGATGTCAAAATCAATCATTCATGTGTACTCTGTGTGATTGCAACTGATTGATTCTGGTAGGGAATTGGAAAATGAGCTCAAGAGCTCAGTCAAAAATAGATTCTGATGATAAGTTGCTGAGTTATGAAGTACTTTTCACAGCACTCAGGATGCTGTGCAAATACCTTAGAATAACACATTAAAATCATCCATAAAATACTCAAGCAAGATTTGTTTCACCCTACAGATATTAAGCTGATTCATTTGAAAAAGCAAATAAATTAGAAATTATCATTAGGAAAAACCCCAAACCTTTAGCCAGAATTCACTCTGGCACTTCTTGTGCAACACAATTTGATAAGATTGATTGAAATAACTTCAGTACAATGTGAATTACTGTATGTATCAGAGAGTTTTTGGTGACTACTGCTGAAGGTTAAACAGTATGTTGGGAATAGCTGGTATAGAGCTTCCATTTCTCATCCTCTTTGGCATATTCTGACTTAAAAGTACATGCTGCTTTCCATCCACTCTGCACTTTAAAATGCATAATGCAAATTCTGGCCCAAGCCTAACACAAAATTTCTGCCTCCTGTTCAGCCACTGTGATTTGCACTCTCTCAGTTGGCAAAAGAGACTGTACCATGCTAATCCTCAGTCTTCCCCGAAAGACCGTTGAATGAATTCATGTTGGTGAAGGAAATAATACAGATTTCCTCCCATGGTTTTCAAAAAAAAGGTTTTAGTTAGGATAACAACATTAGCAGTGAATTTTCAAGAAGTAATGAATGTAAAAGTCTCGAGTAATGAAATACAGCAATGTACAGGAAAATGCCACTGGAAATGTTACGTGAGGTGAAAGGATAAATCTCATAATGCTTAACCACAAGCATTCTGCCTCTGGTTTTGTAGAAAATATTTTCTCTTCCTTTCTCCCTTTGAACCCCTGTCTAGCATTAGATGCTATACAAAGCTTACAATATGAGATGCTATGCAAAGATCATACTAAAATTACAGCTCCGATGAAGCACAGGAGTTTTGACAGTACTAAACTACGTGAAATGAAAGACAAATGAATACGTCTTTCAGCACTGAATGGTTGATACATTTCCTTCCTGACTGCTGAGAAATGTTGAAATGCAAATTCTATTTCTCTTCATATTTAGGTCTGTTTAGGTCTGTTACTATATGTAAAATTTTTCACAGAGAGAAAGAAATACTGCAACTGCATCTTTTAGGAGTTTAAATTTTGCATTGTAGGCATATACAAAACCAGAACAGATTGCTGTGACGTGGCTCTGAGATGCATTATTGCTTTAGAGGGTTAGATTTTTGCAACCAAAGCCATGTGGGCAGAATTCAGTTTATTTTAGGCCCCCCGAGGGCACTGAGTTTAGCATCTAATTATCCCACCTCAGCAAGATCAAGAGCAAAATCAAAATGAAATGTACAATGAGATAAACTGTAAGGTCTTTAGGCAGCCAAACTCTCATCTGAAGGTCCCTTCAGCTACAAGCACAATGCTAGCCTTCCACTGTTATACATACACAAAGATTAATGTTTCTGCAGTATTTCTTCCTCCCCCACTGCTTGTCTTGGTAATAGCATGTAATCAACTGTTAAAACTACAAAAAAAAATCCATTTTTAATGTGGTTGTATAAAAAAATAAACCTTGTGGAGTCATGTTGTGTGTTTGGTGCTTTCATTAAGGGGTGGTTTTACTCTCCATTAGCAGCCAAAATTTCCCATAGTAGGACTAAGGAAGTGGGGAAGACATGAGGAGAAACAGATACTGGAAACTGGGCTACTCCAGTTCTATTGTGCACAGAATTACTTGCCCCTAGAGTTTCTATTAACAGTTGGTTTTATTAGACAGTTGTCATCTTGAATGAGATGATTGTGGCATTTGTGCCTAAGAGTTAATTGGAACTATATCACTGAAAAATACCTTTTTCAGTGTCCCTTTGGGAACTGAATGAGTGCCTTTGGACCACATCCTTGGGTTTCTCTCCCTGAGGCTTTCTACACCTCCAAATGATCCTGAAGCTGCTGTGTTCCCTGGAAATTACAAACTGAGGTGAAGCAAGAGTCACCACAGTACAAGTCAAAGCAAAACTATCTGGTCCCTTAAGTCAATTTCTAACACCTCAGGGAAATAAATTGTTACATGCAATTTGCAGGACAAGTGTCTACCTTTCTCTCAGGCTGTGTCCCCCAAGTCTCCCTGGAATGCTTGACATCCTATGAAAGTTTGAACCTCCCATAAAAGAAGTATTTAAAATTCACATTGCATCTATGTACTCATCCTTTTAAACAGTTTGCTTATTGAATCAGTCACTAGTTTTATGCAAAGTATAATTCACTGTGTGAAAGACACACTCTTAAACCCTCTCTTATCCTGTATCATGGTGCAACCCTCAGGGGTTTCCTCAAAATACTTAATTGAGAACTGTGCAATGTGCCACCCCACAACTAATGCTTACCCCCCCCTTGTGCAGTAAAAGCACACTTAGCACAGTTCTTAGCAGCAACACCTTTTTACAATGCCAGGACTCTATTCACAGCAGCTTTGCTGCTGCCTATCACTGGCAGAATGACCATGCTCCAGGAGCAAATATTTATTTCACCATGAGGCAGCATGGATGGATTTATTTCTTGCTGCTTTATATGACAGTTCTCACTGTCTAAATTGCCATTACAACAGTGTTGACCATCTGAGAGGGATATGTATTGCTTGATTTTGCTATGATCCCTTTGTTTAAGTGCAGAGACACAGAGGTACTTTGTTTAAAAACACTGACTACTTGCACAAGTGCACCCCATTCCTTCCCAGCAAGGGAACACCTGAGATGATGGTGCTAAGCAGGACACCTAAGACACTAAAGATGCTCTCTCATGGCACTCTCCAGTCTCCATATCTATCAAAATTCCTCGTGCTTAAGGAATAGCCAGGTTTTCCCCTCCTCTGCCCCACACATACAGGCCCTACTATGGCTAGACAATGCAGTTCTGCAGACTCCCCTGCTGTCACCTGGCATGCCACATGCAGCTGGCCAGTGGTTGCTTAGATGACATCATTTGTCAGTCAAATGCCTTGCCTCCTGACCAGACACAACAGTGTCTCCTGTTAGAGGAAAAATCTGGGAGGCCTTCAAATCAATGTTTTTAAACTAGAACAAGTAGCTTTGAATGAAAGAGAAAGGTAGTTTCTTAAAATAGTGACTTGAAAGCAGTTCTCATTCTCCTAATGCTCTACAAGCACTTTGCCTCCCACAGGAAAACAAGAGTTACAAATGAAACAATCTCATTGTAGTCCACTTGAAGCACAGCTGGGAAGCATTCCCACCAATGCCAGAACACTTGCATGCTTCCAGTTGTAGAAACAGATCTTGCAAACCCCTAGAAACCCCCACTCAAAACCATGGGAATTACTCAGTCCCTCTTTGGGTTACCACTCCCAGGCAGTAATTCCCTGTCTGCAAGTCCAGAAAGGCAAATGAGAAGTGATAAATATAGATAAATTGTAACTTAATGGTAACTTTGACTTTGTCCCTTGCCCATTGCAATAAAAGAAAACATCCTTCCAGCACATCACCACTCATCGCTATTTTTTCCACTACCTGTTTGCCCTTTTGAATCAGGTGCCATTCATTAGCTTTGGTAGAGGAAAGCACTCCCATCAAGCCACTTCCACTTCCAAACTTCAGTCAGGGCAGCGCCATCATCATGTCTCTCCTACAAAGGGCCTGTTGGTGGTAGAAGGAATGGTGTATGTAGTGACATATGTTGCAATATAAGGCACAAAGGGCCTGCGTACTGACCCCTCCAGTCAGACTGGAGTGTGAGAGAGGGAAATAAATTTAAGTGACTGCTCCCTTAGTTTGTTATCTTAGCTCTGTTAAATGAAACAGAGTTGCTGGTATTTGCTTAAGAATGCACATTCACAAATTATCTTTGCTAATATTTGCTAACCAATGTACATTCAAAAAATATCCTACAGGCACTATTAATTCATAGTTATCAGATAAAGTATTCATTTGTTCACGACATAGATTATGGGGAGGAAGGTGTATACATAGGTACGCTTGTGGCTTTCACATGCGTATAAGCAAATACAATATGAAAATTAACTACATTTGCCAATTTATTCATTGAATTGGACTTATCTTATTTCAGAAAAAATGAGAATCGATAAGATGAGAACACAGGAAACAATTATCAACGGTAATGATTCAGAATAATAGCTAAGCCTTTCAAATATCTCGAAAACACTGATGTCAAAGCGAGCATTTGATTGCTTTCAATTAGAAGAGGCTTCAAACTACCAGTCACTTGCACTCCAAGGACATTAACAGTCATATGCATTAAAAAAACCCCTCCTTTTTCTAAACAAAGATATTAGATTACCATTTACATTTAAATTAATTCAAGGACAAAAGGTGTATAAACAGGAAAATGCAGAAGTGATATTGTGAAAAAAGCATTTTTGATTTTCATAAAAAATACAAAAATGTTGTGCTAGCCAACTAATGCTAGCCACTGCATTTTTTTCATGTTTTCCCACTCAGATTGTCCATTTGTTCTTTTTAAGCTACTACTTCAAATCCAATCAATGTTAAGATTGCATTTCTAACACATATAGCAATGCAATTGGCACTGAAGGGAAAATCATGTTCAGAACAAAAGTTTTAATTAGATGTAAATATAGAATTACAGTGCCAGTAGTTATTTCAAAAGGCTTTTGAATCATCAAAGGTTAATTGTCAACATAACACTGACATGATTAAAGGAAAAAAGTATGTCACATCATTGGCTTGGCTCAGCAATAACCCACTAAATCCTAAATTACTGCACTCCCTCTCAGTCAACCTTGTTATTGAAAGTAGGTTCTTAAAACACTACAATGAAAGGATCTGCTTCTGTCCCAGAGATTATGTTAATATTGTTCTATATAATTGGATTGCAATATATCTGAACAAGCTGCCAATACATGAAGGTGTTGCACTGATTTAGCAAAGCACTTGCTAGATTGGGAAATCCCATGGCTTTTGAGTTCTTTACGAGGTGTTTTGCTTACATGAGGACAAGTTACTCAATACACTGCAGAGCTGAGCCCCAAAACTCTTGATGGTGTTTAATTGGGATGTGAATACCTCTGAACTCTACTATATTTTTTAAAGAAATCCTGGAATTATGCCTAATGCTGCTAATATGGCAGAAAAAGCTATTTACAAATATTCACATTAGCAGCTGGTTCTCTTCACAGAGAGACAGAGTCTAGTAGTGCTGGACAGCAGAAATCAGATGGGTCTCAGACACTTGAACTTGCACCATACTAGTCACTGTATCCAAACTCAGCACCCAAAGTGATGGAATGTGACTGTGGGTACACAGCCACCACCCCAGGAATAACAGAATTGCCCTAGACACCTCTAGAATAAGGCTCATTTAAAGTATAGCCTCCCAGAAATTTAATGAGGGTGAGCATGCTTTTTAAATGTGTGTGCCTAAGCATGCACATGCTCAGTGACATGGTTTAGAGGTGGGCTTGGCAGTATTAGGTTACTAGTTGGACTTGATGAACTTTAAGGTCTTTTCCAACCAAAATGGTTCTATGAGTTTATGTTTGTGTACATATGTGTGTAGGGTTATAGAGCTAGAAATAAGTTGTCACAACAAAGCACATTGCTGAATATATAGTTTATATCTACCCTGAGCTCAGAGCAGACTGCTTATAAAGAAATTATTTTAATGTAAGGAAATTCTCTCTGAAATAGAATATTTTTTCTCAAGGGAAAAAAATGGCTGTAAAAAATTTAAAAGTAGCCACACAGCACAAAAGTAAAAAATCTGTCATTCACTGTTAAATGTAGGCTACTTCTTCCTGTCCAAGGAATATCTCTTCCCTAAAGGGTAGATGAGTTGCCCTAGAGACACTCTGAAGGATGGAAAGTAGAACAGTCACAGGCTCACTTTGTGCAGAGGCACAAGCTTGGAGGCCTGGAGCTGGAACTGATAACTGGCAGTGCCCACTGCTGTCAAGGTAACTAGGGTATCCACAGGACTGCAAAAGCATCTGAAGTGATCCTGGGTGATGAAAAGCAGATGCCTGAGAGTGGGTAAGAGTAGGCTGAACAGGTACAATACCTCTACCAAACTATCACTCCACATCACACATTTTGCATTTGTCTTCTGACCACTAGTCCAGCCCTCTCTTGAACCCATGTAAAATTTTAACACCTAATTACATCATCTAATAATCTAAACAGATGGTGTGGGAAGGAGATTGACACAAAACCAGAAGGAAAGGTCCAAGAACAAACTTCTTACACATACTATAGCCATGTGACATGAGTGATATATGAACAAAATCCAGTGAAGGGCACAGATGAAGACTTGCTGCAGTTTCACTTCAAGCATATTAACATTTAATAACATTTCCTGAATTACACCTTTGTTATGCTTTTGCTGTACTGTAATATGTAATGTGTTAAGCTCCATGAGTAATCTGCTGTAAGTCTCTTGTAATAAAGTTCCTAAAGAATTTATGAACATCAGCAGTTGTAAAATGCATTAGGAATGTAAGTCAAGAAGGTCATTTATAAGCAAGCAGCTTCCTCATTTCATGCTATTCTACTTAACAAGGAAATGGGCATTTCAAAGACACAAAAGTGTTAAGCAAAACCTTCCAGAAAGGATAAAAAGAAAAAATCGAAAGTGATAAATTATGTTTAAACAGCACATATAAACTGGAAACTGGGGAATTTGTTCCAGTCACCAGTTTGTTTCCAAGAACAAATGAGAAAGAAAAAAATGTCCTATTATGGCAGAGAGTGAGCACATATATTAAAAAAAAAGGGTGTGTTGGGTCTGACAGTGAGAGTGGTAATTTTCTGTAGCAGCCCACATGGTGCTGTGCTTTGTATTGATAAGCTGGAAACACAATGATAGCACACCAGTGTATCGAGGCTGTCTCTCCAATGTTTCTCCCCCTACCTTCACCAGCAGGCTGGAGGTAGGAAAGATCCTGAGAGGAGACATGGCCAGATCATCTGACCCAAACTGACCAAAGGGACATTCCAGACCATATGACATCAGCTCAGCAATATAAGCTCAGGGAGAAAAAGAGGAGGAGGAGGGGGCATTCATGGTTTACATTTGTCTTCTGAAGCAATTGCTATGTGTACCAAAAGCCGTGCTTCCTGGGAAGTGGCTGGACAGTGTCTGCTGATGGGAAACAGAGTAACATCTTTGTTTCCTTCTGCTTTCACATAGGCAATCTTTGCTATTATTTTATTAAACTGCCTTCATCTCTGCCCATGAGGTTTTGGTTTTCTTCTTTCATCTTATTTTCTCCCCTCCTTGTCCTGCTGAGGAGGTAGATGATAGAGCAGCTTGGTGGGCACTTGGCATCTGACCAGGTCAACCCACCACAAAGGGAAACAATAAGGCATGTAAGAAATTAAAACAAGGAGATTAAAATACTTCACAGAATGTGAGGAATCAAAATCAATGTCTACTTGTCTAGACGAGTACTTGGGTGTAAGAGAAGCTCCTCAGCATGGAAACAATGAATGATTGTCTTATACAGCTATACAAGATGGTTCAGGGCTTTTACTTCAGGTTTTATCCATCTTTCTGACTGTGGACAGAAGCACAAATGATCATCATTGGTTCAGACTCTTAGGTCTGTTGGGGGTTGTGGTGCACTTGATGCACAGCAGGAGCATAGCTTTCGGTTTAATATTCATCAAAAGTGTACTGGGTCTGCACACATCCAACTGCTCTACAAGAGAGATCAATCAGCACACAGCTAGAGACAGCTGGAGTAATGCACTACATTGCTTCAATACCCTATCAAAGCAAAGTATAACGCAGATGCAGCTATCGATCCCTATAACATGCTCCAGTAAATGTCAAGTAATGTCTTATATGACCTGCTTGTCCTTAAATCAGGAGAATCAGCATGGAGCCGTTGAAAAATTGAAGATCAAAACATAAATTTATGTGAACAATCATATTTTTCATATTCAGTATGAGTGTGAAATCCTCCTGAAAATGAAGAGCTTTTGTGGGGAAGACGGTATTGAGGAGACAAATCCTACTACTATTTTATTGTGATTTTTAAATTGAAAAGCAACTTTAGGATGTCATACTAATTTTTGGATAGACATTAAATCATATATGTCATACTGGATAAAAAAAAAATCAAGTTGCCAGAAAATTTCTTTAAAAGCAGGATAAACAGAATGTGTGAGGAGCTGCATAATTCTTCAGTCATTGTTCTCTTCTGGATGAAAAGATTTAGAGGTTATTTGCTGTGCATGTCATCAGTTTTGTCTGTCACATTTTTATTAAAAAATAAACAAATCACTTCCCAGACACAGGAGAACTTTTTCTCGGTTGGACTCTCCACAATGTGTTCTCAGCTTGGAAACAAAATGCAGAATGTGATCCATTCTTCCTGTTACTGAATACAAAAAGCAGGTTCATGTTTAACTTCTCCTGGCACACTCCTGGAGAGCTGTTGTGAGTGATGGAGCAGTGGAACAGGCTGCCCAGAGGGGTTGTGGAGTCTCCTTCCTTGGAGGTCTTTAAGACCCACCTGGACATGTTCCTATGTGACCTGATCTAGGTGAACCTGCTTCTGCGGGGGGATTGGACTAGATGATTTCTAAAGGTCCCTTCCAACCCTACCATTCTATGATTCTATGATTATTAAGATAATGAATGAATAAAATATAAAAGTCTAAAATTCTAAGTACACATTGCAGAATTTCAGATTCCTTGCTGGGGACAGTATTTCTGAGTTCAAATTTGTTTTTTTTCAGGTGGAGAGCAGGAGATATCTTTCTTAAATTGAGGGAACTCCCGGGATAGTTTATCCACAGTCGAGATACAGTACCATAAAGAAGAAAGACTTCCTTCATATTGCCAGTTAGATGACCACTTCATCCACCATTTGCCCCTTGCCTTCCTTCCATGACATGACAGCCAAGAAATTGGCATAAGATGGTGGTGTGCTTCGTAGAAACTTTCGCCACATGGGGGGTGTACATTGGACTTCACCTGGATCCATGGGTAACTGCACATTGGATCATTATAAATCACTTCTAGCACAGCCAATTCCCTCAGGGTACTAGATACCTTTCTCCATGGTAGTCCACTTGCCTGGGTGACATAATGTCTTCCTTGAATGCATATCTTTCCTTCACACTTGACAGAAGTCACCTCCAAAGGCTGTGTACTTGTGTCCTTCCAATTGCTTTGTCAATGCCTCCTTCCTCAGACAGGGAGCCTAGTTGTTTGGCTTCCCTGCCTTCTAATTCCAGGCTACTGGCCCCATTATCCCAGCATCGATCCTTTCGCATGTTTCACAACTTTCTCAGGGATAGAGAGCAGGTGGTATTCATCTCATTCATGACTTCTGCCTCTTCCTCCTCATCTTCCTCCTCCTCCTCTTGTGGTGGTCCTGCTTCCATTTCTTCCTCCTTCCCCTTTGTAGTTGGAGTTTCTTCCCTTTCTAAATAAGTTGACTCTCACATCTAACATTTCTGCCACCAGGGTTTGAGTAGCCATGGTGCCTGCTGCTGAGGTCTGAGTAGCCACAGTGCATGTCATAGGGGTTGGGGTAGCTGCAGTGCCTGTCAGTCTATTTTTCTCCCCTTCCCCCTGAGGGTGCTATCTAATGTTGAGCAATATTTGGAAGATACTAGCCAGGGCCCAGCACAGTGTGGTCAGTTGTGCCTCTTTGGAATAACCACAACATTTTCTTTTCAAATATTCTGTCACTCTATCAGGGTCATGTAGTTGTTCGCAGGTGAAGTTCTAAACCACTGGAGGTGAGAAGTTCTCTAGATTCTCCTACATGCCATTTCACCCATTACTATCCAGCCTTGGGGCGGATATTTGAGTGAGACAAATTTTAAAACCCTAAGCAAGTTGTGAAGTATATTCAGGAGACATAACAGTAAAAGCAGGATAACAGGAGTGTCCCAAGAGTATCCAAATTTCTGAAATGTTGTTGGAGTTAGCCAGAGGAGAAAAAGGAAGTGAAAGGGTGGGAAAAAGTATCCCTCCCTGCCTTCTCCATAGGTTGAGTGAGATTACTAATGAATTCTGAAAGGAAAAGCCTGAGGTATAGGAGTGACAACCATGCTGTATTCAAGTACCAGCTGAGTCACATAACCAATCATATCATAAGCTGAAAGAGACCAATATAACAAAATAATGATCCTCATTATCTTCCCCAAAGTGATAAACAGTACCACAGGAAACACACAGAGCAGGTAAGAGTTTGTATAACACCACCATGTAAAAAACTGAACCAGCTGCCTCATTTAACCAATATAAGAAAACCATCTAACAAACTTCAATATACTCCGGTCAGATCTGTCCTTATTTCAGCCCTTTGTTCTCCACATTGGGCACCAAAAAGATTGTGGTGGTTTAGCCCTAGCTGAACAATAACCAAACCACACACAGTTACTCACTCCTCCCTACCTCAGTAGGATGGGGAAGAGAATGAAGGACAATTTCATAGAACACCACAGAGAATAGGGAGTTATAATGACAGCCAGAGCCCGGTGTAACTGCTCACCGAGCTCAGTCCAACGTAGAAACTACAGTTCCCATGTACACCCCTGAACCCTGGCAATTGCCCTAATCTCCTGAGCATGATGTCAGCAAGGTATCAACAGCCTGGCCACGCCTCCTTGCGGCTCTGGGGAGGGTTAACCCCATCCCTGCCAAACCCAACACAGCAAGTAGTGGGGTTTTTTTTTGCCTGGAAAACTGGGTAGAATATGAAAGATATATCAGCAAGTGGAATTTGTTGCTCTCTGTTCCTTCTGTGATTCAGAGTGGCCAAATGTGCTGAGCAACTGATGCCAAATCAAACAAGGCCAAGGTGTAAAGTGGAAAATAATGACTAAGTAACAAGTCTTTGCTTCAAGATTAATTTTCTTCTTATCACATATCATGTGAAAAATTTTGTGCTAAGAACATTTCAAGCTAAGAATATTTCTTGGTCAACATGTTCTCCAACTATTGATCTCTGAGTTTAAGATAACCTTTCAATTTAACTAAGAGACCACACACAGCCAGCATCCCTTGCCATCACACTCTTGTATTAACAGCATAAAAGCAGGGAACACAATACTCTAGGAAACATTTAAATGCCAGCACTGTAAGCATCATAGATATTTCCTGCTGGCTAAAAGAACTGTGTGAAAATTTTGAACAAAAACAACTTTTAAGGGTTTTTTTAAGTTTTCAAACAGAAGTTTCAGTTAAAATTGTCAACAGCAGCAAATCTCACTTCATTTTCTGAAAAAAGTAAAAACTCTGAAAATGGAAAAAGAATTTATTTTTGAGAAATGAAATATTTCAGTAATGAGAAAGATTTTAAAGAAGTCTTAATGCAAAATATCATGTAAATTCATTGTCTCGAGTGTCCTTGTTTTCCTTGGATCAGAATTCCAAGCATGATTCCCTTTCCTGGTATGGATTTCATGTGGGTATCATGTTTTTCCATTTTCAGTAATCTATTTTCATAATGGAGTTTAAAAGAGACACAATAAATCCCAAAGCGTATGGCAAATGAACAATGTGGACGTTCTGCAGCACAAGAACCATTTTCCTTGACTTTTCCTCGACAAATGCCCTCTTCCTTGCTGTTGTGAGGGCAGTATCTTAAATTCCAGTATATTCCAGAGCCTGCTACATAGACCTGTATTTACTGACATGTATACAGTATTTCCCGCTTATTACAGTTGGAAAGAAGACATCTGCTGTGGGAAGTGCCACATGGTGAACAGGTAATGGATAACTTGTAAAGGCACACAGCTATTCAACATCTGAATGTTATCTTCTCCATCATTTTTGACTGACCTTTTCTGCTTCACTCACGTTGAAGTTTGAAAAATTTTGATGAATACAGAGCTGCAACCTGTGAAACACACATATGCTTCCACGTGCTTGAAAAAAAAGTTAAAAAATAACCTTAATTCACTTTTTAAAGGAACAGTAAATGCCTCTGGTAGAGAAACTGCGATATCAAACTCATTTAAAATTGCTGTACAGTACCCCATTCTGAAAAAGGTAAGACTTACTTATTCAAGTGCCACCCAGCTGTGAGTCTTTCTCCAGAATCTAATGCCTGGACAAATTCAGTAAATAAATAATTATCCTACTACAATAAAAGAAAGAGCTGCTTGTGTTCTAGATGTCTTAGAGGGCTCAGATGAGGGCAGAGAGGAGTCATGATACACTAAGTCACTAAGTCAATTTTTTCCATGTTATTTCTACTTCTCCTCAAAAGTGTTAAGACCATAAGACACTGTGAGCTTGGCTGTGCTGTCCTAGTGTGGTTCCTTCTCTGCTGATGGAATCATTGCCATTCCTGAAACTTCTGAATCCTTCCTCTCCAAAAAGCAATCATGGACTGAAAGCAAGTGGTTAAAAACAATGGGAAAAAACATTGGAAACAATGGTCATCCTGACATAATCTAGACTAGAAATTAATAGTGTTTAACCAATGTACTGGAGACATAGTTTTCCCCTCCCAGTGAAGAAATGGTACTAGTGCAGAACTTCATTAGATTGTCTAAGGGCTCAAAGAGTTCCCATTACCTGATCAGCAAATAATTCCCAGGATTGCAGGGTAGGGGCAGCAGGCAGACGAATCCTGAAGGCTCCTTCCAGCCTCCCTTGCCATACTACTCTGATGGCAATCAAGCATTCTCCACAGCACAGTAGGTCTGAAGATTTCAGTAATCTTTAGCAGATTGTTCTTTGCTGTTTGATTGTCACTGGGATTGTCAGTAACACCATTAACATTACTCTAGAAATTGCTGCTATTCCAAAATTTTCATCTGTTCCTATGCCAGAACTCTGAAATGCTCCAGGGACTCTCAGCAGAGGTGTCATTATCAAGCCAGCACCATCACAATGGCAACAGGAATCGGTATGCTCAATTAGTCTTAATGTACTGTATTTGCGTTCCTAATTTAATAGCCCTGCAACCTTTCCCACAGCAGCTGTTAGCTGCAGCAAGGTCATCAACTCTTTCATTAGTTCTGAATGGTAGAAAGAACTGGCAAAATGCAGAGTCTACTTAGAAGACCCAGTTTCCTGAGTGTCACTAATGCTTATTGGCATAGATAGCATGGCTTTCCTACAGAGTCAGTCTGCCCTTCAGTGGGATTGGAACTGAGTTAGTAAATGACAATTATTAAAATTACACTAATTTCAAAGATGGGAAATGCAGTGAAGGACTATAAACAAACAAAAATAGGGAGTTTAATAATATGTACCTTACTTTCTCAGCAATAAGAAAAAAACAAGTCAGAGAAGATGGGTAAATCTGTCAATTGTCAAAGGTACTGGAAGGGGTAATTTCTGAAGCTTCTAACTACCTTCATTAGAATTCAGTTATTCATAAGGAATCCTTGAAAGAAGTGCAAAATAAACTAGTTAGCTCAATTAAACATCTAAAGTAGCAGCACAAGCAGGATAATCGAGAAGAAAATATGTATTTTGTCTGGACTAATCAGACATTGTTCATGCAAATTAAGGTTTTCCACAGTTATCTGGTAATTTATTAATTCTAATGGTTCAACATGTAGACATAGAAACATATATAGAACTAAAATCGTGGAACTGTAAGTTCACAATTCTGATGCACTCATAGGTTTTGAACAATATATTTTCCTAAATACAGACTATTTACTGAAATGCTATTATAGAAGAATAAGAATAGAAAGCAGAGGAATCAGCACAGCTGATACTGCTCTGGTTGTGGCTGTCTCTGGGAAGTGTTACAGTACCACATAATCACACAGAATCAAAGAATGCTAGGGGTTGGGAGAGACTTATAAAGATCATCTATTCCAGCCTCCCTGGAAATTTTTCTGTTCCAGTTTTTGTTAATTACCCCTAGTCCTATCATTGGACACTACATAAAAATGTGTTGCCCCATTCCCTTGACACAGATCTTTCAAATTCTTGAAAGAATTACTGAGGTATCCCCTCAGTGTCCTCCAAGCTGAACAGCCCCAGATCCTGCAGCCTTTCCTCATAAGGAAGATGCTCCAGTCCCCTGATCATCTTGGTGGCCCTGTGCTGGACTCTCTCCAGAAGTTCTCTGTCCTTCTTGAGCTGAGGAGCCCAGAACTGGACACAGGACTCCAGATGAGGCCTCACTAGGGCAGAGGAGAAGGAGAGGACAACTTCTCTTGACCTGCTGGCCACACTCTTCTTGATGCATCCCAGGATGCCACTGGCCTTCTTGGCCATGAGGGCACATTGCTGGCTCATGTTCAGTTTATTATCAATCAGGACTCCCAGGTCTCTCTCTGCAGAGCTGCTCTCCAGCACGTCACTCCCAGCCTGTACTGGTGCATGGGGTTGTTCCTTCCCAGTTGCAGGACTCTGCACTTGTCCTAGAATGATAGGGGTTGGAAGGGAGCTTTAGAGATCATCTAGTCCAATCCCCAAAACATATATCCTATGCTATAAGGATGGTCACAAGTAGAGTTGAATTCTCCATCTAGTAAAATGCAGAAGTACATACATCACTACCACCAAATACTGAATTTTCTCAGGGTCAAAGTACTACCATTTGTTCTTTCTGTAACTGTCAAAAAAAAACCCCTCAGTCTCAACAGAATGCAAAATATAATAGGTGCAATAACTTATTCATCATTCAAGAATACTCTCCGACACTGACGCTCTGGATACTTTTAATCTCTAGTTGTTCCATGTGCCATATTTACTTATCCTTTACCCGGATTGCATATGTATCAACCAGAAAGTGGGGTTGTGAAAAATATACCAATTTCTGGTCCATCGAATTTTCTTTCTGTACTTCAAATAGAGACATCTGATCCCAGAATCACAGAAGCACAGAATTCTAAGGGTTAGAAGGGACTTCGAAAGATCTAGTCCAACCCCCCTGCCAGAGCAGGCCACCTAGAGCAGGCTCCTAACAATAGAGGTTGACATAACTTCCAGAGGAGAGGGTTAAATTACAGTGAGGGTGATGGTCTGAAAGATTTCCTGAGGTGGGGGAGGGGAAGAATTTTAGTTTTAAGTATTTGGATTGTAAAAAAGAAACACTTTCAGGGCTTGTTTTCCCTTCGAATTTCAACAGAGAGCTACAGAAATGGCAGGGGTATGATAAGACACATACTGAGGAACTCAGAGTGAAGAAAAAGAGATCATTATTCAGACTGTTTGAAACACCTCAGTTGTGTAATTTACTGTAGTTTTAATCAGTTAGTTTACACTAATTTAATTAAATCATCTGCAAGAAATACTATTAAATCATCTGCAAGAAATAATAAGTGTTGAGAATCACTCAACACTTCTGCTCTTTTCATAAGTCTTTCAGCAAAGGTATAAGAGACAAGATTTCTATTCCTGATATTTCTAACATTGGAAAGGGAAGTAGGAAAAAACTCTGGAAAGTGCTGCTTGTTCTCCAAACATGGAGTCTTTTATGGTTTTGCATTTTGTTTTCTTTGGTGCTTTTTTCAAGAGAACTGATAAACATTATTTTTACTTGCAGATGACCTGTAGAGAAATAGTTCACTTGCTGATACAAAGCCAGATGAATCTGGACTGAGAACAGAACACTACATTATTGTCTATCTGTACAGTCACACACGATGATATTTGGCATGTCAAGATTCAGTGCCTCACGCCAATTTTGTTGATTAATCTTTTCAAGGCAGTTGCTATATCAATTTTTTCCATCCATTTGATAAAAACATTTTACTGCTTCCAGGTCAAGTTAAATCCATGGTGTTAAAAACTAGCTGGTTCCCTTCATCTTAAACACGTTTCATTTCTGTGACAATGAATAAGTCTGAGTAAAGAAAGGAGTTTTCATCAGTGATCAATGCTTATCAGCTACCCTTTGCCACCTGTTAATACTCTGCAAAGCACTTATACAAGCAATGGGCTGTATTTGTACATACATTCAATGAATATGCAGGGAAACTAAGTGTTGATACTGATGATCCTCCAGTTCCAACTCCTGCAATACTGGGCTTGTACTTCTGTGCTTCTCTCTGCATTTTTCATTTATTTCTCTTCCATCTCTGTGACACCACCAGACTGCCAGGACCTGACAGTAATCTTCTGGTAAGCTGTGTTATGGTACCAGTAAAACATGTCAGGAGGGAAAATGTACTTATAATGACATTTTTAAATTTAGCAGCCAAAAAAGAGGCAAAGAAGTTAGCTCATTCCATTACAAAGCACTCATGGGTTGGCAGACCCAATTCCTTAATGACATACTTAATAAGTTCTTGCTGTCAAATGCTGTTTGCTTTTGCTGTCAGAACTGACTGCTTTAGTAATAAGTAACTGCTTGGAAGCTGCTTACATAAAGCATTGTTTTCTTGTCACTGCCGTAGCATCTCTGGGCAGATGAGAGAGCACTTTGAGAACGGTTTTGATGAACAGTCCTTTTTAAGGCACTTAGACTGGCTCAGCATTTCTATGGAAACAGTGAAATTGGTCTGGACTACAGAGTTACGAGGATGATGACCTAGAGAGCAGACCTAACCTACCCATCATTTGAGTGGTCTGATATTTTATTTTCCCCATGTTTGTGGTCGAGTTAATTCTGCTGTGAAGACAGGCTGTTAGCAGTAGTTATGAGAGCGGTGAACTGAGGTAGTCATGGGAGACCCTCCAGCCAAATCTTAAACACACAGAGTAAGCCAATGCCCTTGGGTAATATGGCCCCAGAGGAAGAAGCCTCTTGACAGATGGGGAAAGGCTGCAACACACAAGTGTGCTTTCTGGGTAGCCCTGTAAAATTGCCCAAAAATGACCCTATTTCCAGAATAAATAAAGCAAAGGAAGATGTGTCTTTCTTTCCACACTGCAGTTTCTATCTTTCTCTCTTTGTCTCAAAGGTATTGATTCTTTTATTTCCCATCCTGGTCAACACCAGCTCTGTGTGCAGAACATATAAGAGATACATAACTTAATGTCTGGCAGTTAAATTTCTACTGTGTAGCTGATTTGCTTGCAGTAATTTGCTACTGTGATGATGTGGTCTGTGTGAGTTCTGGATATTGCTGGGAAGTTGCTATCAGTAAAACTCTCTCTTTGTAAATCTTGTATGTGAATCTTGTGAACTGCTGATGGATCACTAATATGACTTTTCTAGATGAAGTTTGACACAGATTTAACTCTAGGCATGTAAAATTATTTTTAAAAACAGCAATCTAGGCTTTTCAGAGTGAGAAGAACATATAATGTGTTCTCATCTTTAACAAGGTATTACCAAGAACAAGTTTTAAAAGGTGGAAAAAACATGTGGTGGTAATGAGAATTTAAGGGAGGGGGAAAGCTATACAAGAAGCCTACAAAACTCTAACAGCAGAAAATGTCAACCCCAACATGTAGTTGTCAAGGTTATTCAGAAGTAGTTTAAAAAGGTAGAAAAGAGCCTTTCTGGCTGAAGTAAAGCCATAGCTATTCACTTATCCTCAGAGATGTAACTCATGGCCCCCCAGCACATCGGCTCCAGTGTGATCTCCGTGGTAGGTAGTTGTATTCATGCAGTGTAAAGACAAGCATGACTGAAAACTGCTGAGACAGATAGACAAAAAGAAGAGATCCTGGATGTACCTCCAAACATCTTTGCATCATATATATGGGACAAACTTACACATCTGCTCAGATTTGACTTCACAGGAAAGGAACACAGTGACATGGTTTTGGTAACTCAAATACTAGCAAAACTACATCAAAATTACAAACTGGAGCCTAAATGACATTTAAAGTTTAGCTATTTTTAAGTATGGTGGTGAGAGGGTGTATGATCTTTTTTGCCAGGTTAGTTAGTTGTAGGTGCCATGTATTTCATAGAGCCCAGAATACATCCCTCAGCTTTTCATCATCAGCCTAATAATAACATCACTGTATCACTGTGAGTGTATCTCAGCAGGTGGGTGATGGAGGAAGATAGAAACTTTATTTCTGGCATTATTAAGGAAGGAAAAACTGTCAGCCTTAGCTGACTATTCTTTATGGTGCAACAGGGCCCTCTTTACCTCTCAAATGGCTTTTGTTTCTTCAGACAGTCAGTACACAGTATAATACCCAGGCTACTGCTAACAAACCATGCCTGCTGCCATGAATCTCCATGTCAAGGAGTAGCAAAGTTCAGCTGTAACATAAGGAAAAGGCAGTGGAGAGCCAAGCAGGATGATGCAGTGAGCAGAGAGGCCATGCCAACAAGAGCTGAGTCCCACAGTACTTGAGTGAGGTGACCAGAGAAGGTCCGGTGACAGTAGTCAACTTCGGTTGAGAGCCCATATCACCAGACAAGACCATGGAGACAAAGCAGTATTGATCAGATCATGTAGTAAAACTAACAGGTCATGAGCAGGATTTGGATCAACAGCATTCATAGCTGGGGATGAGTATGACTGTGGCACAACTGCAAGGTAACTCAGGTGGAGGCAAGGGGAGCTTCAGCTCAAAAACATCTCTGAAGGGAGAGTGTGGGGATCTTTTAGCCAAGGCATCTTCCAGCTCTTTCTTCACAAGAGCTCTTCCCAGTGAGCTGGCCATGAACATAGCCAGATAAGTTCTTGGCCCTAAGTACAGGCATGAAAAATCCTAGGGGGGGTGGGGGGGGATTGGGTAGGGATTGTGCTGATATCCTCTGTACTTTCAACATCAGCACTCAATATGGGTTCTCCTTCTAAATGGTGATTAGCTTTTGGAAGAAATACAAATAAAATTATGTATTTTCAGGAAGGCTGCAATATACTTTAAGAGCAACGATAAATATGAGTGTTTCCTTTGTTCTATGGTCAAAAAAGGCACTCAGCTGTAAGGAGCCTTGTAAGCCACATAGGGTATTCCATCTAAGAAAAATAAGAAAATAAACTGCCATCTGATTGTATTTAAAAACGGATAGAGGTTGTTGCAGCTTAGGTGACAGAGATATAGTTAGCTAGCTAGCTAGCTGAATATGCTTTGTGGAAACAGAGAACAGCTGAACTACCAAACTAATTTAGATAGAACAATTACTGAAAGACTTGGAGAAGAGTCCTGTTATGAAGTTCTTTATAAAATCTCTATGAGCCTATAAAGTAGTAATTCCTCCAAACTTACAGAGACCACCTTTGCTATTTAAATCCTGTAACACTGGTATTTCTAGCTGTGTGCAACCACTCCAACCTGAAACCTCAGGGTATTTTAGGTTGTTCCATTGTTTCCTCTTTTTGATGAAACAAAGGAGAAGATAGTTTTGATCTAGTCTCATGATAACTGATGCAAGAGAAGGCTAGCCAGAATAATGTTCAAAAGGGAACTAGTTCTTGTGGAAACCTGGTAGCTATTTTGAGCTACAGCTGATGAAGGACATAATCACCTAAAAATTGAACCCCACAGTCTAATACTTAGATGTCTGACCCCAAAGCTGAAGCTATACTCCTGTGCATTGAGTTCTTTGAAGAATATATGAGAGAATCGGCTAGGTCAGGGTAAAATCTGTCTGAACAATGAGCTATAAAATGTCCCCTGTGGTCCTGGCATTGGGTAAGTCATGTTCCCAGTAGATTCAGGACCTGCAAGGAGTTCCTCTATATCTTACTACACTGTCTAGCTATAATGCTATAGGGTAGGTGAAGATTCCATTCACATTTTTCAACCTATTAGATGCCATTCAATCCCGTAACACAGTCATAGCTGAAGTGGGGTCACAAAGAATACAACACAGTTTCAAGATGTGCTTACATATTAATTTCAGATACAGGCTTTAGGGAATAAGATAGCACTAGCATTCAGCAATGCATTTTTCAGTAGAAAGAGTAGTAGATTGGAGGTTTCTGGAATTAGTGTTTGATAGTGGGATTAGTGTCTGGAATTAATATTTAAATGTTTACTTTAAACAACAGGGAAATGTCTGTACAGAAGTGATGCAGTTTCCCTTAGAACAGTTAGCCAAGACTATGCTTTGGCATTCATTGCTCCTTCATTATCAGCCCACAATCCAGAATCTAATTTGGGACCGATATATATATATATATATATATATATATATATATATACACCTATATACCTATATACCACATCGAAAGAAGAGCAACAAAGCTGGTGAAGGGTCTAGAGAAAAAAGTTCTATGAGAAGCAGTTTAGGGAACTGGGGTTGTTTAGTCAGGAGAAAAGGAGGCTGAGAAGAGACCTTATCACTCTATGACTACCTGAAAAGAGGTTGTAGTAGGTGAATATTGGTGTTTTCTCCCAGGTAACAAGAAGAATTAGAGGAAATAGCCTCAAGTTGCACCAGTTGGGATTTAGGAAAAATCTCTTCACTGAACAAGTCATCAAACACTGAAACAAGCTAAGCTGTTCAGGGAGGTGGTGGATTCAGCATCCCTGGAGGTACTTAAAAGACACAAAGACAAGGTGCTGGGGGACATGGTTTAGTGGCAGAGTTAACTGTTGGACTTGATAATAACAGTCTTTTCCAACCTAAATGATTCTATGATCTGGTCATTAAACATGTGGCTTAACACTGTGTTTACAAAGATAACTCACAGTGATTCATTCTTTTGAAATTTACTTTCCATCCTTTCCTTGCCTTTAACATATACCTCAAGGAATTTACCTGATTTCTTGTATGAGGCTCTTGACTGACTTGGCAGTGATCCACATTCATAAAAGGAATGTTTTGTATGTACAGATCCCATTACATTCACAGGGAGTGGAAAGACTGTTAAAAAGTATATTCTGTAAGAGGAGCAACATGTTAAATATTGAAGAGTCTGACTGAATGGCAGCCCCCTAGCTCCTGTCTTCCCTCTCCCTAAGTTAGGTTGCTTCTGAAGGATTGGAGTGTGACAGTCCTAAGATAAATAAAAAAATACTCCTCTATCCAAACCAAGCAGTCAGTAGGTAGATTATAAATAGACCTTTTCTAATTGTATGAGATTGAAGTAGACTTACATAAACTATTCCATCACTTCTGCTGATGGAAGAGATTTTAAATAACATTTCTCCAGGTCTTATTTGGAAAACTGGATGGCCAGATGATAATTACCCTATTTCTATCTCTAAATTATTGCCAGAGGAGGCTCAGCTACTGCAATCTAGCAGAGATCAACACCTCCTCAGGCTCAAGAGGTAATTAAACTACTGAAGTCTAAAAAAAATGCAGCCATGAACACTTTTTCAGTGACTTGCATTAATTGTCCCAAAGGCTTTACTTACTGTCTTGAAATTGTTTGATCTGTAAATTGAGAAGATCTTTTGCATTATGCTAATGGAAGTATCATATACATTTAAAAATATTTTAAAATTCCCCTATCTGCCTCACTTCTAGTAATTAATTTCAAATAATAAACCTGAGCAAGTTCAAGGCAAGGTATTTCATTGGGTAAATTGAAGATCTGAGCTGCAGAATGAATGCTTGTTCTGCATTCACTGCAGGGATGCATAAATTCTGCACTGGTTACTTCACCATATCCAGAGTTCTACCTTTCCACACTGTCCAGGGAAATAAAAAGAGAAGTTTGAGGAAGGAAGTGTCTGTGTATTTGCAGGAAAATTATCTCTTGAAAAACCGGAGACTTAAAAATTAAAAGTCATTTCAAGCAGAAGTAATACCCAGGAACAGGCTCAGTGCTGAAAATAGAGTTTGCAGACACAGTCATTGAAAATACAAATTAGAAAGTATAAAAAGCCATTATACCAAAACACCTGCAAGTACCTTCTCTTTTCAGCCTGCATTTTTCCTATTTGATTAATGAATATTAATACCCTTCTGAGTTTCCAAGCCAAGTTGATGGACAGATGGGAAGGAAGTATTTGCAAGAGCAGTGAGTTATTTCACATAACCATATGGAAAGCCTGACCAGACCCCTAACTCTTGCCAGACACTGTAGCCATATCTGCAGCACATGTCTCCATTCAAGTCCCAGCTGGAAAGCCTCATTCCAGACTACAGAGCATGCTTTTGCAGTTTCTTTCTCTTAGTGGTCTAGCCACATCTACATAACACGTAGAACATTCTGGGCCACGTTGCCTACACTACAAACCCAATCAATATCTAACATCTTTCCAGCAACATTCTCCCCCTCATTTGTTTGCACATGTGTACTGGTTTTGACTAACTGTTTTGACAGTTATTTTCTTCAGAGTAGCTCATGTGATGTCATGTTTTGGATTTGTGACCAAAACAGCACCGGTAACACATGCACGTTTTAGTTATTCCTGAGCAGTGGTTGCACAGCATTAAGGCCTTTTCTGTTTCCCATGCTGTCCTGTCAGTGAGTGGGCTGGGGGGGCACAAGGAGTTGAGAGGAGATACAAGTGGGACAGCTGATCCGAACTGACCAGAGGGATATCTCACACCACATGACATCATGTTTGGCAATAAAAGCTAAGAGGAAGAAGGAGGAAGAGTGAATATTTGCAGTGATGGCATTTGTCTTCCGAAGTCGCAGTTACATATGATAGAGCCCTGCTTTCAGGTGGATGGATGAAGACTTGCCTGCAATGGGAAGTAATGAATTAATTGATTTTCTTTGCTTACACATAGGTTGTACTTTAAAGTGTCTTTATCTTAATCCATGAGTTTTCTCAATTTTACCTTTCCGATTCTCTCCCCCTTCTCACTCTCAGAGCAGGAGAGTAAGTGTCTGTGTGAGGCTGAGCTGCCTGCCAGGGTTAACTCTCAAGAACACACCAGCTCTGTATCTATCCGCTAAAGAATAAAAAACATCCTCCTTTTCACTTGCTTTGCCCAACATGTTGGCTTACCTGTCTGTGGAGAAGATAAAAATTTAGGCCAGACGTCCACATCTCTGGACTACTGCCAGTCTCTACCGCTCAACCCCAGGACATGCATTTGGCTCACAGGTTGGAGCTTCAAGCTTTTGAACCCATAGGAGTCATCAAAAAGCAGTGGTATGTACTAGATGTCCCATGAAAGCTGGGAAATACAAAGATTTTTGCCCTACTGCATCAGATATTGCAGTCTAATTGTGCTTTTATGTGTGGTCTGAGACCAAAACAGTGAGGGACATCAGGAACTGGGTATTAGGCTATCCTTCATCTCCCAGTGAAGGTCTTGCAGATAGCATCTTAACTAATTGCAGTGTGCAATACAGAAAGTAAGTACTGCTCAAAAGAGAGGTCTCTTTGTCCTTGCTAATAAAATGTAACCAAGGTGTATGACATGTCAAAGGGCATGAGAGATCCTTAATAGCTGTATTTTTACAACAGTTTTTGTTCAGGCATAATTATTTCTATTCAATGACCACACAGAGTACCTTAATCCACATGCTCATATGAACATAACCTTCACTAAAGCTAGACAAGCACGAGGGGTGCCATCTGTGAGAGTACTGCAGATTTTATAGTCTCACAAGATTAATTTAGGTGCTATAAGCAATAAATCTACATGGCTGTAAACACTGAAATAAATAATAAAGGTAATCAGGAATCTCTTGTTGGAACTTCTGTAGAAAAGTACACTTCTCTAGACAAATCTTGCTGATGTAGTCTTTCAATATGGTCATTTTCTTAAAAAAAACCCAAACAAAAGTAAACCAATGCCTTTCAAACACATTTTCTTTTGAAATGCCCATTGATATGTGACAAAAGCATACAGACGGCAAAGGAATGGCCTGCCAGAGTACAAAACTGGTTTTATTTGCACTCGTTATCCGGTTAGCTGGATTTAGCAAATTAAGGCTGTGTGAGCTGCATGAGTAAATGGAGCCTCTACAGCCAAGTTCATTTTGGGTGAGAGTAGGTGGCTGAGCCAAGGCACAGTACCCAAATGCCATGCCCTTCCTTCTTCTCTCCTTGTACAAACAACCTCTTTTTGTAAATGCCATGGAATACTGGGTGTGGGGAGAAAATGAGATCAAAAATCCACTTTAGATTGTTATCATCTGGCATTGTTCTCAAACTTCTTGAGAGAAACATGGATAGTTAAAAGCTTCTACTTCAAGACATTTGGGTACAAGTTCTTAGTTTCAACAAACTACTTTCTCTTCCTTCCATCTTTCCAAACTACTTTCCATCTTCTCTTACAGATATCTCTGTTCTTGGATGTCCATTCATTTCTCCCAGGAATCTAGCACTGCGGGCTTTGCTCTTGACTTTTGCTACAACAATTAGTAACTCTGGGAACAGAAGGGCTAATTAAATCTGATTTCCAAAGAATTTGTGTCTTGTGGTTGGACTGTTTAATATCTAATAAATTGTGAGTTCTGATTGAAATTCTCATAGTCACAGTGTTTGTATGTCTTTCACCTGCATGGACTCTGCTGCTTAGTAAGACTTAAGTATAACCTATATATTTTCTACCTGTCTGCCACCAATAAAATAATAGAGAAATTAACGTCTCTTATACCTATGCTATTTCAAACAAAACAAGGTAGTGACTAAAAAAATCACTGAGGGACCAGAGAGACAGAAGAGAAGGAGAGAAGGGAGGGAAATATAAAGAGACAAAGGCACGTGTACATACATTCCTATAGGTATGCACCCAGTATAAAAGATATCAGAGCCATCACCAGCACAGACATTAGGGCAAAATATTTAGTAACTACTCATCTTACTGATATTGCTTGATTCTTTTCAGGGTACTAGTTTATGCTATCCTGGCAAGACTATTTTTTCCAATATAATCTCTTTGAGCACATTTCTGCTATCTGGAAATGAATCCAGTATAACTAGGTTGGGAAATGCTTCTGTGTGTACAGTAGACAAGTTCCTGAGCCATGTATTTATTGAAATTAACAATAACTGGAATCAACATAATTCTTTTCCTTTTAACTGGCATTAGAGTTTGAGATACTGTTCCGATCTAGTCAGCCTATCATATGCACATAGAAGAAAGGTTTCCAAACTATTTTGATCTACAGCCTTCCCTAGACTTCAGATGTAAGTCTGAAGGTTGCATGAGCCAGTAAGGTCATATGGTACTGTCCAGCTCTGGCCTAATCAGTTTAACTGTCTTATGTGAAGCCCATGATAAATGTAAACTTTCTTATTTATAAAACCTTCCCATAGAAGCATGGGCATAACATGAAAAGATATATTCCTGATAATTACTTTTGATCTAATAATGCAAATGCTGTATACATTAGATTTTCACTGTTTCGCTGGTTGCTTTTAATAAATACTGCAGCACTAAATTTTCAGTGCAGAGAGGCACAAGATAAAAGTGTACACATAAGAACTGTCCTAGTTTTCTTCTATGAATAAGTTTCATACTCAAAAGTTCACATTGCTTTTACATGGTCTGGAAACTTACAGGGTATTGCTTTCACCAGCAGTAAATTTATACTCTGTGTAACAAGAAAATTCAAGGGTTCTTTTGCCAGGTTTGGTTGATTGGTTGTTAGGCTGCAACACAATTTCCAAATTCATTTAACTAGTACTCACTAGGGGAATTTACTGTTTATGTAAGACCATAATTTAACTTTGGAAAGCAGCAATGAAAGTTTATTCGGCTAAATCTCATTAGCTACTGGAAAACTTATCTGGAACTTCCTAATCCTCCTTACTTCAAAACAGAAATTTGATACTGTAAATTACCTTGACCACAGGCTATAATTCTAAAGCCTGCAATTGCAAAAGAGAGTAAAGTTATATATAAAGCTGTTCATTAGTGTCTTTACTTATATGAATATGTTTACTAAGATAACTAAAGCAAATTTATACAAAGGCAGGCACTCACCTGGTTTTGTATCTATTCATCTGTATACAGAAAAAGAACAAAAGTCCAAGCTAAGTAAAATATGTATATCTGTGCATTTGTTTGCTTTGTAAATACCAAATCACAGAATGGTTGAAGTTGTCAGCCATCTCTGGAGGTCCAAGTCTAGTCCAAACCCTCTGCTTAAGCAGGGCCACCTACAGTCAGTTGCCCAGGACCATGTTCAGATTCCTTTTGAATATTTCCAAGGCTGGAGACTCCACAATCTTCCCAGGAACCCTGTGCCAGTGCACAGTCAACCTCACAGTGAAAAAGTGTCTCCTGATGTTCAGAGGGAACCTGTGTTTCAGTTTGAGCCCACAGTCTCTGTTCTTGTCACTAAGCAACACTGAAAAGAGCCTGGCTCCAACCTCTTCATACCATCCCTTCAGTATTTTTACAGATGGATGGGATCCTTCCCGAGCCTTTTCCTCTCCATGCTAAACAGTCCCATCTCTCTCAGTCTCTCCTCATAGAATGGATGTCCTAGTCTCTTAATCATCTCAGTAGCCATTCACTGTACTCTCTCCAGCATGTCCATGTCACCCTTGTACTGGGGAGCCCACAGCTGAATCCAGCACTCCATCTGTGGCCTCATCAGTGTTGAGTAGAGAGGAAGAATAATCTCCCTCAATCTGCTGGCAGCACTGCTCTTAATACAGCCCAAGATACCAGCAGCTGCCTTCTCCCTATGGACACAAGTCCTTTTCAGCAGGTTGGCCTCCAGTCTGTACTGGTGCCTGAGGTTGTGTCTCCTCAGGTGCCAGGCTTTGCACTTCTTGTTCAGCTTTGTGAGGTTCCTGTCAGCCCATTTCTCCAGCCTGTCAAGATCCCTCTGGATGGCAGCACAACTCTTTGGCACATTAGCCACTCCTCCAAGTTTGGTGTCCTCTGCAAACTTCCTGAGGGTATGCTGTGAACCATCATTCAGGTGAGCCTGCTGCATGGGTCTCTACTGTTTGCAGCTGTCCTAGACCTCTCTTCATAAGGCCATGGACCATAATAGCTACGGATCACATACAGTTACTAATGCTTACCTGTTACATTTCCAGAAGTGTGAGAGTATGTATTCTGTCATCCTTCTAACTTCTCTGATGTTACAGCTAGGGAAATCTGTGGAAGAGGAAAACTGTTAAATGTCAGTAGGGATTTATGCACTCCAAATAGATTTCAGTTGGGCTGTGATACTTCTCAGTAGTGTCTTTTTATAAGAAATTCCAGTGTACAAGTACTCCAACAGATTTAATGACCTTGTTTACTTTCTGCTTTATTGACAGTGTTAGAGCAATTGAATAGCACTAAATCTTTCTTGCCTCAGAGGACAAAACACCAATAGATATATGTAGAAGGCAGAACAGATGTGCTCTCCAGCACCTTGCAGTCTTTCTCCTCAAGTTACTCGGCATCAGCCCCTTATTTGCAATTAAGCCAACAATTCTCACGTTGGTGTAACACAGAAACATTATCACTGAGGTGGCTTGTAAACCATCTGCCTGAGACAGAGAAAAGGAGAAGCAGATCTCTTATACAGCATATTGCTAAAATGGCTAAAGTCACATCCAGCTAGCATTACCACAAGTAGAGATGCAGAAGAAAAATGGCTTCCCTGTTCCTAGTGCTGCAGCGGCCTGCACAGACTCCCAGCATAATCCCAAAGTGGCTCATCTTATCAAAGAGCAGTCCTTAGACATTGCATCGTATGCATATTATGTGCATATACCATTCCTGGCCCTCTCCAAGATAGGTTTACTCTTGTTTACTTTCTGTGCCAATGCTGTAGAGGGAAACAAAGGCATATATTTATAACTGAACTTTATCATCACACAAGTAAGCCATGGGCTTTTTTGAAATGAATTCCAGTATAATCTGGACTGAATCCAACCCCAAAAAGATCCATTCAAAGTCACTACTTCCCAAATGCTGCAGAGTGGAATGATGCCAATTAAAAAGCTCCAAAGGGCTTGGGGAAATTATGAAATGTGAAACAGCAGTGAACGAATAACTTACTTGCTGACCTAGCCTCATAAACTAGCTTCTTTGGTAGATGATAAAAGGACTTTGAGAAACAGTGGTTTTAACTCCTCACAAGTTTTTATAATCAGCAATTTAACCACTATCTCTGCTATTTCATTCTGACCCAATTACCAGAGAATTGTGCATGTGGCCTTCTGCACTTTTGGAACAGATATAAGCCTTAAGATCTTTTCCCCACTTCGAAAATGCACAGGGCTGTCTTCAGTTACCCCAAGGGAAAAATGCATCATGAAGAACAAGCACTTTATGTAGATAATGCTGCCAGTCAATTTAGGAATGCTGTTTGACTTTTTTTCGATCTAGTCAGTATATCAATTTCAAGCTGGAGCCTGAAGCAACCTTTCTGAGTAATGTTGTGTGTTGGGTTTCGATGTGCTTGACATAAAAAGAAGATTAAACTTTTACAGAATGAAATCTTGGGACTACTCCCACATGATACCTAACAAAACTGCTGAACAAAATAGATGGACTTCACCATAGTTTGTAACAAAACTACTTCATTATTGCAAATAACTGTCTATATCATTAAATGATTCATCTAATTTCTGCAATTCTGCATTTGAGTAGTCATTTTCCTATTATGCTTTGACACCTGCTTGTTTGTTTCCTTGCGTTCACTGGATGATCTGTCTCTTAATTTGTATGTTTTCAAGGATTGGGATTGTCTCAATTCTGCCTTCATGTAATACAGTTGTGATCTAGTTGTATTTTAAATTGTTTGTTGCCATCATCATCCAAATAATAAATAAAAACTGTCTGAAGCACTTAGCACTCTGTTTCTTTTGAGATGTTAATATGAAAGGAATTGACTCTGTTCCCAGAACTGCATGCTCTCTTTTCCTTAGTCTTATAAAAAAGACATAAACTCTCAAAAGTCTAACTTTCCCTGAAAAGAAATGCTGCTGCTAGTTTTAACTCTTTTCTGGGGGAGGGGTATGAGTTCCCCTCCCATCTGTGGTTAAAAGCAGAGTTTATCAAAACTGATGCATATTCCAATCTTTTAAAAAAGAAAATAAAAACATCTATTTTCACTTTTTTACTCTCTGTGCATACATGAATGCCATCAGTTTTTCAAGATTATCTAGGGCTTTGTATGACCAGATTTTTGTACCTATGCAGTACAATAGTGCTACTCTATAGAATCATCTGCAAATTTACGAAAGGTGGATCAATGTACCAGAAAAACAATTCCTTCCAAGTAAGTAACACTAGATGTAGGGTGTATCTGAATGGTGAGGATAGGCATGTGTAGCCGTGCAATTCTTAGACTCATAGAACAGAATCATAGAATCATAGAATGGTAGGGGTTGGAAGGGACCTTTAGAGAACATCTAGTCCAACCCCCCTGCAGAAGCAGGGTCACCTAGATCAGGTCGCATAGGAACATGTCCAGGTGGGTCTTGAAGAGTTCCAAGGAAGGAGACTCCACAACCCCTCCGGGCAGCCTGTGCCAGGGCTCCCTCACCTGAACAGTGAAATACTTTTTTCTTATGTTTAAGTGGAACTTTTTGTGTTCCGGTTTTACCCCATTACCCCTTGTCCTGTTGCTAGGTACAATAGAAAAAAGGGATGTCTTGGCTATGTTCATTCTTAACTAACTTAGAGACCAAAGTTAGAGAGATAATAGTAGCATGGTGGTAATGGCTTGATTTTTTTAAAATTATTTTTGCATTTTTCAATGCTTTGCAACTCATTTCCTCATCTTTTACACAGTAGTTCTCTCTGCTCGGGTCTCAGGGCCCAGGGTCCACTTGTCTCCCAGATCATACATTGGAATGTCATTTCTTGTTGAAACATGACTGGGACAGAAAGATAAGATCCTTCATGTATTTAATGAGTTTACCTCAGGTGGCAACATATGGAAATTGTGCAAATTCAGCAGTTGCTTTTGTTGTTTTGGGTTTTTATTTTTCCTGGTTCTGGAAGGACAGTTGGGTAATTGCACAGTTATGATCTGGTATGAAAGAGAAACACATTGCAGGAATGCTGTGAATTCTAACTTCATACTGGTTATTCACGTAGACACTCATGCACATTCACATTAAAAAAAGCCATCTTAAAAAAAATTCCATCATTTGAAAAATGGTATCATTTTACAGGCAGTGATTTTGTGTGGAAAAAAAAATAAAAGCTCTCATAAAGCACTTAAAGCATTTTAAGAACTAAAGTTGAAAAGTGCAGTATGGGAGATGGTATATTGCCTGAAAACTATCCCAGAGAGGACTGCCATTAACCGGGGTCATGCTATCAGCCCAATTAAGATAATGACCTGAAGGCAGATGGGTGCCTGCTTCCTGATTTATAGTGCACTCCTAAGAGTTAGTACTCAAATCTGTATCATCCCTGAGACTTGCTCTTGGCACATTTAGCAGCCACTACATACCAGAACCTCTGCTATTGGTGCCAGTCATTGGTACAAGGCTGTGAATGTCCCTGCTGTTGGCCATCATATGCCTGGAGAACATTATAGAAGGTACATGTAGATTACTACATGTCAAGACACGATGAACTTGCACTCACCCCCTTGCAGTTAAGTTAGACATGTTCTGGCTCACTTGAAGAGTGACACGGACACAGCTGGCCCTGGTGTCATGCACGACAAACAGCTGTCTCTGTAGAGAGCAGGTTCACAATGTCTCCCACAGGCCTCAAGTCTCCTCCACCATGAAGCTCCACAAGGCATCTTGCTCCTTTCCTCTCATGTTCCCATTTTCACAGATTGCAGCCTGTCTCAACATGTTTCTGCAGCAAAATTGGCCTTAACACTGAGCGTGGGGCCAAGGAAGGTGCCTTACGCAGGTAGCTTGATCATGACACAGATTATACAGCCCATCTTAGGGCAGGGCAACTGTTAAAAGTGTCCTGCCTAGCCCTAAAGGCTTGTGGAATTGGTATTGTGCATGCAGATATTATTATGAAAAACCCTGACTGAAAACAATGGGAATTGAGGTGCAGCGAGGGAATAATATTCCTGTAATATTCTCTAGCTTTCATGTAGTGCTGTTCAGCAACAGTTTTTTTGATGGCCTGGTATAAAACTCTGTTACTATTGCAGTGATTACTATGCAGACAAATTCAGTGCAAGGTTGTGTTTTAAATGACGAAATTTTTATTCCCTTTTCTCCACATAGCTACAAGCAGTAGAATAAACAGACAAGTAAAGTATATCAAACACAAATCAAAGGAAGCAAAAGCCAAGTGAAACAGAGTAGCCTTATATGCAAAGACAGGGTTTGGAATTTGGAAATTTCAATTCTCAAGGCTTCCTGAATAAAGTCCCTCTGTCTCTCTGTGCTGCAGGGGAATATTCTTAATCACTCTGAATACTACCTTACAGTGCTTACCCTTCGAGACTCACATCTTTGATTTTACTCTTCATATTAGGGAAGGAATAGCTCTTGTTAACAGTGTTGGCCTCTGACTGAGGTCGTAATTTCTTTGGTGTAAACAAGGTGTATTTCTATAGTGAAACTAAGCAATTGAACCTATTCATTTAATTCAAGAACACTCGCTCTTGCAGTTTTCTGTGGGAATCAAGAGCGAGAAAGTGCCTCCCTTAGAAACTGTTTGAAGGCCATACCACTCAGGGGGAAGGCTGGGTTGTAGAGGGAGATTTCTCATTGAGATTGAGTGTATTTTACTGGCAGGAGAACACGTTTTGACACGTGAGAAAGGTGCCTACCATTCCAGGCAAATACAAATCTGCAGTTTGCAAGAGGCTACAAGAACTTCAGATAGAAGCCATTACTTCACCACTGTGAAGTAACTGAAATCTTGTTATCCTGAACAGAGGCAAATTCATAAACTATTACTTTTTGGGGGAAAAGAACCCCAAAATATTTCGTTAACTATAACAATGTGATGCGTGCTGATACGGAAAGCACATTTGTGATAACGCAAATGGTGCTTTCAGAACACCGAGCACTCAAAGAGACAACATGACACACACATTTTTTGGAGGTGTGTGCCCATGTGTATCAGCCTGCCCATCCATCCCGGCAGACCGCCACCCAAGGCCCACCACAGCGGGAGGAAACAGGTGACCATGCCAGACAACACTGAAGCACCCCGAAACACCACACAGCTGCCCCGAGCAGCCTTGACGGTCCTCTCAGGGACGCGCTGTGGGAGGCGGGCTCGAGCCGCCCGGCGGGAGCGGCAGGCGCATGCGCTGCCACCGCTTCGGCCGCCGACCGCATCCGCGGCGGTAGTGTGGAGGGGGGGGGAGAGGCAAAGAGGGAGAGCGGGCGGGTGTGCGCCAGGGCGCCTGCGCGGCTGGTTCCCGGGCAGCCCGGGCGGGGGGAGCCGAGCGGAGTGGAGCGGTGGGTGGCCGCTCGAGCGCGCGCCGGAGCCCGGTGGCGTGGCCGGTCGTGCAGGCGCCCGGTGCTGCGTGCCGCGGGGCATGGTGAGCAAGGGCCCGCTGCTGCGCCTGTTGACCGCCATCAACCGGAGGAGGATGAAGCTGCTCATGGGGCTCGCCTTCGTCGCCTATGTCGCCTGTGAGTGAGCGGGGGTGGGGACGGGTCTAACCCAGCCAGTCGTGCCCGCCAGCCGGGCGCCCCCGGCCCCCTGTGCCCTCCGCCGCCGGGGAGAAGGAGAAGGTGGCGGTTCCTCCCGTGCCCCGTTGCGCTGTCCTGGTTGCGAGGCGTCGCAGCGCGGCTGCGCTGGCCCCGACGGGGAAGGGGGCTCTGCGCGGACCGTCACGTCTCTGAGCGGCGGGGCTGAGGGCTTCTCCCCTTTCTCCGCCCTGCTGAAACTTTCCCCAAGTGCGGCGGGCAGCCGGCTAGGCCGTGGCGGAGGGCGCCCGCGGGGCCGCCGGGCGGGCCGTGCCAGGGGGTCGCCGTCAAGCGCCCTTCCTTGCCCTGTCCCAAAGGCTTGTGCGGGGAGGACCTCGGCGCCCTCGGGGAACAGCTCTGGCAGTGGTCATAGCCTGGGGGGTAGCTTCCTCCGGGGGCGGGCGGGCCACCGCATTTCCCTCTGGTGCCGCGCGGGAAGGGTTGCTCGGGGCTCGGCGTGCGGCGGGCAGCCGGCCCTCGGGCCGAGCCCCGGGCGTGAGCGAGGTGGGCCGTGCGTGCTGCGGTTGCAGGCGCCTGAGCGATGGGGTGGGCTGCCTGGGCACAGAGGCTGGGGGGGAGAGGCGGGAACGAGACGTGGCTCAAGGAGTAAGTATTTCCGCAGCCGCTTCTCAGACCGCTCTTTGTCCGCGTCGGACTTAACCTGGTTGCTGAGTGAGGGCAGTGTGCAAGGAACTTTTCCAGGGCAGGCCTCATGTTTGATTTTCCTAAAGTCCTCCGATGGTCTTTGAGGGATAAATGTATGTGATTTCTTGTTTATTAGCATAGCACGTAGCTGTGGTCTTTAAGAGCCTGAAGAGAAGCACAAAGATATTTGGGAAAATTAGAGTAACCACTGACAGGGATGTTTATGACTTCAGTTATTAGGCATGAGTCAAATAGAGTCTTGGATTTATAACGTTGTCCTGTCAGCACCCTTCCTTTTCTTGTCTGTGTTTTTCTGGTGCCATTTTCGTATTCTTTTTATATTATATTGGCCTGTTTTGGTTTAAGGCTTATGTAGATTCTCTGAAGATGGTACTTCATGAAGGAAGGATCTTTGATGCCTTGTCAGCTTAGCTAGGGACTTGATGTTTCAAAACACATAGGTAAGCTAGCTTTGAGAACGGGTGTGTGCATCAGGTTTAGGATCCTCCCTTTGCATTTTGGAGGGTGGAGAGGTACAACTCGAGTGATTTAACAGAAAAGATGGTGTTTCCTAACCCAGAAACAAAATGTAGGAATTCACTTTACTACCCGATGTTACTCTGTTTGCAGGATCTCGATATTGCTGTTATTATTGAAGTTGTGTGCCAACTCAGACTCTCAGGACAGTTTGCTTCTTCAGGTGACTTTGGGTTCCGTGCATACTGAAGCAGGGAGAGCTTAATGTCAGTTCTTAGTTTGAAAGGCTTGATGTTTTGCGAAAAATGATACTTAATTTTGAAAACTAACTTAATAGCCTGTTTTGAAAACACTGAAATTGGGTGGCAATTGACATGGTCTTTGAGGCCTGTGTATTGATCAGATTCTGTGGACAGTAGTTGGCATTTTCTTTCTAGCTTTTCTTCTTCTGGAAGGGAGAAAATGCCATTTGGTTTTGCTATATGGGCTGTAAGTCATAGAAGTCTTTTCACTGATTGTTTCTGGTTGTTCTTTGGGGTTTGGATAAAATGGAGGAGAAGGACTGCAGACCAACATGGCAAAAGTTGACTTGAAGATGGTATAGGGTAGTGTTTAAAGAGAGGTGAGTTTTGGTTTTTTTTGCAGCTCTAATGTCAAATTGCTTTGCTTTTCAGTCTTTTGACTAGTGGTCAAAAGTAATGGAGTCAGTATTTAATAGCTCCGATATCTTCAATATAGTTGATATACTAGCAGATGCTACTGGTCTAATAGGTTTTGGAGAGTCTCTTTTCTTTCCCATGAAGTGATCTTGATCCCATCCCCCCTATCCTAAAAGTGTATTCCTTGCAATATTACTGAATCATCACTGTACTCTGGTTGCAGTCACATAATGCTAGACTAAAATAGCATAGAATCTGAGAAAATTGAGCTGCTGGTGTAGGTGTATGTGCTGGCACTTCAACATTCCTTCTTTTTCAAGTACTCTCTGAATGACTAAGTATTTTCGGGCTGTGCACCTCCTTTCCATGAATTTCCATTCAGTGTTAGTACATGGGGAATCAGATTTCAAGCACGTTATGTTACTGGGAATGAAATACTTGGCAAGTATATTATATTTTTATGAACTAAGAGGTAGGACTTTTTTGATTAGTGCCATTTTGTCAGTTGATGTGTGAAACCCCGAGAGAATGTTTAGGGAGTATCTTTTCTAAAAGTGTCTTGTTTCATAAAAAGCTTCTGTCTTTGAATGCAATTTGTTACAAATGTGCCTGAAGAACTTCTTGATGAGAATTTGCAAACTAGAGGAAGGTCTTATTACTGGTAGTTGAAAGGCCCTCAGTTGTCTCACTCTCAAGAGTCACTGAGTGGCTGACTCTTGGTAATTTCACAGCACAAGGTGTTGGATGGCTAGACTGGTTTATGCATCCCTGCTCTGCATCTCCCATTTTCCACCTGCATCCACCACGTACAAGGGCTTAAATTCCTGTACTCTGCACCAGGTAAAGGAACTGGTCTGGACTAAGATCATCTTTACAAGTTATAACCATTTGGGACAGCTGTTTTGACCCAGCTGAGGAGGTGGTACAGTGGTGAAATGGGCAGCTGGGAGTCCTGTTTGCACTGTTGCCATTGTGTGCTTTACAGGTCTACAATAAGCGTCTTGCCTAAGAAGTCTTGTTGACTTTGTTTATGACTGTAACATGAGGTGTGCAGTCAGACTCATGTAAAAGATACCTAGAACTCTTTTTATGGCCTCCACTGGTTTCCCAAGTGGCACTTAAAACAATCTTTGCTTTGCATATGGATTTGAATTTAAATAGTTTTTGAGGTTTCATTTCTGCTAATCTAATTACTATTCATTTAATAAAAGTGTTTGTGTGAAACAGTATACTATGCATAGTTTATGGGTATAAAAATAGCATCCAAAAGGAGCATTTCTATGCAGCAAGCAGTTAAAAGCTGTTGTAGCTTAAACAACTATTCCTTGGCAAAACTGAAGTGAAAGGAGTTCAACTAGCAGTTATGTTTACCTTATCTGTAGGCCCTAGGTGAAAGGGATGATTTTGTTCCCCATTGCCCAAGTGATGAATCTGGAGATAGTGCAGCTAACGAGCTGTCTGAATCACTCTGGAAGCTGGTAGAATGCTACTTGTTTTTTTTAAAAATGTTTTTATTTAAGTTAGCTTAGTTGACCCACAGTGCTATTATTTTCTGTGAATGTTGGATGGATAGACTGTGCTACATATAATGGGAAGCCATGGCCAAAGGTTGAATTTTCATAGCCATTCTAAAGGGACAAAGTCTTCTGCTACAGCTTTTCTCTGATTTGTACTTGCAGCAAGATACTGTAGGGGAGTGCTAGGGCTAACTAAAGGGGGGCATGTGGAGGTGGACTGAAACAAATCCTTTCACTTGCATCATCTTGAATCAGTTGTGAAACCACAGTTTAAGAATGTGAGGGGATTATAAACACAAGTGAAGTGGATTTAATTAGTTCTTGTTGTCTGTAATGAGAACTGTAGACAGATCATAAACCAGCAACCAATTAAATATTGTTAAAAAAACCCATCCAGTGTCACCACAGTACGAGTAATTTCTATGCAGATCGAGAGCTTTGTTTTGTTTTTAAAAAGCCTACTTGTTTGTAGATTATGTCAATACATAGACACCCTTCAATTTTTGAAGTTTTGAATGTTTGTTCAGCTTTATGCAGACATATGAAGATGCTTCAGTGAGGTTGTCTTTGTAGAACCGGGACCTTATTTAAGTTGTTGGAAATAGACTGTAAAGTCTTCTAGCCAGGATTTGAAGACCAGAGCTCATCAATCTGCATGTTTTGCTTTAATCTTGATGGTACTGTAAATGATCTACTGATGTCTTGATATAACAAGGGAATTGCATGTTCTTAATGAAACTGCAGTTAAGAACTCTATTTCTGATAAAATAGAACAGCCCTCTTTGCTCATTTGTAGATCAAATAGTTCTCAGGAAAGGTCAGCAGCCTTGTTTCTTCTCCAAGGGAAATAAGAAGGAATAGTAGAATGTTGTCATGAGAGCCAAGCTTAGGTCCTGTTACCTTTATAAGATAAATTACAGCACAGCTGCTGAAACAACTTAAAATGTCAAAATGATGCAAAGGAAGCACATCCTGCAGTGTGGTGGTTTGACTTCTCTCAGCTTTGTTAGTTTCCATGGCTGTTATCCTTTCTTTTACAAGGTTAGCCATTTGTTTTTGCCAGATTTCTGTCAACTAGGAAGAATGTAACACACCATTCTCAGAATATGAAGGTGTGAGTAAACTTTTGGGTTTGAGTCTTACCAGCCCACATTGTGTGTGTTCAGAACAGAGGTTAAATATTACATAGGGTTGTCTTCCGATAAGCTTTTACTTTCACTTTTCATGAGAGAAAAGTAGCTGTGAATTCGATCCTGTCCTATTGCTTCAGGGTAGCTGTCCACAAGTAATTCAGCACTGCTATGGAGAATACCAGAAATCTTCCTTCCCTAATTGTTTCACAACTAGACATCAAGAGTGATTGGCCATGGAAGAGTTAGAAATGGTCTGATGTGACATCAGGCTTGCCTGCTTTTCTTTTGTGTCAGCATGCTATGAATTCTCCACTAAGAAAAACCCCAAACAAACCAAAACCATTAGTTTGCTGGCTTGATGTCCTGCAGAGCTGCCTTTCATCTGTGGGTTTTTATGCAAGTAAGTTTACTCTCTTCAACAGCTTCCAGTTCCCTGCACATCAGGATTCCAACTAGCCATACCCATGCAGCGTATGAAAATTTGTTCATGCTTCAGTTGAGTTTGTCAGGAACAAACTCCAGCTCTGCTTTGCTAGCCATGATATTTTAAACCAATTTTTTGACATCCTAGAGAAATTCACCCTTATAATTCCTAGCTTACCTCCATTTAATATTTATCTGTAGTGTTTGTCTTTGTTATTTCATCTCCTTATTATTTGTTTTTTCTGTGGCATGTGCAGGAAGTGGTACTGTCAGCATTCTACTCAAGGATAAACACACTTAAAGCTTTAATCTTCTTTCCCCTCTGTTTTTGCAAAGAGGCAATGTTTCCCTATTAGTTACATCACTTCTTCTCTATAAAGTTGACTCACCAAAGCAGAAAACTCATAGTTTTCAACTTGTTTGTGAACCCTGTAGAGTGAGAGGTAAGAGTTACTGTGTCAACTTAACTTGAAGGGATTTATAAAAGGTAACAGTAAAAAAAGAGTTTTGTTTACAGTGCTGACCTTTGGAGCCTGTTGTGAGTCTGCTGAAAACCATCTTAACAGTCAACAAACTTAAAATGCTGAAAAGAATCAGTTTGAGTCATGATCCCTCATTTGATTGCCACTCTAATTTGAGTCACATTACTTTGGTCGCTGCTTAGTTTCTGGGGATTGGCATGCATGGTAGTGTGGCATTGTCTAGTGAATGTGGAATATTCTCTGCCTCTGAGTTTCTTGAAAAATATCTCGCAGTTCTGCTAGCCATGTCTGGGAAACAAAAGGAAGGTCAAGGGCTAAATTATAGAAGACACCTCCCACCTTTTCTTTTTTTTCATTTTTTAAGGCATTTGAAAAATCAGGGCTGCCATCTAGATTGGGGAAAGTGTGATTTGTGTAAAGCTGCATGTGTCATATTCCAATTGTTGAAATAATTCTGCTATTTTCCCTTTCCTCCACTTGACGTAGGGAGATGTGTGGCCCTAACAGCAACACTTACAGGCCTATTGAGTTAGGTTTCTGTCAGTTTCCTTAACCTGCTCTGTTGCTTGACAGCAAAGAGAAAAAATACTTTTCTCAACAAACTTAATGCATTTGAATCATATAGATCAGATTTATCTGGAGAGAGGTGTCATTTGACAGAATTTTGTTGTTTTTTCATCATCTGCTGCTCTTTCCTGAAAGACACTTGGGATTTTTATTTCTTTATTATTTAGTGAAAAGGAGACATGGTGACGTTAGCAATTTAGATTACTGAGCTTTCACATTGACAAAAATAATTTTGACCCCATTTGGAATATAATTGCTATATAGTACTCCAGTTAGATATAGGTCAGAGTCCTGATGTTGTTTCCTTTGCAAATTCAAACCTTTTGTAGGCAGTTAACATATTTGAAAGCCATTTTGGTTTTTTCAAGCCAGTACATTCAAAGCTAGAAAGCTTTATGATGTCCAGGCATGATTGAGTGTGATGATGAAGATCAAACATCCTATTTGGAACTTTTGTAACTGAGTTACATGCATTCTGGTTTTTTGTTGTAAGTCATAGAAACATAGAATGGTAGGGATTGGACCTTTAGAGATCATGTAGTCCAATCCTCCTGTCAAAGCAGGTCCATCTAGATCAGGGCACACAGGAATGCATCCAGGTGGGTTTTGAAGACCTCCAGAGAAGGAAACTCCACACTTTCCCTGGACAGCCTGGAATTTTTTGTTTGTTTGTTTATAGTAACTAACAATTGGCACACATTACCTTACTTCTGGCAAAATACAAGGATGGATGAAAAATGGGTAGTGGTAAAAAATATATTGATACACTAAAGAAATGAGATAGGAAGGAGTAGAAACACTAAACAGAGAACTGGAAAAAAAGAGTCAACAGAAGAATTGGAAAGAATTTGCCATCTGGGAAATGAAGAACGGAATTCAGTCATAAACTGATGATGCTAACTGAAATGTTAGCGTCAGTATTCATGGTGAGCTTCCTATCTAGTGTGAAGCTCCATTAACTCCTGTAAAGAAAGAAAATTTGCATTATGTTCTATCTCACAGCTGTTAAGAATGTATGCTTGCCACAGTTTCAAGTTCAAGGTGTAAAAATGTTGTCTGATGACTACATTGCTTCTGTTTTGCTGGGTGATGACTAGCTGATGGATTGACAGAGTGGTAGTGTTATTGAAATTGAAGAGGGAGCTTGTTACCCTTCAGAACACCCTGCATCCTGGTATCTAGGGTAATTCCCATGTGGGAAATACTACAGTTCCTATGTGCTGTCTTTGGTTTGGGGCAGGAACTTTACTGTTGAACAAGATGTCAGTTCAAGAAACAAAATAAGAAGAACTACTTGACATACATAAATCTGAATAGAGATACTTGGAGAAGTAGATTTTTTTAAAAAAATATTTAAATTATTGTACATTATCCAAAGGCATAATCATCAACTTCACATAGGAAGGTGTCATTCTGTAATAGAAAGTTATAGTTAGTAATTGTGTGTTGTTACCTCCACTAACATTGCAAAATATTCTCATCAGTATAATAATTTTCTAAAACAAATTAACAATTAGCTTATTTGTTTCCAATATTGGAATTACAGGTACAATAGGGTTTTTTATTATGGAGTCTAGACTATAAAATGCAGCTTGAAATGTAATGACCAGAATCACAGAATGGTTTGTATTGAAAAGAGTTAAAGATCATCTAGTCCAACTCCCTCTGTGCCATAAGCAGGGACATAATCCACTAGGCCCTGTTTCTCAGAGCCCCATCCAACCTGATCTTGAACCTTCTTTGGATGGAGCATCCGCTACCTCTCTGGACAACCTGTTCCAGTGCCTCACTAGACTCACAGTGAAAAATGTCTTCATAGTATCTAAATTAAATTTTCCCTCTTTCAGTTTAAAATAATTTTCCCTTGCCCTGTTATTCCATACCTTTGTAAAACATCATTCTCCTGGTTTCCTGTACACTCCCTTCAGGTACTTGAAGGTTTTTATAAGCTCTTCCTAAAGTCTTCTCCAGGCTGACCAACCCCAACTCTCTCAGCCTGTCTGCACAGGAGATGTGTTTCAGCCCTCTGATCATCATTGTGACCCTCGTCTGGACTCACTTCAACAGATCCATGTCTTTCTTGTACTGGGGACTCCAGAGCTGGACACCATACTTTAGGTTGTATCTCACAAGAGTGAATGGGGGAAATCACCTCTCTTGACCTGCTGGCCATGTTGCTTTTGGTGCAGCCCAGGATACAGTTGGCCTTCTGGGCTGCAAGTATACATTGTCAGCTCACATCAAATTTTTTCTCCACCTGTATCCCCAAGTTCTCCTCCTCAGGGCTGCTCTCTGACCATTAGTAACTCAAACTCTATTGCTACTGCTGCTTACTCTGACCTATATGCAGGACCTTGCACTTGACCTTGTTGAACTTCATCAGGTTTGTATTTGCCCACTTCTTCAGCCTGTCAAGGTCCCTCTGGATGTCATCCCTTCCCTCAATAGCACTACTCAGTTCAGTATCTTCTGCAGACTTACTGAGGGTGTGCTAAATCCCACTATCTGTGTCATTGCTAAAGATAGTGAACAGGACAGGTCCTAGTACAGGCCCCTGAGGGTCACCACTTGTTACTGATCTATCTCCCTTTGGACATTGAGCCAGTGACTTCAACTCTGTGGATGCAGGCACCCAGCCAATTCCTTAACCATTGAGTAGTCCAGCCATCAAACTTGTATCTCTCCAGTTTAGCAGCAAGGATGTTGTGTAGGAAATACTATTATGTCCTTTAGGAAAATATTTTTGTTACATTGTTCTTTTAATTTAATTCTTTTGCAGATCTCAATTAAGACTTTAATGCATCTGTAATAATAAGGATTTTATGAGCTTCTTTTACCTGCATTTCTTTTTTGTCAGATTTTCTTCCGGAGACAAAAAGCTTATTTCTACTAAGAGACTGAAGCTGCTGAGTGACTATGATGACTCAGATTTAAGGAAAAAACAACCCTCTTTTGAATCACATTGTATCTCTCTGAAATAGAATGTTTGGTTGAAGCAATTCACTGGATGTTCAGAGCTTACCATTTTTCTCTGGAAATTCAGGTTATGACCGCATGTCAATTCATATTGTTCCTGCATGCTGTTTCTGTTGATGGGGAGATGTGTTCTAACAAACAACATCTTCTACTCTTTTTATTGTGAGGAGCAGAGGTTGTAAAGAGGATGATACAGGGAAAAATCCTGTGATTTTGGCTAAATAAACTAAAGTTAGTGTAAAAGGTTTTTTTAATGGAGCATGTTGAAAATGCAAACAACAAAGACTTTGGGAAAGAAATTTTTTTAAAAGAGATTGCATCTGGTTTTGGTACAGTTGGATCTCAATGGGCATTGTGGTCTCGTTTTTTAAAACATCTGTTTTCAAATATATGTGACACTGAAAATAATATTGTCACTAATAATTTCAGATTGTAGGTGTCTTTTACCATTGGTGCCTTGTGATAGTCTGATTTGGTTTAATGTCATTTCAAGAGATCCACGGAAGAGGGATCTTCCTGGGATAAAGGTACAGGCTTCCTTTGAGACTCTGTTTTTTTCCCACCTTCAGGTTATGATAATGTTACTTTTCTGTTTCTCTGGAATGTTGTGGATGAGTTAATTAGGGCGTGCAGGGTCATAAGGCACAAGTCATAATCTGTGTAGACTCCTGAACATAAAGTATGACTGCAGATGACAGAACATTCAGGTGAAAACATTACATGCTGTTCCTGTATTCTGAGGATGTAGAAGAATAACTCTTGCCTGCTATGAAGTGCAGCTGCTTAGAACTAAAAGTCTTGACTATAACAGTTAAGGAAGTGTCCATTTAATACTGGATACTCAGCAGCAAACTGATTGAGATTCCTGTCGTACTGCTTTGAGTGTGACTTAACAGATTTTGTGTTTATTTGTGGGGTGGTTTTTACTTCATGCAGGCAGAGTTGGCTTGTGTTCAAGGAATAGCTCCTGGAATATTCCTTGTACTGTCATTGTACTGCTCTGCATCTGACATAATTTAAGAAAGGGTCTTCTGTAGAAAAACTAAACAAACCTTTAAATTTCCAGGAACGTAAATGTAGTCAATGGAAAGAAAGCCATTCTTTATCTGTCTGTTACTGGTCAGCTTTTGTTAAAGATAGTTTGGAGGAGTCTTGAAAGTCGTTCTCTAACATTGTGCTTGCCATATAGTTACAGCTTTATCTCTCAGAAGCTGGAGGAGAAAAAAAGCAAACAACCATACAAATGAAAAAGAAGATTGAGATTTTCTGAAAACCATAAGTGATTAATGTTTAGCTGGCAAAATATAAATACCTCTTTAATAACAATAATGTGGTCAAGGCTTTAAGAAACAAATCTCTTTTATAAAAGTACAGTTATGTATTGCTAAATCCAAGGCATGTCATTCTTCTTCTCTGGAAGCTGTCACTTTAAAGTGTAATGACTGTGGGAGTGATTAATGCCTCTGATTTGTTTTTAATCTTCATGGTACTTGCAATTAGTCCTTGCAAAAATGCTACAATAAAAATGACTGTTCTCATTATTTTATGGAAGGGATACAGAGGGACCAAAACATCCCAGAACAGATAGAGTCAAAGTAGACTGCACCTTTTTTCTGCAGGCTATTAAACCAGGCTTTCATGTGTCCCAGAGCAATTCAGATATTCTGATCTCTTCCCTAATGGCAACTTATTATTACCATACTCATTGGATGATGCTTACAAATAATTTTTGAGAGAATAAGCAGAACCTCCATTTCTTCTCTCTTGTAGGTGAATATCTTCATTGTTGATTACAAGTCATGCTGCTGTCTGTCTAGTGCAATTAATCATGAATCAAGCACAGAATTTTGGTGCTTGCAGGAGGACTGTCCACGAATGCTCTCTAGTTGGAAGTTCTTCATAGAGTACATACAGTATGTGGCTGTGCGGAGTGAGAATGTTAAATCTCTTAAGGTTTGGGAATTGCAATAGGAGTGTTATGCTGATTAATCCCTCCATTTGGCTTTAGAATTGGATGTTTTTTTAAAAACAACTTAAGACTGGCTTTTACAATGAGGTGCTCAGGTATGTTAGTGTTTTCTCAAATTTGGTCTGTTAGGAATCTGGTGCTTCTGAAAACTGTTTATTTGTAGTGCCTTATTCATGACTGTGCTGGCATGGAAGCTCTTTTAACCATCCACTTATCTGCAGCATTTGGTGACTGAACTTGGTGGGCCTGTCAAGGGATTTTGTGTTGCCTGTGAGGCTTTTCATCTTTGATTTGGGTTTGTAATTCTGCATTGTTGTGGATTTTGCCCCACTTGCCTTAATATACTTTAATCATTCTTGCCTGAATGTCAAACTGGCCTTGGCATAACCTTTAAGGCAAGGAAGTCATTAGATGCATTTAGGAAAAAATAAACAAAACCAAACCTTTATTATACTGTAGTGCCAAACCTTACAGCTTATGTCAAGTTTGAAGGATCAGAGGTATGTGAACATGCAGTCGCCAAAGAGATCCTCCTTAGAATTGTGCATTCAGAATCCTTTGGGAGGACAGTATGTTCCAGCAAGGTTCTGTGCCACTTCTCCTCATGTGAGAGAGGCTTCAGGCTTCTTCAAATCCCTCCATATGGTATTTCTTAAGTGGTTCATTTTGCAGTTTCATTCTTCTTCACAATGGTACAAAAATAACGCTTCCTAGAAGTTTATTGTCATCTCACTCCTACAGAACTGGGATGTCAAGCAAAGTGTTTATGGAAAGCCTTTCTGAGTTCTGCTTTCCTGCTGTGCACAATAAGAACACACAATTAACATATTCTCTTTAGGAAGCCATTTTCTTGCGTGCAATGTAGCTGCACTGTCTTTGCAGCAAAACTGGCAGGGTGGTATTTATGGTGCAGCTGGCAACACCTTTTTTTTCATCAATTCCTGCTTCACCAATTAAGCCCAGATGTTTCCTGCCACTGGGTAAACAATACATTATGTTTCTGTAGCCTAGAAAAATAACTGATTATATGTGTAACTGAATAATGTATCACCTGAGAATTCTGTACCTGCAGTTACCAAGTGGTCATCGTTCACTGCAAAAAGAAATAATAATAATAAAAAAATCATAATTCTAAAATCCTAGCCAGAGGGTAAATAACTTGCTTAGTGCTCGACACTGCATTCCATTTTCTCAATCTAATTAAAATGAAACTGACAACATTTAAAAAATTCACTGGGATTTTATTGATAATCCATTCTAACATAAAGCTTCCTTGTATTTGCCCCAGAAGGGCAAATAAAACAGAAGTTTTATACTACCACCACAGACATCATAGTTTATTTGATAATCTGTCATGGATTCAAGTTAATCCTTGAGTTACTCAGCAGCACTGTAGTTAAAAACAGCTCAGTAGTTTTGCCATCTCTTGAAGGGTGGAACAACGACTGCATTACTGCATCTTCAGTTTATGTCCTCAGTGCTCCTCTCTCGGGTACGTTAACTTTCCACTCTTGTCTGGAAGGTGCCTGACAGTAGTATTGGTTTTTATTTTCTTGTTTCTGTAACACCTCATCCTCTGCTTGAGATCAAGAAGTTACAGTGAAAACTTATCTGCAGATCCTGCATCTAGGCAAAATACTTAACCATCTGCTACTTGAGACCTGAAGCGCAGCTTACAAAACCAAAGGACACTTCTGCTTTCGGTACCTATGTTAATACTGTACGTTGACAGCCGCTTCGTAAGAGTCATTGTGATTTGGCAGTCCTAAAGAGCAATTGTGGAATGATTTTGTGGAGGTATACGAGGTGTATTTCCTGTGTTGCTTGTTGTTGCAGAGTCTCTTCTGTTACTGATCTGTGTTAACCTTTAACAGTTTCAAGCTGTCAACTCTGTAGAGTAGCCTGCCTTCTATTTTTTTCAGTTTAAACTACGTTCTGTGTCCTAGTTGAAAGTTAAAAGGAAAATCAATGTTCTGATAGTCTTTATGTAATCGTTTAAACCATGAACAATTTCAGAAGATTGATTTTTTTTTTTCCTAGTAGAAAATAAATGTAGCAGATAATCTTTTCGTGAACACAGAGAAACAACTGGTATGTTTGCTGTGCTATTTTATTCAGTAGTTTGTTTTCCTTAAAACTTTTTTTCTCTACAGTGTAATAAATGAGCTTTGTTTTTTTAATGTATATTGCTAAGTACCTTTTGCACCTCCCATCACAATAAATACATGTTTAGGGAGAGAAAGCCTGTATGCACAAACTCTTGCTACCTTTAATGCAGCATTCTTGTGGCACCACTTTGAACTGGTTCAGCTATTGCCTGTAGTGGCCAGGCTTTTTTGCTCTTGTCAGTCTGCAGTCTCTAATTTGTGTGGTTCACATCTACAGGACTCCTTTCTTCTCTTGCAGTTTTTTGTTTTTTCAATATCTCTAATAAAACAAGTCCAGGGCTCTGGTTTGTTTAATCTGTGTGTGATGATAAATTGTAGATCAGAGAATTCTTATACATTTTGTTTATGTAATATAGTGTGGGGATAATGATCAGATAAGTATATCTGCTGATTTACTGGTTATATAGTTCCAGGTGTACACTGGAGTAGTCTAGCCCTTTTTCATTGAATTTACACTTTTTTTTTTTTTAGTATCATGTAATTTCATCAGAATTCTTCTCATACTCTTGTACTCTTAAACTGTGTTCTAGTCATTTGGGGGGGGTATGTATAAATGTATATAACTTTAGATAAATTGTCATTAATACTGAATATTTTAAATTCCCTCTGATTAACAATAAGAAAAAATGACCTCATGTACTATTACTTGACAATGTAATGTTCTCTTTCTTGTTATTTTCCAGCTGTATGGGGGAACTTTGTCAATATGAGGTAATGTATATCATTTTTCTATTGAATATCCATATCTTAAAATAAAATTAACTTACCTTTCCCATCAACATGTGTTCCTATATATCAAGTAGGGAGAAAACAGAACAGCATCTCACATGATTGCTAAGCAGCTGGTACCATTTTTTAAGTACAAGGGTTTCAGTCTTAAAAAGGATTGTATGTCTGGTACAAATCTCACCCAGAATCTTACTTGCGCTTCAGTGTCTGCCTTTCTTTTAGACAGATTCATCTTCTGATTTTTGTATTTTCAGGCAAGTTGGTTGGCATAGCTGGGCACATATTCTGCTTTTCCCCAGCACGTATCTGAGCGTATCTCATGGACAATACAGGCTTGAGCACTGAAGAGCAGCAGATCCTCCACTCCTTGACATAATTATTTTTCTATACCTAGAGCTAGAAATGTGTGGGGTTTGTTTTGTTTTGTTCTGAGGGTTGTTTCCTCCTTCACAATCATTTGGGAGACAATTGGTTCAGCTGCTGAAAAGTAAAAAAAAATCCTGCACTGTACCCTAGATTTTTTTCCCTTAGAAGTAGGAAGGCTTAGAATACACATGCAAAACTTGCAGATTTTCACAGCCTTTGTGCTTGCATGTGAGTGTTTGTCCTCTGGGAAAATTCAACAGGAAGACACAACTGAAAAAGAAAGAGAATATGAAGACAATCTGTTCACTACAACAAGGTACTCTGTTGCCATCATTAGCAGTACAGAGTAAAGAAAGTTTGAGGCAAAGTAAGAAAAATAGTAAATTTTCTGTGGGATCTTACTCACCTAGCACAGCTTACTCTGGGATCTATTCCAGTCCCAGGCTGTGTACTTCACTCCCCTTGGAGTATCCCATCCTTGCTGCAAAGAGTGTTCACCTATTAGGCAAACAACTGTTGGTTGAGCTGCTGCAACTCGCAGATCGAGATATCGTTTAGATTACCATGTTATCATAACCAGCAAACTATGGCAGCTTAGCAGCTGTTAGATGAGCAACTGAGCATTTCCAAATGAAGACTGAGAACCTTAGTGAGGAGTTCGAGTAGAGCAGGTAGATGCGAGATCCAGCATATTAATTCCTTGATAAGTTGTCCTTACAAATTCTACCATTAGCTGCATCAGACTTACCTAGTGGATAAGATTTTTGCTTTAGTAATAGGTTGAACTGACTTTTTAGTAAGAGATTTTTACAGAAGGATATGAAGGGAATCATTGCTCTGAATTCTAACAGTGTGGCATATATGTATTTGCTTAACAAAGGATCTTCTGTTTCAATAATTGTAATAATTTCAGGTCTCAAGTAAAGGAGCTCTGATTTATTTGAAAGAACTCCATTTTTTTGTTGGATGCCCATGAATCATCTAGTATGCAACAACTTATTTCTGTGTGATAAATAATTCCCCTTTCAGAAGGTTTAATTGAAAAAAAGAAGTAAAATTGGGTAGAGTAAGTATATGTATTCTACACTTGTGGAAGTTTACTTAAAGATTGAATGCAACTAATTGAGATAATTTGCACAATTAGATTCTAAATAAGACCACACAGATTTGTGCAACACACCACCTTTTTAGACAGTACTCTGCTTTCACGAGATATAAGCTACCTTGACATCCTTCATCCTTGACTTCATTTCAAATGAGTAATATTTGTATGATACGTCAGTGTTATCCATCAGATGTCCACTTTAGTATTACTATAGGTATTTTTTTCCCTCTTGTGTTTGAGGAAGTTCAAAGTCAAGGCTAAATAGATTTGACCTTCTCTTTTTCCAGTTGATATAAAGGGAAAGTGTTTCATTAGCACACTTGTAGCATAGAGTAAACAGAGATCCTTCAAGAGGTATCTTAGACTTTTGCATGGTAAATCTGTATTTGAAAACATTTCTATTGACCCTACCTTAATGCAGTGATTAGTCACTTTTCTATAATGTTTATTTTCTATGTAAAAGGAATGTCTTCATTACTGTTACTACTCTTTTCTGGGATCTTTGTTCAATTTCTGCCAAACTTGGTGAGAAGTCTAGCTGACTTTAATGGGAATTGGAATTGGACCATCTACTTTCATTTGCTATAAGTTTGTCTTTGAAATAGTACTGACTTGGTGGGATGCTTTGAAGATACTTTTAACAGGAGAAGTATGACACAGATGTAGTGGAGCAACTGTTGCTTAGGTATGGATAATGTTTTTTCTTTTCTTGCCAACAGGTCTCTTCAAGAAAATGGGGATCAGAAGGTGGAAAGTAAAATAGAGGAGGTTAGTTTGCTAATGGTTATAGTCTGTTTTGTTTGGAGGACTGTTTCACTCATTTCACATTGAAAGGGTATATTTAGTTCTATCTCATTACTCTCTATTCCACTAAAACCATTCAAAGCATTAAATTTGTGTCTGTACATAAACTTTTAAACTGTTTTTCACTGTAGTGGAGTTTAGGTCTGTGACTCCCACATTTGTGTGGGTTTTTTTCCTCTAAACCTTTCTTGAAGGTAATAGCTGTACTGTTTCATTTGCTGAAGAGACTGTGATATAGTCCTTCTGAGAATTGTTTCTTGTTACTGAATGAAGGATATACAGAATTTTTTTCCTCTCTCTCACTTACAAAAGGTTAAGTTATATGTAAGTTTAATTAGAAACTTGAAACCTCCCTATAAAATGTTTTGTTTTGTTCTTAACTAATGAGTAATGGTAGTGGTACTTAAGGTTAGGGATGGTGTGCAGTACCAGTGCTTTAAGCACAAGTCCTGGCAATTTCTGGAGTAGCCATGGGTGTATTGAACACAGCAGTGGTACTGAACTTCTGTACCAATGCTTCTCAATTATCATTTCAACCTCAGTTTGTTATGAAATATTAAAAATGTATGCAACACATTACAGATGTGTAACATTTCAGTCTAATAGCAATAAACCAAAGAATTTAATAGATAGAAGAATGGGTGTGACTGTACTAGTGCAGTCTGGTCTGCCTAGTGTCTTATATGTCAACAGATTTATATAGCAATTGTTCCGTTGGACCCAATGGGAAGCCCACTGAAATTGCTTAAAATATCAATGGAAAGATGGTGTTCTTGTTTTGTCTTTTGCATTCCTCTCACTTTTGTTTTTCTTTTTTTAAAATTCTGGTAAACATTGCAACAAACATTCTGAAAATCCCAGTTGTTTAAGAACAGTGAAATGTTTGAAATTCTCTGAGTTACTGTAAGGTCTCAGAAGTTGAGCTAGATCTTATTTTTAAAACATCAGTTATACAGCATCGTGAACCATCAGAATAAGCATAGCTGTTTCATGCTCCACAGAGCTAGATATTGAATGAATGTAAGTTACAGTTCTGTATTTCCTCTTAACATGACTATGCAGCTTGTTTCAGTTTATGAAGTTCCTGAATTTTCTAGCTCTACCCAGCAGTATTCGTACAAAACAGATTAATGATGGTCAGTGATGTGTTGCTATATAGTACCATTTCAAACAGTAGCCCTTTGATAGATTTCAGCTTGGCTATGACTGTAGTTTTTAAACTTTGTGACAAAATTTTAGTAAACTTAAACAGGAGTTCAGAGAATTAGTGAAATTTGGCAGGACTGTTAGGAATTTGAGTCCTGAGAAAAAGAACTTGAAACTGATGCCGACTCAAGTGATTCTGTCGTTCAAAGCAGTGAAAATGCAAACAGAAGTCTTGGTAGGTGAGCTATATTTTCTATCAAATTTCCTGTTAATATTTAAAAAAAAAAAAAAACTGGATACACCCTCAAATGACTATTTAAAACTTAGATTGTAAAACATGGTGTTTCTTTAAATTCACATATGTTCCAAGAGAACTGTAGCCTTTTGCACTGCTTTTGTGTCTATGTATTCTTGTATCTACTGTCTGTTAAAATAGTTGAGGTTTTACTGACTGTCCTGTTGTGCTGTTACTCAACGTAGATTGCCTTTGACAACCTCGGACAAGTCACTTGGGACTTCACTTTGCCAAATAGGAATCATAACATTGGATATTCTTATCAACAAGGTTATGGTACTCATAGCCTTGAGGTGTTCTATTTTTTTTTTTTTCAGAGGTAAGCTAAGGGATTTCTCACTGTACTAGGTGATTTGATTTTATACAAAAAAGATTCAAAGATTTTTTTTGACATGACTTGCATCTTACAAGCATCCTTCTTCTTGGAATGTCTTCAGTGAAAGTCTTCATAGGACACTGTTTGCCATGATTTTTGCTTCAAAGTAGATTCCTATAGGCATGTTTTGTAATGTGAATCTTGTTCTGTTCTTGAAAGATGAAATATTATTCCTGTATTTTAGGCTGTTGCACCTCTAAGGGAGAAGATCAAAGATCTAGAGAAAAGGTACGTCTTTTGTTAAATTTAGGAAGCAGTTAAAAAGCACCATTTCTCTTCTGCAGCAGTGAATTCTGTAGTTGTACGCTTAAGATAAATGTTTTGCATATACCCTCAGAACCTTTGAATTTTTTTCATACTTAAGAAAAAAATGAGACTTTGAATGCTGAAAGACATTAATGCTTCAGATATTCAGGTCGATTAATCTCACTAAGGTAAAGTGGGAGTGCTGAATTTTTGTAAAGTTTGAATCCTGTGGAAAACATTTGCTGGCTTGAGTCCAGATAGCAAACCGATTACCATGGTTTAAGTCCTACCGAGGTGTGTGCTAAAACATACTGATTTCAACTTCAAGAGAATGAAAATATGTTGTACTTCACATTTCCGACATTTGTGTGATTCATTACCATGGTTCAGTTAATGTACAGTGATTTTTCTTGTGAATCTTAAATCTCTTTATGTACTTGGATGAGCCTGACTGACATACTTCCCTCAGGATTTTTAGGGGCATGTGTTATCTTGGATTAAACTGGATGATGTGATTGAGGAAAAGCAGACAAGCTTTTTGAGTTGCAGATATTAAATATGTGCTGTAGTTCCACAGGCACCTTACATGGACATGGTTAAAAAAGAAAAATCCCAGCCTGTTCCATTTCTCCCTGAGCACCCTGCAATGTCATTTCCACACTTCTGTGCCAGCAGAACTACTTGAGTGCTGATAATAAGCTGTATGGGAAAGCTACACATTTCAGTCTCACTTTGGAAATAACTCTCTTGCTCCCCAGCTGGATGGCCTTTCAGTTCTCCCAAGTGTCCTAGTGGGGAGATGCCTTTCATCACAAAATAAGGTCTGGAGTATGGGTGGGAGTACTGCTGCTTTTCACAGCGATACTATTTCACAGATGGCGCTGTTGATATCTCAAGCAAACAGCTAGCTGAGAGTGCTGAATTACAAAAGGGCCAAGTCTGGATTTAGCCAGGCAGTACCACTGTGCCTGCATGGTTACCTATGCCATATCGGTGATTGTGTGCTGCTCCTGTAGATAGGAAGGGTAGAATCTAATTGCTCTTGGCCACAGAGGTATGCTCAACAGCCACAGCGTTTTGGTATTTTGAGTTTTGTCTTGCCAATGAGGTGTTGCTCCTTCTCCTTCTACTCCTCCTATGCTGTTTGAAAAAAAAAAAGTAATTTCTGGGTTTGTTATAATAAATTTGAAAGATTCAGTGACAAGCCACATGCAATTTCTTTCAGTGAGAATGCTGATCTGATTGCTCATCTCTTAATATTAGCGTCAACTCCATTGATCAAACTAGGTGATGTTTTTGCAACGTGAAACAAGTATACTAGGTCTCTTGTAGTAGTTGTATATGATACTACCATACCAATTTTAATGTTCAAGTGATAAAAATTTTATGTTCAGATGAAGTTTTTGATGTTTTGCCCCTTTTCAGTTGGCTTATTTAGTCTTTATTGATAGCCCAGTGTATCTTCAGCTTCAGTTATTGACAATTCCAGTACTTTCTTCTGCCATTCACAGTGGACCTTTGTGGAAGGATAGCTTGATTGGCTCCTTTTTTTAATAAATGTTGTATTTTTCCAAATGAGCAGTGAGTTGTGTAATGGAACCATTAAGTTAAAACTTCTCACAGAAGCCCACTAAATGCTCTTTTCTTTCTGAGTAGTGTTTGTGGTATATTGATGAGTCTTATTTCAAACGTCTAGCAGTGAGGAAGAAGAATCACAATATTTTTTTACTTCCATATGAACTGATGAGGGGAATTATACTTTCACAAAATGTGAGCTTATTGGCTCTTGTTGTTAGGTTTTTCAAATAATGTAGTCATTTACCTCAGCTAATTCTACTGCATGTGAGTTGTTGCAATTAGTTTTTGAATTCTCTGAATTCTCTATCTATGTAAAGTGACAGTAAATAGCTACTCACTGTCAGATACCTGAAGGCTGATTCTGCTTGCACAGCCTAGTTTCTAGCATCAATGTTTTTTGTATTCATAAGTGGGTAAAACCTGAGAGCAAGCCATTGTTATGCTTTTGGGGGGCAAAATTTTAGTCTCATGACAAGAGATTGTTCAACTGAAGCCAAAGTTGGGAAGTTTTTACTAATAATTTTCACAGCAAAAGCATTGCCATGTAGTCATCAAAGTAAGCATTAGGTCAAGATAAGCTTACTGTTGTTGCCATAAGGTGAACATTCAACTGGAGTGGTTCCAGACTCCCGCCCAACTGCCTCTAAACTGGTACTTGTGTAATGAAAGGAGCAAAAATGGTTGGGACATCCCTTAGGCAGCAATCAGACTTCATACTGGATTAATGTGACTTTAAAATAACGGTCTTAGACACAGAGGAGACTGACTTTTACCTTACATTAAGTTATTTGGCACTTAACGTTCTTTTTAGCCTTCATTAACCTCTTGTTATTTGGTGGATTTCTTTATTCTCTACCAGGAAGTCTCTGTTTCACATGTCTGCATTATACTTACGCATGACTGTTGCTTGTTGCTTCAGCTTAAATCAAAGAAACAAGGTTACTCTTAGTGACCTGTGTGATGATAATATCTCCTTATTTCAGTCTTCCTGTATGGGTAACACTGGAAGATTCCAATATTTGCCCTATCCAGGAAACTGAATATGACTTTCACTCTGGTTGAAAAGTTGACAAAACTACAAAAACATTGGTGCTTTGCCTCTAACAATTTCCTGTTGAGCCAGTACTGCAGGTTAGAAGCAGAGGTGGTACTACAAGATCAGAGGGATCAGAGGTGTAGGGTCAGGTCAGTTAGAGTCTATTTGTGAGTAAAGGAAAATACAAGGGTGAACACTTGGCATATATGCCTCCTGCATACTGCATCCAACTACATGTCTAGCAAGTGGACTTACTGGAGGAGAAGAGTAAACATAGTTTAATTTCTGTCTGGTGTTAGACTGATATTTAGTTAAGAAAAAACCTGAGCAACTGTTAAAATATTGTGAAGGCTACAGTCTTGCTGAAATAAAGTTCACATCTTCTTTGACACCTGCTGTATGCAGAATGCATGCCAGTGGGAGGAGAAAGAACTGATATAATTCCATGTCCATGAAATCATGTAAGGTTCTGAGCATCAAGAGTTCGAGAGAGCACCTGTGATTGGTATGTTAGAATTTTATTTTGGAATGTTTTAGTTTTGATTAAGTCCCTATAAAGAAGAAAGTTCAAAAAAATAGTACAAGTAGCTTAAAGACCATTTAAACAATGTCAGTCTAGCTATTTCTGAGAAGACACACACAAAAAACCCCTCCCAATCACTGCTTATCTGTTATTATTTTATTCTCTTGGAATTGCGTGCCTGGCACCAGTTCTGCTCCCAAAAGATGGAAATCAAGTGATTCACTGTAGAAAATCAAACCAATTTTAAATGCACTTTTGCAGATCAATTTTGGTATTTCTCACAGCGCTTTTGAAAAAGCACAGGTATTTTCTCATCTTGGCACAGATTCCTCCTTTAGAAAAAAAGACTAAACATACCTATAGCATAACTTTAAGAATTAGAAGTTTTTATAGTAATTTTTTTGTATTTTAATGATATATGGAAGAAAAGCAGCAAGGCTGTGAGACTTAATCGTTTCTCTTCTTTGTTTTGAAATGTTCTGTAGTTTCACGCAGAAATACCCACCGGTGAAATTTTTGTCAGAAAAGGATCGTAAAAGAATCCTGGTAAGTTTGGTATTTACTCAAGGGTTGCATTTTGGAAAAAAAAAAATCTGTGGAATGTAATCAGTCTTGTAGGATTAATTAAAGGAATCAAGTAAATTACCTTGGCTGTTTTGTGTGCTGCATGGGGTTTAGAGCAGTACTTTGTTTAACTCTGTGTTAATGCTTTGTGCTAAGTGTTACGGATAATAGACTTGAGCTCTGGTTTGGAAATTTGACTTGCCAATTACCTTAGTGTTCTCTGACAGAACATCTCAGGAGTGCATTGCCAAGGGATCTTCATGTGTGCTCCCAGCTGGCTTAAGCTTGCAGAGACTGAGAAACATTTTAGGCATATCTTAACAGCTTGTGCATCCAAGTTGGACAAAATCTATTCATAAGGCTAGAAAAGCAACTATTCTGCAGCACTGTAAAGAAGGAACAGTTAGATTGAGGGAATAGTCATCTCTCTTACCTTCTTTGTTCTTTCTGGTATTTTGAAGCATCATAGGCCTTTTATGTTGGAAAAGGAGGGCAGGTTAAGTCAGGACAAGTAGTTGTACAAGGCATACTAAAACTCAGCAAATTCTGCTGCAATGTCAGCTTTCTAGTTTTGTCTACAAAGATGCTTGAAGTTTGCTGTATACTAAATTTTCCTTATTTCTGTCTTACCCTAGAGAAGTGAAAACTGTCCTCACATTTTAAAAAGGCAGAGAAAGGTATAGCTGCTTGAGAGGTTTAAATATAGAGGATGAACTTTTGCCTCTATAGTAGAGAGTAAAGTCTGGGAAAAATCCCTTCTGAAGTGTCCAACTTATCTGGTATTCTGTTTTGCTTTTACTTCAAAATTGTGAAGAAAAACACTGAAACGATGCAAGTAAAAACAGATTTTGTTTTTACTGCATTGTTAGACTATAGTCTTCAATGCTATTGCAAAACTAAATAAAGAATAAATGTTATCAAAATATTTCTGCAATGTTATTCTGTCATTTTTGTGACAGTCTGAAGGAGATAAAACTGGTAGGCTTCCTGTTCCCTTGTTGAATGTGAAAGATATACTGAGGAAAGTAGCAGAGTGAGGCTTGATTCTGAAAATTCCTAAATTGTATGATGATGTGTGCACGGGCAGTAGTTACCTTAATGTCATTTTTTCAGTGTAAGCAAAAAGATGTTAATAGGTTATTAAGACCTTTAATATTAAACTTTTAGACTTTGCCATTGAAAGATACTGGATATTTTGTTGAAAACTATTGCTTCAACAGAGATGTCAAGTAGTTGGAATGTTTTCTGCTGACGCAGAGGTGAATAGATTTTTGGTGTTGATACTTTGTGGTTTGAACTACAGGAGAGAAAGATGGCCAAAAGGATAAATAAACTGTTGAGTCATTTCTTCTCTGCCATAGTTAGGGATTAGTTTAGTGCAAACTCAGATGAGCATACACAAACCTAAATGTTGCTGTCATAAGCCTACAAGAAGTAATAATCCATGTTCTTTTGAGTAGCTGAAGCCAGTGTGTAAAGGCCTTTGTGTAGGCCTTCATGTGACACTTGGAAATTTCTCAAGAACTGGTGAGCCAAGTGAACTTTGATAGATTATTTGTTTCACATTTTGTTGTTACTGTTTCTCAGATTTCATTCTAAAGTCCGTTTACTGTTTTTTCCTCTGAATGCAATCTCCAGCTGCAACCTGAAGATATCCACAGCACTCACCTGACTAGACAGCAGTTCTAGCAATTATTTTTTGTTACACTGCATCTATTTGGAGATAGTTGTTTGTAGAGATGATATTTCAGCTGAAGCTACATACTCTGGTACTTTCATTCAAAAGAGCTCAGGTCTTCATCCTGTTGTGAATGATTTATCTATTTGTTTAATTCTCTGAAGTGACTAGGCCACTGGGTTCCATATGCAAGAGAAGGGTGTCTGTTAATGTTGTGGAAGGTAGTGTTGACATTGGTTCAGTTTGTTGTGTGGGGCTTTTTTTTCCGAATTAAATGCTACAGCTCAATTAAAATATTTTAAAAATAATACTATCATTTCCATATGGGACATTAGCTATTTTGAGTCTGACTACAGACAGCAACAATGAACTCCTGTAACAAAGTACACAAAATTTTAGGTGACTCTAGTGATGGAAATTGAGTAATGTTTGTGTCTTTTAGTAGCTGCCGAAGTTACCAAGCATATTGGTGCTTGGTAATTAAATATTTTTTTATTAGTGATGTCTTATTAAAGAATGCCTATGTAAGCTGCAGGTGCTGGTGCTTCAAATCTGATATGGAAATGATTCATGTACAGTATATGATTTTGTAGATTAATGTGTCATTGTGATTTGCAGGAAGTCATATTTAGAAATTAAGTATATTGACCTTGCTTTTATGAGTGATTACAGGAGGGTTATCCAGAGAGCTTCAGTGATAAATCATCTTTTCGTTAATGTAGCCTCAAGTAATGAATAAAAAAAAATACACAGTTGTTTACTTTTCCAGGGGAAATTCAGCTCCTTTTCCAAGTAGTTCTTTATCTAATACCTATGGAAGAGATACGTTAATAAAGCTAACATAATATATTTGTCACAGAAACTGCTTAGAGATTTACAGTAATTGGAAATGTCCTTCCAGACAAAATTGGTTTGTGCTTTTTTCTTTTTTTTTTTTCTAGCTTGCATATAGCATGGAAGAGTGATAAAAGTGGTGCTTGATTTGGTTATGTGTTTTTTGGGTTTTTTTTTCCCCAAAAGGAAGATGGGGAAGAAGATACCTTCTTTCATTGCACCAAAGATATACAGCGAGCATTGAGTTTCTCTTCTCTGGAGTCCTGGAAACAGAAGTAGCAGCAGGGGATTTCCTTGGGCTTCAGTTGAAGGAATAGGTTCAGATCATCTGCAGAAAACTTTTGTCCTGGTCACCACAGAAAGGCAAAACCCTTGGAACATTTAGCAAGGCTGCAGCTTGCTTCCAAGTCAGGATAAGCTTAGGGCAGTAGGTTTTTCATGCATAATATTTTTCCCTTGGTAAGTGGTCACACCTGGCAGAGGACTGTTCTCCCTCAAAGGGGAGAACTGCTCTTCTCTTCTTCAAAGCCTTTTGCCAGAAACCTGTTCTTCCCTCCTGTCCCTGGATAGCAGAAGCCTTGAGATTATTTTTTTCTTCCAAAGAGGTCTTCTCTTAAATCCTCTTTTTCCTTTGGATTGGTCAAGGAACTGAATCACATATTGAATCTGCTACAAGAAAGCCTTGACAAACCCAAAAGAATACTAAATAGACCAACTAAATGATTCCTTTATGAACTGGTACTTAAAATGTGTCTGACATGGTGGTGCCCCTGAATTTTTAATAAGAAAAACAAGTGTGAGAATACAAGAAGTGGACAGTCAGGTTTTTTACAGAGTAAAATGAATACATTTATTGTTTTTTCTGTTTCAAGTTTTGATAAATTTCTCTTTGCCTTTGTGTCTTTCCTAGTTTAAAAAGAAAGAAAACTTCTGCTAATCTGACTTCTGATCGATGGCTGGGAAAGTGGACAGAATAAATGTTTAGGCTTTGGCTAACCCAAAGTGTAAGAACTTCAGACATCTACAAACCTCCATGCAGCACTGTCATTCTAGCACACCATCCATTCATTAGATTCCTGCTTGACAGTTACACTACATCTTATTTTGTTAGTTGTCACTGTAGGTGAGGAATGGAGTTCAGTGCTTGAATCACTTTAAAAGTATGAATTTGATTATGCAGTCATACAATACAGCTGATGCCATACGGGGCTTTTGTAAGTCCTTGATTTCTTTTAGAGTAGTGAACTGTCATGTCTTTGTGTTCTCGAAAACAGCTAATGAAATGCAGAGAAAATAATTGCTTCCATAGATAAATACCTCTGTATGTGTCACACAACTTGCACTTCTATTACTTATTGTGTTGACTGCTTCAGTATTGAGTTAGGGATTTTTTTTGTTTGTTTGCTGTTAAAGACTGAGGTACAGAAGGGAATAAAAAATAACAAACTTAGTGCTTCTACATCTGCAATAGAACAAGACTAAAAAGTTTTAAATATTTTATTTCTGCTTATTTCTTTGTGGTAAAACAGTGTAAAGTTCTGCGACAGGCAAGTGCTGGATGTCAGAATTAATGATATATAATAGAATATTTTCAGTTGGAAGGGACCTACAATGACTATCTTGTCCAACTACTGTTCTACCCTCAGGCCAGAATGATGTGGGCTATGAGTGCATTAAAACACAAAAGGAATAATTTTAGGTTTAGCATATATTTCAGATGAGAAGTCTTTAAAGTCTTGCTGTCATCTAAGGATACTCTTCCTTCCTTCTCTGAAGGGTGAAAGAATTTGTAGTACTTAGAACACCCAACCAGACAAAAGCTGGCTCTGACATGTCTAATATTATAAATCTTACATAAAAATAACCTGGCATTCTGTCATCTTTTTTTCCTGAGAAATAGGAGTTGCAGAGAATTCTCCTCTTTTCGGGATTTTTTTTTAAGCTTTGCTGTGACATAAAAGGGCACAATCCAATTTGAAGGAAAAAAGGAAAGTAATCTAATCTGAAAAAGATTTTGTTGATGTGAATGGTTAGCTGAACTTCTTGCCTGACAGTGATGAAACATGTCAAGCACGTCTCTTGAAATTTAAAATGCTATAAATATTGAAGAGAAAAAAAAAAAATGAAGCATGGAAATGGAGTTGTTTCCCCTGGAGTAAGCAAAGATCTGAAAGCTACTGTTCTTCTGTCTTCATGTTTGTAGACTTTATCTGGTGTTTCTGTAAAAAGAAAAAGAAATTTATACCAACTGTCCTAACGCAGATAACTGGAGGAGCAGGGTTTGTGGGTTCTCATCTTACTGACAAACTAATGATGGATGGCCATGAGGTTACAGTTGTGGACAACTTCTTTACGGGCAGGAAAAGAAATGTGGAGCACTGGATTGGTCATGAGAACTTCGAACTGATAAATCATGATGTCGTTGAGCCCCTGTACATTGAAGGTGAGTAGTCTCTGCTTTGCTATCTGCACTTTGTTGTGCTTTGCCCTTGTAAATGTGAAGTCTGTAAAGAAATTAAATTTATTCACTGACATCTCAGTTGGTCTAATACCTGTATACTTTGTTTATTATTGGCTTATTTTTTGTGACTAGTGTGGAGTGAGAGATTCAGAGTGCTTTTGTCTTTGAAACCGGTACTTCCTTTCTCAGTGAACAGGAGAAAGGAAATCTTAAAATCTTCCTAGTGTGACTCTTTTTGTAAGAAGGCAAGGTGACCTCATCTGTTGTCCCACATCCCATGTGCCTGCACAGGCGTATGCACACAGAGTCTCTGCTCTAAATATGTCATAAACTGAGAAGTTTAATTCAGGGCTGCAGCTACGCTAGTTCACATATATGGTCAGTTGAGAGGAGACTGAGTGCTTTCAGAGGGTAGATCAACTCATTTTCCTTAGTTGCCTTAAGTAGAAAACATAGCTCCAAATTCAGGTGCAAACCTTCCGCAGCCTGAAGAACAGGAAAATGGCAGCATTGAATTTCCTTAGTTTTCAATAACAATCAAAAGAACAGAGAAAGAAACCAACAAAAACCATTCTGCTTTGAAGAAGTATCTCATGGCTAAACTATCATAAACTTCAAAGTGTTACACCAAATTGTAACATTAACACAGCCATCTTTGTGATAAATGCATTTATAGACGTCTTTGAGAGTATATAAGTATACAGTGAATGAAAACATCACGGAAATTACCCTGCAATTCTTGTGCCTGTCCCTTTAAAATTTTGTAGGAATTTAGTTGTTTCATTTTTGTATTTTTTTAAACAAAATAAAAACCTACTACTGAAACAGTCCTGCAAACACATGGTCCTTCTCTTCTTTGACAATGCACTGATTCAGTTACTGCCTGTTATTTTACTTCAAATTTCTGCTTCCAATGACAGGATAATGGGACTAGGATCTTATAAGTTGACGCCAGGTGCTGATAGCTTATACCTCAGCTAGTTCAGTTTCTCAGCTTTTTTAATCTTTCCCCTGTGTTACCTTCTCTCTGACTGATTACACTTAAGACCTTCTCAGAGAATTATTATCATTGCTAATAACTTGCCTGGTTACTAGGCATTAATCAGTGGTCATTCTGAGATCCTTTATCTACTTCTCCCGTGTTCCAAGTAATTAAGACACCAATTCTCATGTTATTCACTGGGTAGTTTATTCAAAGTTTTCTCATCCTGTAACAGTATAAATTAAAGCTAGCATGACTAAATGTTCAAAATAAAATTAACTTCAATATACTAGTATAAGAACATGATAAAATTTAATTTCAGTGTAGAGTTTATAGTCCCAACATAGGGGGGAGTGGCAGTGGGAGAAGATGAGGCAGGGAGACAGTTATTGTAACAGATTAAGAAGTTGGCATGCGGGTCAGTTCTTCTTTTCTCAGTCCCAGTTTCTCCTTTTTATTTGTGAATAGAAGCAGATCTGAATGTGGAATCATAACAAAAGAAGGTTCCTATCTAAAGAATTCTTATTTATTTGCTGTCCTGTTTAAACAAAGTCATATAAAGTTACCTGACACTTTGATTCCAGAGAGCGTAATCAGTGCTTTACTTCTGAGGGAGACCTCATTTCTGATCTAGAAAGAACAACTTTTGGTGTGGAAAGTGAGTTTAGTCTCAAATAGCTTTCACTAAATCTCCTGATGCCTATTGTTTTTTAGCTTCATGGTAATGACCATGTGCAATCTACCTTGTCTGAGTCATTATCTTTGAAGTGGCACTCAGCATTCTCGGACCTTAAACTAGATTGGCCAGAAACAGTAATAAATCACCTTAAATATACATTTCTTACCCCTGTGATAACTACATGTAACCATGGCGCTAAGTTACTTTCTCATCCTCCACTAGGATTTCCTTTGCTTTTGCATTTGGAGAAGCTGTCGGTAGAAAACACACAAGAACATAGCTTTTGCTTAGCCTTTTTCAAGCAGAAAGACAAAGGCCCTGAATTCTTTAATGGAATGAAAGTAGTTAAAAAATCTTGAAAGATAGAAAATAGTAAGGAAAAAGTCTGGTAAAGTTTTCAAAACTTTGCATAATAGTTGTATTTTTTTTCTCTTGTAGTTGAATTGTGCACTTTTAAAGTACTTGTGATTTTAAATAATATTTTCATTTGAGCCTAATCCTTATGTTAAGGTTTAATCTGCTAATAAATGAAGGAAGAAGGCTGGTGATTTGGTAAAGACTGACAGTTTTCTTTTCTGAAGGATGATGTTTAAAGAAAGGAATCTTCTATTACTGTTTCCTGTATTATCATCAAAAAAGTATAGAAATCCACCTTGCTTATTTTCTGCCACTTACTCTCTTCATTCTTTAAGATTAGAAACTCCCGAAGATAAGACCACTGTGGCTTGTGTTCCTGCAAACTGTACTGTAATGACACAGAAATATTAGTTGGAGAGCGAATGAGTACTTGATATGGTATTACTGTGATCTACTGCACTTCGGGTTAATAGACAGAATTCTGTTAAAAACTGCCAAATGAATTTTTAGGTTTAATAAATGTACGTCAGAAGGTACTTGGTTTACCTAGTGACTAGAGAGTTAGTGTTGTCTTGTTTATACCCACTTCTGCATTGGATTTGACTGTTTTTGTAGTAAAAAAAGAAAAAAAATAAGCCACTAAGTCTGTATTTCTACTGTGAAATAGTTATAGTTGAATATGTGTGTTTGAATAAAAACTAAAACAACGCCCTAAAAAAATCCCCACATACCCTGAAAATCCAACACACCCCCCCACACTCCTGAATAAAATGAAAAAAAAAAAAAACCACAACAAAACAGTAACCAGACACCTCACTACCTTCCCCCCCCAAAAAAAAAAAACATAAACAAAGCCATAATGGAATATTTTTAGTCATACTGTTAACTGAACTCAGAAAAAGTAGGTAGCACCTAGGCTGGTGATCAACAGCACAGAGTCAAGTTAAGAGGCCTGTGGCCAGTGGGGTTCAACAGGCATCAGTTCTGGGGCCAATCTTGTTCAACATCTTCATCAATGACCTGGATGAGGGGCAGAGTGTACCCTCAGCAAGTTCCCTCATGACATGGAATGAGGAGGACTGGCTGATTCATCAGAAGGTTGTACTGACAATCAGCGAGATTTTGAAAGGTGAGCAGAGGGGAACCTCGTGAGATTCAACAAGTGCAAGTGCAGAGTCCTGCATCTGGGAAGTAACAACCTCATGCACCAGTACAAGCTGGGGAGCAGCTCTGCAGAGAGAGACCTGAGAGTCCTGGTCTCTAGCAAATTAAACCTGAGACAGCAATGTGCCCTCATGGCTAAGAAGGTCAATAGCATCCTGGGATGCAAAAAGAACAGTGTGGCCAGCAGGTTGAGGGAAGTTATCTTCTCTCTCTACTCTGCCCTGATGAGGCATCATCTGGAGTCCTGTGTCCAGTTCTGGGCTCCCCAGCTCAAGAGGAACTTCTGGAGAGAGTCCAGCTACTAAGGTGATGGAGGAACTAGAACATCTTTCTCATGAGAAAAGGCTGTGGAACCTGGGACTGTTCATCCTGGAGAAGAGAAGACTAAGAGGAGACTCATTAACATTTAAAAATTACTTTAAAAAGGGTATGTCAGGAGCATGGGGCAGCATTTTTTCTGTAGTGTCCAATGACAAGACTTGGGGAAGTGGACATAAAGCGGAACACAAAAAGTACCACTTAAACAGAAGGAAAAACTTCTTTCCTGTGAGAGTGAGAGAGTTTGCGCACAGTCTGCCCAGCGAGCTTGTAGAGTCTCCTTCTCTGGAGGTTCTCAAAGCTTTAAAAGAATCTTTTATAAGGTGATATATGTACATTCCCTTTACCCCCAGCCATCTCTTGCATCTGAAAAATGTCGTTCTCTGCTGAAGTATTTCACAGTTCACAAGAATGCATTCAGATGTTTGGTTTCTTTTGGTGGTTTGTGGAGTTTTTTGCTTGTTTTGGTTTTTGATTTTACCACTCCTTTCACAAATTTGAAACGTGCTACAGATTTGTGATCAACAATAGAAACAGTTGACTCTGTGAACTGATGTAATTTCCCTAATCACAAATGCACGATGTGTTTTGAATACTTTTATCACTATATCAAAAAATGATGTAGCTTAAAGAACCTCTTCCTTTAGAAAGATATTTATAGTAGTCCCCGAGTTATCCTTTTAGCTGTAAGGCTTCACTTAGAGTTTTCTTTTCTTTTCCAACTTAATTAGATTGCACTGCCCACTTTGGTTTTGAACCAAAGGAGCATGGTTGCAGAGTGGGAATTTTGTTGATGGCCTCTAACGCTTCACTACTTACACAGAGGCTGAAGGCAAAATAGGTTATTTCTTTTTTTTGACAGTGGTGAAAAGTATTCTATTCTGATGCTTAAAGACAACTTTTAAAAACAAATACAAATGCACTGCCTAACTAATGTAATATGAAATGACAGAGAATAGTGTTTGTAAGTGGTAGGTCAGAATGAACTGTTTCCTCAATTGTTTCCTGAGACTAATTGAAGTAACTGACGTGAAGATCAATTAAAACTGTTCAGTTTTTTTATTTTCATCTTGGTTTGTTTGTGTGTTTTAATCATTAATACTAACAGTCTGAGTTCTGCCAAAACACATCTTAAATGTTGGCTCTACTTGTAGTGACTGCTGTGAATGCAAAGGTAGTTTGCCCTCTTCTTACATTGAAAAGTATGCAAAATGGTAGAATAAAAACACATTTTCCAAGATGAGAAAAGTGCTATAAACACAATGACACACATAGTGACAAGGTGATTAGATTTCAGAGTTTCCAGAAGGTACAGACTTGTTAGTAACAAGCATGTTGATATAGAAAATAACTCTTAGTTACAGAACTTTAATAGATCATTAGCTTGACTGGGATTAACCGTACTTTTGTTCCTAAGGACTTCGCTAGCTTGTGGCTCTGAGCTGACTTTAAGCCTAAAACCAACACTCTCAAAAAATTGACCAAAATAATAGACTGTAGCCTTCTTGCAAATAACAGCCTTCCAGAAGTCAAAATGATAACATTTTGCTAAATATCATTCTGCAGTATCCTAGAATTAAGTATCCCAAGTCGTTTCACAGGTAACTTAAGGCACATACAAACACAGTTTCTAATTTTTTTATGTGAATACTTTCATTAACATTGGGGTTTTTTCTATCAGTACTTCCATCCCAGACTTTTCTCCCTTTAATCTTCATTCCTATTGCCAAATAAGTAATGCATTCAACATGATGACTTTCAGTTGCATAATTATGGAAAGTCATGGCAAGGAAGAAGATAACATATGGTGCGTAGTTTTGCATGTTCAGAGCCAAGTGTCGTGGTGCCTAAGTCTCTAGTGAAGCTCTCCACGCCTGTTCCAGGACATGCAATATGATAAACCTTTATAAAGTTTTTCTAGTTTGCCTCTAATTAAAGGCAACATTTTTAACATTGGGGGGAAGAAAGTATTGTAATCTGTTTTTTATTGAGTGCAATAGAAATGTTTCACTTGACTCTGACAGTTTGTCTGGGCTGACCAACAGTAGGGGAATTGGCATAGCTGTTCTTTACAACAAAAGTCTGTGTGTTTAAGCTGTTGAAACTTGTTTGTATGCTTCTGATCAAAGCTTTTCTGCTTAATACTTCCTGACTAGCAAGCACAGTGATGGATGCAGGTGCTTAGTGACCTGCGTAGTCCTTTCTGGTACCATGACACATGTTGAAGGCAGATATTGAAGGTGAAGGTCATTCTTTCATAGGAAGGAATGTCATTTCCTGGCATTGGGAAAGGTGGTAAATTCTGCACTTACCATTCACTTAGGAAACACACAGAACACATAAGTGATATGGCTGGAAAATAAAGGTAGATGATAAGAGGTAAGTTTTATTGTAGTATTTTGTAAAAGTGAGTGTTTTTATCAGTCATACTTATTTAGCGTTAAGAAAAGCACAAGACTGAGTGTTTGTGTCCAGATGCAGGTGTTACACATTCCATGTATACTAAATTATAGGGAGTGTTGAGCCTTTCACATAGAAAAGGGCAAAACTTGACAAATTTTGGTTGCTGTTGATCGTAGATTTCTGGATTTGTCACTGTGTACCTTATGGCTTGAATGTTTATTCCAGCTTCTATGCCTGTGCTATTTTGAAATGCATTTAATTTTTTGCCTTTTTTTCACCAAAATTGTAAAGTGAATAATTTGGTTAATGTTTGTTTATCGTATCACTAGTCTCCCATCTTGTACTTGGTAAAGTACTTGCTACCGTATTCACAGTGGCTTATACAGTTCTAGCCCCTGATATGAGTTACATACAAAACTTGCAGATTTTATTGTTATCATTTGTTTTTCTTTTGTGGTCCTTACCTCTCTGTGTAAAGCTTTGCACAACCTTTCACAGTTCTTTTCAATTAATCACACTCTGGCTTAATTGCAAAGCTAACTCAAGACTCTTTAGTGGGTACAATTAAATGTTGTAAAGCTTTTTTCCGTACTCCATTAAAAAAGGAAGATGACAGATGCATGGAGATCAATTACAAGATGTGTTTGTTCCTATTCTCCAGTACCTGATATACGAGGCACTCAAGTAGTTAATCCTCAGAAAAGCTTTGGCTTGAGGAGAGTTTTAAGTTGCCTGCTGTCTTAACTGCCAACTTTGTACAAGGATGTCAGCCAAGACAGGTAGATGGTTTTGTCTGGCATGTCTGTCTGACCTGCTGAAATTTTGAGACAAAAAAAGGGGCTTTTTTTAGACATGACAATTAGAAGAGGGAAGGAGGGTGAAAGATGTACTTGTCTCAACATCCTCAGCTTGATGGCTCAGATGTGCCCAGTTTAGGGTAGAAACTTGTCTTTCCATTCTTCAGAAGTCTCCGACATTTAATGTTTTGGAAGACCAGTGATGTTTTTAGTTGGTCTCAGGCTCAATACTCTACAGATTTCTTCCTGAGCACGAGGAAAAGTTGCCCGGCTGCATCTTACTTTGACACACAAGATGGCCATCTGACACTTGACAAATGCTTTGTCTTCCATCTGTCTGCTAGTTCTGCTCTTAGTGAACGTTTTCATCACGGAGGTCTATTTTTGCCTTTGTGTATGTGGGAAAAAGTGTGTTGAGGCAAACTAGATGTAGGCAAGACTGTATCTCTGGCATGGAAAACTTCCCCCCCCCCCCCCAGCTTCTTCTGTTTCATTTAAAGCCAGCTGTGAAACGAGGAAAAAGGACTAGGAGGAGGAGAGTGCTTTCTTTTTATTTTTCTTCTTTTTCTTCTTTGAGAACTGTCCATGATCTTGATTTCAAATAATTAATTTTGAAGATTGTAAGGAATCTTTATGTTTTTACATTTTGTTTGCATGCGTTTTTAGCTAACAATTAGACATCCACTTGGATAATCACAGACTGAGATGTATACTGATGCAGCAAAAGGAAGGGTAGTTTTTTGGCCCTGTTCATCTGAATTACCACGTGTCACTAAAGGAACTGCTCATGTAGGAACTTATGGCTGTCAAAAATTCAGCAGGCCTTTAAAAGCAAAAAGAAAACAATGAAGTGGATGGAGAGGGAGCCAGTGAATTATTCACTTCTGCTTTGAGAGACTAGGATTTGGCAGTAAATTACTGAAGGGCCACAATGCTTCTGAAGTGATGCTTTCACTCTGCAAAAATTCCACCACAGCTTGTTGAAAACTAGATTTAGGAAGAGTTCGAAGGAATGAGTAGAAAGAAACACATAAAACTCGGGTCGGAGTTCGACTGAGTTGACTGCAGCTGACTCTAGCTATTGCTTTGTTCATTTTTTCTGAACGACTGTGCTTGAAATACCCTCTGCCCGCAAGCAGCAGTCAGTAACTTCTCTGAACAGTTCTTTCATAAGCTTCCAGTCTACACTTTTTCTTTGGTTTCATAACAGTACCATGCTGTGGGAAGGGGATTATGTTCAGAGATATAACTTGAAGTAATCATGTATTATATTCTGGGCTCATCTGTAGGAGGCATGTCAAAGTTCAGCAGACCAATTAAACTTTACCCAATGCTACATCTTTGCATTATTGCCCCAACACAAGAGGTTCTGCAGAATAGTTTGATTATATTTTATTGACTGGTTAATCATACAGTGACAACAGTGACCAAAGTAAGGAGAAAGTATTCAGATTTTGTCACACCGAACAATTAACAATCCATGTTGCAGAGAGAATCTTAAATGTTTGAGTTTATTAGTAATGTGGGCAGAGCTTTGAATCAAGCCTGAGCTGGGAGCTTGCTTCCTCCAGCTCTCCTTGTGTCAGACTATCTTTGGATGCTGTTTACATTGCTACTATAGATTGCCTTCTATGGAAAGCTTTCTTTTGTTACTTTTTAATGTGAGAATAAGTCCTCATCAATAAATCTTTGCATCTACCAAACCTGTATCTCTAGCTTTTTGGGCTATTCTAACATCTTAGAGGCAGCTGGTCTTCTCTAAGCAGCTGTATGATAAAGATGGCATGACAACATGTAGGAAGGTTTTTTTTGCATCTACTTGAGCATACTGGCTATAAAATATCATTGCTCTGTCAAGACAATAAAACTTTGAGTGATGCAGTTATGCCCGTTGCTTTAGAAGCTGATCCTGTGTCGACGAGTTAATTGTTCTGTGCGACAAAGTTTAACATGAAATAATTTCTCCTTATTTAGGTCACTGTTGACATTGTAAGCTGAAGCAGTGAATAAAATTTAATCAGAAATTATTTTGCAAGATTTGTTGTGTTGGGGCAATAGTGCAGAGATGCAGCATGGGATAAACTTGGATATGTCTCCTACAGGAGAACCAGTATGAGTTCACAGAAGCTATGAGTTTACCCGGTAGACTTAAAAGCAGCATCTGATCTAAACGACCTGTGTGTGCAAGCACACATCACTAAAGATTCAGAAAGTAGATTAAATATTTTATCTTGCCAAATTTGCCAATATTTTTAAAACTTCATTATCAGAGCATGTGCTTATCATAAAAAGGGTATGATGTTTTGATATGAAGGACACTCTTGAGCTTTGGATACTTTTAGCTACTTTTACTTTTTTTATTCCTTAAAAGATTATTGAACCGTAATAGGTACATTCCACATGGGTGAATCAAGCCACTTGCATACAATGTCATCCTAACCAATCTGCTTTTTTATATCAGAGAGAGGTCAGGAAGCAAAGGATTGTGTGCTTACTTTTTTCAATCTAAACTTTCAGTGTTTGCAGCTAGTGCAGAGCAGGTGATAATTTCGTATTTGATTTTTTCCTACTAGTTGTAACTCATACACAGCTTGTGCTGTTGAAGCAAATATATTTAAAAGGAGAAAAAGAAAAATCTGAGCAAGTTTCAAGTAATAAATAAAACTCGAAGTCGAGGTTGCTTCTACCATGTTTTTGTCAGAATTAATTTAAAACTGGAGAAAAAAGGTTTGTTATGTCACAGATACTGTGGCAGTTAAACCTGACAGAGTGGCTAGGAGTAATCAATACACTGTTAAAATTCAGTTCTATTTTTCATTGTTATTGTTTGGTACTGCTTGTTAATTACACCACACCTAAGAAAGTAGTGAAGAGGAATGTTTTCTTGAGCGTACTATTTAACTAATACTATTCTGTTCTAGGGAAAGACAGCTTTACTTAGTGTGATATTGTTAGAATAGCAGCTAGCCTTGACTTTTCCAGGTTCTTTCAGGTTTCAGTGCTGAGTCTTCCTAAAAAAACCAAACTTTCTTTCTCTAATATGAAGAATTACTTTCCCTTTCTTCCACCCTGCAGTTCTAATTCTTACATCACCTTCTGACTACTTTCCTTGGATGACCTTGGTGTAGGGGATTTGTTCTTTTCCTTCTTAAGCATCACTATCTCTCATTTGATCTTACATTTAAATTTTTTGGCATTCTCTTGTCGGTACGGTTTTTTCTAAGTAGTTCTGGCTAACTGATTCATGTTACTTAGAAGACAGACATTTTTATGTTTACGATAGGTGCTTTACGAAAGGCTTGCAGACTTGCTGAATGTCAGATACTGCTTATGAAAATGAGTCCAGTTTTCATTGGTTCATTTTAATTATTTAACAAAAAGAAATATTCCCTGTAGTATCTTCAATCTTTGCATTCTTATGCAATGAATTTTGTAATCCTGATATGCTGAAACTGGTCAGAAATTTAGACTGTCTTAAGATTTTCATGATTACCAATGTTAATCAACTAATATATTGGTATTCTTTTAGGGTTTGTATTTAAGACTGATTCTGATGTACTGCATATCCTAATGAAATTTTTTTCAGCTCTTTAAATTTCCTGGGATGAGCTGAGCTCTGAAGCTCAGAAGTACCGAGATAGTAACTTTCCTGATGGCCTGTTACAAAACAAAAGTTGAGTGAAGTCCTTTGTGTTTGTGTTCCTTCTGTCAAACACCACTTACTGCACCTATGAGTGTCTTCTGAACTACCTTGATAGAAGAGACCACCACACTGATTCTGGAAATAGACCATTTGATGAAAATGGCTAAAAAGCTGAAAATTAATGAATAAACCTGATTACTGAGTGAATAGTCAGCAAACCACAGTTCATTTAGCTTAAGTTAGAAATAAATTAATGTAGAAAGAGGTGGAGAGAAAAAGAAGTCCTGATTGATGATATGTTTTTGGCCTTTGAACTTAAAATCTATTGCAACTTTAGTTCTCCTCACTCTCTGTGCTCTTGTGCTAGGAATAATTGTTAAATTCAGAAACCTAGGGTTTAATATAGTCTATACTCATGAAAGTGATGTAACTGTTTAGTTTGTTTGCACTAGTCTATATTTTGCTGTCGTATTGATTATGTATTTCCTATGAGTGTTTTGTACCTGTAGGTTTACCTACACTGCAGTCACAGAAATGCAGCAAATACAATTAGTTAAGATTGAGACTTGTACTACCTGGGCAATTTGTTACCAATACCCAAGCTACCTTATTTTAAGTTATGTTAGGCATCAGTATGCCTCCATTGATTGTAAGGTCTAATGTGTTGGTTAATTATATCTCATAATGGGATGAGCTGAAATATTTGTATTGGGGATTTTTTTTTTTAAGCTAAAATGCTGTATTATCTGAAGTAGAACATAGAACAAAGGCAATAGATAGGGAAAAGAAGACAAAAGTTGCATACCTGTATCCTGACATATGTATTTAAAATATAAATACACTACTCTCATTAATATTTCACTGACAAGTAGCTTACAAATAAAAATAGAGTATTTATTTTTCCCAAAAGGTTCCTTCTGGTATTCAGGAATGTTTCTACCATCTTTGCTTGGGATTCTATTTGAGAAAAACATTTCAGAGCTGGTAGCCACTTAAAACTTGAGGGTAATAGAATGTTGCATATACTTTTGCAGCTTACAAAGATCAAATGCAAACACCCACATGAACTTCTGTATCTTTGTCAACAATATTGATATGTATATATAATGCTTTAGTTTATGTTTTACTAAAATTCAAGTCTGTCTTTGCATTAAAACAGGTTTGCATACATATCATCCTTAGGTCACAGTGTAGAAAGCACTGAGTTCCCACGCCAAGAAATGCAGAAAGAAGTACTTGTTTCTTGACTCTAATGCTATCTCATGTTATATGTCATATGGGAAAATGATAATGCTTTCTTTTCCCTCTCTCTCCATTTTTCTGTAGTGGACCAGATCTATCATCTAGCATCTCCTGCTTCTCCTCCAAATTACATGTATAATCCTATAAAAACATTAAAGACCAACACTATTGGGACATTAAACATGCTGGGTGAGTGGAAATCTTTTTTTCTTACTCAACTTGATTAGCCATAACATAAGGTGTACAGAGTGACTGGGAAGAGGGGAGGATCAAGCAGATGAATTGTACATTTTTTAAAGTTGTTTATTTAAGAAAATTAGGGTTGTATTTTTTCCGTCTTTGAATATTTTCATACTTTTCCTTTAAATGTATCTGCAGATGAGCTCTGACAACATGCAAGCTCAGCTGTCAAAGCATAAGAATGACATGCCTGTAAATTGGCTATGTAGTGTGCAGTAATTATAGAAGTCATAGGAATAATTAAGAGCATGAGAGTTTTATAGCAAGGTTGCACCTATGACTGCAGTTCTCACTTTGGTGATGGTGGAATTGTCCCACATTTAACACGAGTAACTGTTTCTTTCTACCATAGCAAACATTGGACTAGGTGGAACTGCATTGGCTGTGTAAAGCCTGAATGTTTATTGTATCCAGAGTACTGCACCCTGATATGCATAGCTTGGCTAGTAAATTCTGCCAGAACATTCAATATCTAGCTTCATCCTAAATAATTACAAGGAAACATTTTATTTATTGGTTTAGATGCAGGGAATGGGCCTATGAAAAGAAGGCCTCAAGCCTTCCCTATTTTTTGCTCCCATCTTTGATCCACTTGGCATATGCTGCAGCTTGAACTGTGTTGTCAGTGGTCCGAAGAATTACTATGAAGCAAAAAACCTCCTGGACATTAACACAGATGAGTTTCTCAAATGAGTGATACTCCAGTGAGTACAGTTCGAGAGAATTAACTGATTTAGAAGCTATTAAGGTACCAGAGATTTGTACAGCATAGGTGAGAGGTTTCTTTAACTGACCATACCAACTTGAAGGCCAGAAAGTCATTGAAATATAGTGCAGAATAATCTCAAGGGATGGGTAGGATCATCCAGGCAATTTAAAGGAGAATAATAAAGGTAAAATGAATTTTTTTTGCCCTATAAACATAATATTCTGTATCAGTTTCTTCATGTAGTTATGGTACTCATTAAACAATGTGTTGATTCAAGATGCTGATTTAATAACTGGAATGGTTTATGTCTCCGTGACCTTTATTTAGAGTGTAATATATTGAGTTCTTGGATCTTGGTTCAGTGTAACTTTTAGTCCCAGAAGCAAATACATTACAATGTAGGTACTGCTCTGTTGTTTCTCAAGTTTTTTAGCTTGGGCATGGGAGCCATGGATGTGATTTACAGTTAAGATTTGTCTAGTGAGAGAAATCAAATTATCTTTTAAAACATATAAAACAGGATCACACTAAAGCAGTTAACATGACTGAAAGATTCTTGCTGTAATTTTGTTCTTCTTTCTTTGCTGCCCCAAATTCAGGGTTAGCTAAACGTGTTGGAGCACGACTGCTGCTGGCCTCTACGTCAGAGGTATATGGAGGTAAGAAAGATAAAACAGAGTTTAGAGCTGTAGAGATGTGATTGTGTAAAAAGGTATTTGCAAACCTTTTATCCAATTATAGAAAGACAGATTTTCATCACTGTCTTAGCTTGATTTCTTTGTCAGATGTATTTCTCAGAGTTTAAAATATGGACATTAGAGCTTGGCCATAAGTCTCTTGTCAGAGTGGTGGAAGGAGGTTTGGAATGTTGCCTTTAACTTTCCAATGTCTTAATTTATGTCTATCTTTCCAAAGGGCTTGTGGGGAAATTTTGAATCGTAGAATGATAAGGGTTGGAAGGGACCTTTAGAGATCATCTAGTCCAACCCTCCTGCAGAAGCAGGTTCACCTAGATCAGGTCACATAGGAACATATCCAGGCGGGTCTTGAAGACCTCCAAGGAAGGAGACTCCACAACCCCTCTGGGCAAATGTTGGACACTAATTGAAGCCCCTATATGCCAGAATGAAAACCTGTGAAGAAAGATAATTTCCATAGTAAATCTGCATCCCTTTTCCTGGTCACTTATAAATTGTGTTGTTATGATATATCAATCACCCTGGTGTGTAAAGAGACAAGGACATAACCTGCAAGTTTAGAAAGTCATGATTGTGCATTTGGGCTCTTGTGTCTCTTAAAATCTAATATTCATCAATAGTGCCATATCTCTACCATCTTCCTTTTACTGTTACTAAGAAGTATGAGTGAGAGAATGACTGACAGAACTGCTAGCTGGATACAGCAAGAGTCTTTATCACTTCTTTGGGATGCTTAACTAGGGAAAATCTCTGCTGTTGTGAACTCTTGCCTAATGGATAATAGCAGTGTTGCAAGATTAGTGGAGATTTGCAGGCACAGTCAGCTGCTCAGTGTTGGTAGTTGTGAGAGTCCAGGCTTTACACAATGAACAAACAAACAGAAAATACTCATCCGTGTAACAAGATACAAAGCTTTGTGACCAAAAAGTTAGGAAGGATAAAGAACAAACCTTAAGGAGTACGATTTTATTGGAATAACTTCAGTCAAGAAGATTCAAAGCAAATACACAAGCACGAAATCACCAAGATGACTAGCCAACCGAATGAGCATGTGCAGCATTCCTGCTGCCTCCCTTGCCTTTGAATAGCCATGGTCAGGCTTCACAGAGAAAATAGTAGCCCCAAGGACTCTTCTGAATTGAGCAAACTCCCTTCTGGAATAGAGCACCAACAGGCAAAAAAGCAGGTTTTGGAGCCTCATCGTTCTGCTGCAGACTGCCTTCTGAAGTGGAAAACATGAAACTCAGGCTTTGTTGTGTCAGGAAACCCAAGGTAGGAGGGAGAGTCAGCTCACGTTATACTCGTGACTAAACAGGCAAAGTATTTTTCCTGAAAAATAAAGGACAGAAAATAAAGTCTGAAAGTATTTGTTAGCTATTTCCACAGGTGTTCTCATAGCAGTATTGTATTGAGAGTTTCCATGTGCTTTGTGTGGCTGCCTTTGCCAGAAACGAGACAGAAACTGAAGTGGCCTTGCAGACCACAGCAACTTCTGGGACTTTTTAAGAATGCTACAAGCTTTTATCATGGGGCTGTTTAGTCTGGACAAGAGGAGATTGAGGGGTGATCTTATTCTATGAAAAGCATATAAAACCTCTTTGCATTTACCGTTGCTCTGTGGCTCTCATATGGCAGGAATTCATCTGTAGTTATGTCTGTGAGCAGCATAACAGCTGGGAGAGTTAATTGAATCAGACCATCACAGTTATTTTAAAAATTAGCTTGTAACACTTGAAAGTGTTACATACATTACTATGTATGCCAACTTCAAACCCAGAAAGAAGGATAGAGCAGCACAGATAGTAATGTGGGGAACTGTAACAAAGTGATTATAGAGTTTCAAGCATGTAGAGCACACAGACACACACACATACACATACAGATTCTTAGAAGACTTTTGGATACTTTTTTAAGAATCAAAAGCTTCTGTGCTGGATCAAACCAAAGAATCGCAGGGGGTTTGGACTAGGTGATCTCTGGAGATCCCTTCCAACCCCTACCATTCTATGATTCTGTGAATTGCCTGACCTGATTGTATTTGTCCAGTGAATGGTAGGGGTTGGAAGGGACCTTTAGAGATTACCTAGTCCAACCCCTCTGCCACTAGTGAAAATGCTTAGACTAAAACAGAAGAAACGTCGCAAGTACATTTTTATGTTCCCTTTCTTTAAGAAATGCAGTACTTCTTTATTTTATCCATTTTTCTTGGCTTGTTTCTGATTTCATAAAACTTCAAGATACTTTACTTTGTTTTTTTCCAAATACAGTAAAAAGTGCTGACCACATAACCTATAATATTTCTTCTGAATTACATTAGATATATGTCATACATATATATAGGTCATATCTATGCTCTTGACATAGTCTGTCTTTGCAAAGAAATACTGAATTTAGCCCTCTGTTCACACACCAATTTAGGGCAAAGCAGATGATGGCAGTTGTTTGCTTGTACACTGTTATCTTTCTGGTCTTGCATCATCTGTAACTGCCATTTTCATGGTTCTAGTGAATACACTTTTGAGGAATGGTGTTGAAACTTAGCATTTTTTATATGTATAGGTAGAGAGAAGCTCTTGAATTCTGTAACACCAATGATCTACTGAAAGATTGGTTTATGTAGTCTCCTTTTTGATAGAAAGTAATTTAAGATGTTTTTTTCTTCCCCACAGATCCTGAAGTTCACCCTCAAAATGAAGATTACTGGGGCCATGTGAATCCAATAGGTCCAAGAGCTTGCTATGATGAAGGAAAGCGGGTTGCAGAGACAATGTGCTATGCATACATGAAGCAGGTATCAAACTCATATCAAATGCAATGGATTTTCTGTAATTAATGAAGGCTAAATGTGTGGCAAAACTGGAATATGCGTATTTAGGGATAGGAGGGCGAAAGAGAGTGTCTTGAGTAGGAGTGCTCATACTGTGACTGCAAAATCTGTTTTCTTTAATGCAGAAGTTTTATTGCTCCCATCTGCTGTGTTTTTTTCCGATGAGCAGTGTTCTTCAAGAAAATGTGCTTTAGTCTTCTTAATACACGTAATATGTCTTTCGTTATCATAAATAGCTTATTGTATTGTTAATTTGTGTGTCAGATAAAAGTTGCTTTAAGTTGGTCCTGTGCTGAGAAGTACTTGATCAAATAGAACCATTACTGTTCAGTGGGGAATGTTTAATGAGCATAATTCAAATCAGAATACACAGGTAAAAATTACGAAGTTCTTCACAAGTACCTCTAATGGAGCAATATATTTTAAATCACTTCAGAAATGTCTTAAAATTATGTAGGTAAAAGTACAAAGCTTAGCAAACAATCTAAATACTTAACTGTGTAATGCACTTTTTCAGACGAATACAGTAATGTTAGGACAAAAATACAATTTCAAATATGTTTATGAAACGCCATGTCCCAGTTTCCTTGGGTTTCACAGTGAGCAAATAGAAACTCATCAACTTTACCTGTATGTGAATCTTATTTAATTGCTGTTCGTCTAGTCTCTGGGAGACTATTCAATTAGAAAATGTGATATATTAAACAAAATTATATCACTATTTCTTGGTGTTTGCAGCCTTAATATGCAAAGGTATAAATCAAATGTAGTATATTCTATAGCATTTCCAGACATCAAGTTATGAAATACTTTGAAAATGGAATTAAACAAGTGGTGCAACTTTCAGGATGGGATTTTAGTACAGAGGTTGTAGTAATGTTGTTCTTAGCTTTTCTGACAGAGAGAGAAGGTAGGGACTTTTGTCTCCTTTGTTCTCCTTTAAATCATATAAGGTCCAACATGGTGGTACTGATCTTGTTCAGAATGTCTTCTCTACTTCACTGTAGTAAAATATTCCTCATAGGTCTCCAAATCCGTTCACAGTCAAATATTGTAGATTTTATGAGAAATTCTTTTACTGTAAGACATTGAATGTTTTGCAAGTTTGTGGTACACACTGCAGTAATTCTTTTAGAAGGACAAGACTGTAGGTCATTTTGAAAGTCATGGGCTGTATCTTAAAGTCCCAGGATGAGTCATGATACTGTTGCATACATTTTGTGCAGGATTTACAAAAGATAGTTAAAGGTTTATAAGGTGGAACTGCAGTGCACATATACATTAAACTCATGATGCAAATGAGCTCTCTGTTGTAGGGGCAACTCCATGATGTATTTTTTACACATTACAGCTTAGTGAAGTCTGCCCAAGCTTGTCCCATGATCAGGTATATTCTGAAACACTGATCAGCTGTGGGATTTTTTTTTTCCAGAATTTCGATAATATACTGTTATAAAAGAAACATTATCTTTTGTTAGGGGAAGCATCTGACTTCCACTATGAAAATAAATATTGTGGTTTTAAGAGGGTTTTCAGATAAGAGTGACTTGACCCAAAACAATTGGAACAGCATTTTCCAGTGCAACTGAGGTCTTCCTGGGCATATATAGGCAGAGAAAAGTTGTGGGAGGTAAGGGTATAAATAACTTGGAGGGGAATTTCAGCACATAGTACTGCAATGCGAATTTTATTCTTTGATAATGAGTTGCGATTCAGTATACATTTAACTTCTTTAGAAAATGTGGATAGGATTATAGAGCTACCTTGAAAACCAAATATTCATTTAATGCTCCAAATCTGGCTTAATACAAAAATACTAGTCAGAATCTGACGCTACCTGCATGGCAGGGATCTAATACCGTTGCGCATTATGTCATAAGTACAAATACACAATATGTAAAATGCTTAGCATATTAAGGGTGTTTTGTTAATTGGGTTTAATTTACTCTATCATTGATCTACAAGGAAATTCTCTAGATCTGAAGCAACACTTTTTTGGGTCGTCATGGAACGTTGCAGGAAATTTTTCATCTCCTTCCACTTTCTCCATCCATTTTTTTGTACCAACTGTGTGACTCTGCAAGCTCCAGTAGTAGCAAATTGAATTAGTTGTAAATGGTGTGATGTGATAGTTGTAAAATTGTCTTAGAGTAGCTTAGATCTTCCAATTGAGATTTCCACTGGATGCCTTTCTAAGTGTATAGGAGTGAATTGAGTTATCATAATCAAATATTAAGTGGACAAGTGTCATGCAGGACCCTGAAGACTCAAGTTCAAAAAATCCCAGGAAAGGAAACACGTGTTAGAGGTGAAGTTTTATTATATTAATGTGAGAGAATAACACAGGCAAACTGATGCTTAAATTTGTTAAATATAGAAGCGCATTGCAGTTGCAACGTGAGGGTAATTTCTTGTTTTATATAGAGTTGTACTTTCCTCTTAATCTTTAATTTGCAAATTGAGTTGTTTTCAGTAATCATAAAAAGCCTTGATGTAAAATGCAGGGGTAATGAAAACTGTTGATTGAATGGCAACCGAAAAGGCATTGAATAGTGAAATATCAGGGAGTTATTGAGTAGTTAGAAAACAAATATCTATGCTGAATTAAAGCAGTTTGCTTTAATGTCCTTCAGGAGTTTATCCTATGTTTTTTAGTTGTTGCCTATTGTTTTCTTTCCTTGATACTCAACATAGATTACTTTTAAACACACGACATTCTTTTCTTGCGTTGTCACATGAAGTTTGCTAGCAGTTTGCTTAAGAAAAGATGCAGAATTGACGTTTTTGTGGAAGAATGGAATTGAAATGTGGTTCATTTTTAGAAGCCACGAGGAGTGATTCCACAGCCAGGAATATCAGTGAGGAGAAATTTGGAGAGGGACATCTCTAAGATGCTACAGGCAGTCAGCCACCTTGGGCACTGCCTATGAGGTAGAGTTGAAGTGCTATAGCCCCTCTCATCGTAAGGTAGAGTTGAGATGCTACAACCTCCGTCACTGCTGACTGAGACGGCATTGACAACCCTAAAGTGCAGGTGTCAGCACTGCAACTAGCGTCCCGTCTGCATTGTTATATACCAAGTCAGTGAAATTGAGAACAAAAAGAAAAAAATTGCCCACAGTTCCTTTCCTCTGTGAAGTCTGAGAGGTCACACACTCACAGTTATATTAGAATTTGCAGTAAATGTGGCAGCTCCATTGAAAATTTCAAGTACTGTTTGTTGTTAGTTGCTTTTGTCTTCATGATTAACTAGCACCACTTTGAATGTGAAAACATTGCTGTTTTCAACAATTGTAACTGCGTGGCTCATAAATCTGCTTTTATGCTTCGGAAAGGAGAAACAACAGATAAAAATCCTTCCCCATAGTTCAATAAAATGAAGTCCTGCAAGCTGTAATAATTTAGAGATCAAGTAATGCTTAGCTTTTGAAACTGACTTGTTCACAGAATTAGAGAATCAAAGAATTGTGTCAGTCGGAAAAGACCTTTAAGATCGAGTCCAACCATTAATCCAGCACTGCCACAGCCACCACTAAACCATGTCCCTAAGTGCCACACTGACAATTTTTTTTTAACACCCTCAGGGATGGTGACTCTACCACCTCCCTGTACAGCCTGTTCCAATGCTTGATAACCTTTTTTAATGAACAAATTTTTCCTAATCTCTGATCTAAACCTCTCCTGGCGCAACATGAGGCTCTTTCCTCTTGACTTGTAACTTGGGAGAAGAGACCAACACTCAATACAGTACAACCTCTTTTCAGGTAGTTGTAGAGTGATAGTCTTCTCTGAGTCTCCTCCAGGCTACACAACCCGAGTTCCCCCAGCTGCTCATCAGACCTATGCACTAGACTTGTCACTGGCTTCCAGTTAATCATCATACAGTCCTCTTGATACATTTTCTAAAACCTCCTCATATGTGTTCTCTGCACTATTGGATTAATGGATCTGCATCTTCACTGATGAGTTGTTAGAGCTGTATATAACCTTTTTTTTTTTCTTTTGCACTTGAATCAAAACATTGTGTTTGATCCTGCACAAAGGCAGAAATGGTATCTAGTTTTCAAAGCTCTCTGTGGACTAAGCAAATACAGGCAGTTTCCTGAGAACAGTCTGAGTACTTTCCATAGTGTCTGTGCTCTAGTTTTAGGGGTGGTTTTTTGCTGTGCTGTAAAAAAAAATCAGATTTTCTGATTTCCCTCAGGTAGTTGAACTCAATTCTTTGATTTTCATGTGGCTGTGCTGTTGTGCAAATTGAATTTTGAAGTCGTGAAGGCTTTAAAGTTTTTCTAGATATTGATTCACTTCAGTAAGTTTAGACGGTGTTTGAATACGTATATATCCGTAGCAGCATTAATTTTTGATGCAAAGTTTGTGTTGTTTCTGATGTTCTTTTAAAGGTGGTACACTTCTCATTTTTGACTGTAAGATGCTTAGTCCTCATACAGCCACTATTGCTCTAAAAGCATTGGTAAGGCATTGTCGTTCATCTGTAACTGTTGCTGTTATGCCAGTTCATGAGTGTAACTACAGAACTCTCCATTATGAGGAGGACTAAAATGAAATACTTTGGAGTATATATTGTTGTTTGCATGTGTTCCTTACCCTTATTGGAAACTTACTAGAGGCTGTGGTACAGCTCTCGTCTGCAGGGTATTATCGGCTTGGTTATTTTATCTGCCACTTTACATTCAGAAGCCTGTCTGAAGGGAATAGCCTAGTGATTCAGGAGTAAATAAACTTAAGTGGATACACATCCCTTCCCAAGAACCATGTCACCTGTTGAAGTGTTGGTGGAAAAGGCCTGTGGCTGTTTGCTTTGGTCATGTACAGTACATACAAGTGATGTGCAAGCTGAGGCAAGTGCTGCAAATAGGACATACTGTTTGCAGGGAGGTATAAATAATTCTATAAAGAGAACTCAAAGAGAAATTGTAGCTTTTTTAGTCTGGGAAGTGTTGAACTGTAAGCATGGTAATATTTCAGCCATAAGAGTACTGGAAGTGTGCCTTAGTTGTGTTCAGGGACCTGCATTATGCCAAAAAATAGTCAGCTGATTGTGATTATCATTCCTAGCTTGTTTAGGATCTTTATGAAAGTAAGATCTCAGCATCACTGTTTTTGCTAAATGATTTTAAAAAGCTGTCAGTAACCTGGAATTAATCTCATTTTACTTATACAATAGGCAGTACATAGATATGTAAAATACTTTGGACCAAGCTTAAGCTTCAGTGTAGAATATTGTAGCTTAAGCACATCATAGACGAGTCCTTGTGAATACTGTGCTCATAATTCTGCTGTGATTACAATTCAGGCGCTCGGGAACACTTTAGTTAATAATCTCTGAAACGTGGGAAAGACTATGAATCAGTCCGAAGGTGACTAATAAAGCAAGGGATGCAGGCAGCAAGCTTAGTAGTTTTAGCTGAAGTATTGATAAACACTTTTATCAGGACACAGTGTTATCCATGCAACTGTCCGGGCTCTCCCTGACAGATTATTTTTTAATCCAGTTGTCTACTGGAGAGAGAAAATTTCAGCTTTCTCTTTGCTGATTCTATATCAGTGGAGATCTAATTAATACTTACTATTCAGATAGATCCATGGACTTTCAAAGAAGGAAACACAGTTCATTAGTAAGAGAAGCTTGTTTGATACCCACAGCCACAGTATAGGTTCAAGCTGTTTTGGTTAAAAGAACTTTTAGACATTTGAGTTGTATTCTGTATTGTTCTGTTTTCTGAGCTAGTCAACACAAGGACATATCTTTTCATAAGAGGCTTAAAAAATTAAAATATATCTCTAAATTAAGATATTGTCATAGCATCCTTGTTTTCTGAAGCAGAGGCCTCTGGAATTAAGTGGCAAAGATTTATGCTAAAAACGATAGCTTTGTTTTGCAGAGGAAACTGGGTAATGCTACTTTTTGACTGACAGCTATAGAACTGTCTGAGTATTTCTTCAGAGGAAGTATTTCTGTAAGCTGCAACAATCACAGAATCTTAAGGAACGGAAGGGACCTTGAAAGATCATCTAGTCAAACCCGTCTGCCAGAGCAGGCCACCTAGAGTAGGTCACACTGGAACGTGTCCAGGTGAGTTTGGAATGTCCCCAGAGAAGGAGAGTCCACAACCTATCTGGGCAGCCTGTGTTAGTGCTCTGTCACCCTCACAGTGAAGAAATTTTTCCATATGTTTCTTTGGAACCTCTTATGTTCCAGCTTGTACCTATTGCCCCTTGTCCTGTGATTGGACATCACTGAGAACAGCTTGACTCCATCCTCCTAATGCCTGCCTTTTACATATTTGTGAATGTTAATGAGATCATGAGATCATCCCTCAGTCTCCTCCAAGCTGAAGAGCCCCAGCTCCCTCAGCCTTTCATCATAAGGGAGATGCTCTACTCCCTTCATCATCTTTGTGGCCCTGCGCTGAACTCTATCCAGAAACTCCTTATCCTTCTTGAACTGAGGGGCCCAGAACTGGACACAGTATTCCAGATGTCTTCTCTCTCCATCTCTACAGGTACAGTCTATGTGAATGTATCCGTACTGGTAGATCCTAGAGTGAGCTGAAGTATTTTGGTAGCCTTCAATGTTGCATTTTATTAGCTTTCTCTATGCTTTTTCAGATTGATCAAGGAACTTACTCTCTGATTAATCTGCTATAGGAAGGCATAGTCTTAAACCATGAGGACAGAAGCCAGTTGATCGTACTTGATCTCAACATCAAGGATTAGTCTCAAACTGTCTTTCATTCACCAGTATAAATGTGGGCCAAAAGTTTTTCCTCTTTCTCTAGGATATAATAAAATATTGTACATTATTTACTGCCACGAGGCTGGGGAAGTAGCTGTCTTTGCTAGTGGGAATATGGTCATAAGTAACATGTTGTTGTTAATACACAGACTAACAGGACATAGGTAAGAAGGTACTGTAGGTATTCAGAGGCACTCAGTACAAAAAGGAGTAGAGTTGCTCAACATGAAAAAAGATCACTTCAAAGGAGATGTTCATGAAGCAACGAAAGGAAACCTAGGACAACTAAGTCACCAACTCCAAGATCTCTTTGTGGAAGTTTCTTTTGAGAAGATAGATCCCCATTTTAAGGCACAAATGAAAATTCAAACGCATAAAAAAAATAGATTTTTCAAAGCAGTAGACTGCAGAGAAAAGCTTTGCTAGATGACACTGTAAATAAAAGATTACTCATTTTAAAAGACAGCATTACGGTGGGGGAGCAGGGAATAAACAGAAGGGAGAAGAAATACTGGATTCACTGTGGCTATGAGTAAGAGCTTATAGAGAACATATTGAGGTTTTTTCTAGATGCCTTGCTAATTTCCAGCCAATACTGGAAAACAAGCCTGCTGCTGTAACTTGTGCAGTACAAAAGAGGCTTTTTGGTCAGCATTGCTTAATGAGTTATTTTTATCTTGAGTGCTGGTTTCCAAGTGCCTCATTCTCTGTACAGCAAGGTGTGGAAAGCCTGCATGAAATACAGTCCCTCCTTGAACAAGTTGGTGTCCTTTTTAAGACAGTGCCTGCCAAAACAACAGAACAAGCAACTCTGTCAACAGATATATTTCCAGATGCAGTGAAAGCACTGGGAATCGCTCTGTAATATGCTGCTGGAAGTGTATGTTTTGACATACTACACTGCAATACTTGTTTAGCTAACAGAACATAAAGAAGTATCTTCCCAACTGATGCATTTTGCCTGGGAAGGGACTTCTGCTATTTCCAGGGTCTCAGCGGGGCCAAGTGGATGTTGTGAGGTTACATTTTTGCTTGCTTGTGGATGCGAACTTGTTGTGTGACAAAGACCCAAGACTGTAGCTTTTCCTGTGGCACAGTAGTTACCTCCCTGCTTACAGTTTATCTACAGATGTAATTAACATTTGATCATTGTGACTGAAACTTTATATGGGTCTCCATACGAGGAAATATTGGGCTTTTCCTGTGCTACTTGGCATTTCCCAACACCAAGTAGTAGCTAAAGTGTTGAATGTGCCTTTCACCTTTCTCTCTTCTGTAAAAAGCTAATCCCATAACTTTAACAAAACTTACTTGAGTATTCATTTGTTTCTGAGTCACTTGGAGATCCAAGAGGGAAGATCGGATTTTCCTGCAACATTCTCTTGTACATAAAGCTATGTTTATTTCCAAGGATCTTTCTTGAGTGAAGGATATGTGAGCTGTAGCCTGAGATGTACCAACAATACACTTCTTACTTGCTCACTATTGTCTTCCAAGAAAATGGTGAGCATTTGTCTAAGCCTTAATACGAGGCATTGAAAATACAAGATGTTCTGTATATCCTCTGAAGGAATAACCTAGTGTTTGTAACTTTTGACTTCAGTTGTTACTTCAGTGAAATCATCAGCACAAAGTTTGCTTCACACATTTCCTGTGGCTGTTGCAAGGATGTCTTCATCTGGGAGCAGGAAGGACCAGGAAGTATGAGGAGGATTCATAGGCCTGGGCTACTGCTGTCACGTGATAGCATATATCTATTAACAGCCTATCACACTTCCCTGAACTCATCTGTCCTGGTTTAGGCCCATCAGGGAACAAAAGACCACAATTAGCCTCAAGTACCAGCAGCACAGGCTGCTCCAACATGGATTTATCCCAAAAGCTGCAGCTCCTCTCTGCCTCTCATGTGGATCTGCTGTGTGGCACGCAGGCTCTCCAGCACGGCCTGTGCCATGGCCACCTCCCCACACAGTCTCTCACCCATCCGGGCTCACTCACATGGAACTGCTGATGGCTCTCAGTCCCTGCCATGGCCCTCCATGGGTTGCAGGGGTACAGCCTGCGTTTTTACCACGGCTTGCACAGGGGTCTCTGGTCTGGTGCTCCCCCTTCCTTCCTCCTTCTTAGGCTGAAGGGTCTGCATGTTCACCTCCATCTTGTACCACTCATACACCTCCTGCCAGCACTTCAAATTCCCGTCCCCTAAATAGTGATCGCAGAGGCGCCAGATTGGTCTCCCTGGGCTGGAGGTGGGTGTGAACCCAGGAGCCAGGGAAGAGTCCAAAAGCTCTTTACCTGGTCTTCACTGCAACCTGCTCCCCCTGTTACCAAGCAAAAGCTGCTCCTTGCTACACCATGACATCATCTCATCAGGAGCCAAGGGCATGCTTCAGCTCACAAAGGCCAAACTTCCTTCTTGTAGACTTGATAATGAGCTTGTCCACATGAGTAAGTGTCAATAAACAAAAGGTACCCAGAGAACAATGACTTCAGTCTGTGGTATCCCAGTGTTAAAATGTTTTGTCCAGATAGTTCCCAGTTTCATGTATTTGTTGCATTTTGCTTCAAATATTTGTAAAATATCCTGCAGAAGAAACTTCTGGGAATGCTTGACATTTTTCTTGGAAAAAACTTAGCCATTGTAGAAACATAGATGGTAATGTATGCATTTCCACAGCCTAATAAGTATCAGGGAGCTAAGAAACATCGAGACTGTGGTTACAAAACCACTTACTTTATAGCATTCCTAAGGATACTTAGGTTAAGTGTTCAACTTTTCTAATCTTTGGAAGTGCTACCTTGGTACTATGGTGATTTTGAGACTTCACTTATCTGCAAAAAAATGTAGGTTGTTGTAGAAAAGGTACTATTGAAAAATCTTAAAGTTCTTGTTGGAAGAGAATGTGTGTACTGAAACGATCAGCTCTTCTAGGACTGATTTAGAATTTGCATTACAAATACTAAGAGGCAGTGTAAGTTAACCTTGCTATATGCACTACAGTTTCCACTAGAGAAGAGTTTAGAAGTATTTCATGGTGAGTAAACAATGCTTGTTAAAGCTGTAAGAGGGAGTCTTAAGAAGGCTTTTGGACAGGGGCGAGTTAATTTGCACTTTTAGGAGGAAGAACACTCTTACTAAGGCAGTAACAAATCTTTTTTCTTTGTCTGCAGGAAGGAGTTGAAGTGAGAGTCGCCAGAATATTCAATACATTTGGTCCTCGAATGCATATGAATGATGGTAGAGTTGTCAGTAATTTTATCCTACAAGCCCTTCAGGGAGAACCTCTAACAGTAAGTAATGACCTCTCACGTGGTAGGAGGAACTGTGTGTCATTGCATCCTATCCGCCTGTGCTATGAAAGAGGATGGATTCTAGAAAACACTGAGGTTTCTCTCCCTGTGTCTAGAAATATAGTCTTTCAGTGTTATCAAAATCAAAAGTATAGAATTATATGTTCAAAGACTTGCTCTGTTGGTGGTATTGGTGTTACTTTCAGAGAGAAAACCAAGGCAACCAATTGTAATCTGAGAAAGTATTTTAATTGTCCTGAACTTGAATCTCTGTCACAACTCTTCTGTGAGGACATAGCATGACAAAGCTTATATGTGTCATATGTGTAACATAATGTTAAGGGCCTTCAAGCTACATCACAAATTAGTAATTAAAGCTGTCCAGGACTGGTTTTTGTTATCATAAAGAAACAGATCTAGCATGACACACATCTGTACAGCTAAATTTTCCTGCTGAAGCAAGTTGCCACATCCAGACTGTTTGTTGTGAATGGTCATTGTGTCTTGATAGTGCTTAAGCAGTGTCACAAAATTGCCTGGGAGAGCAAGAATTACTCTGCTTAAGATGCTGCTTGAACTTTAGCAAATCAGACAGTAGCTGATGTATGCTCTGTTTAGATTACTGTTATAAAATAATGAGAAATTTTTAAAAATACACAGAGACATTCTGAAAGAGGGAGAGAGGGAGAAGTGATTTGGAATATGAGATCAGTTGTGAGCTTGTAGAAACATTTACTGTTTATATGATATGCAACAATAAATGTCATATAATTATTAATATTAATTTTCATTCTAATTAATATTACCTAGATTAGAAGAGCCAAGTACCAGGAAATCACTCAATGACTTCTGCTAAATAACTAAAAGTGTATCTGTGTACCTCCGTGGGGCAGCTATCTTGAGATTGAGACAGCGTTCCTTCTGTTGGAAACTGTAAAATCCAGAGTTCAGCCAGAAATTCCTTTGGGAAGGAGCAGATAATCCAAGGAGAAAAAGGATGGGAATTTTGTGGCAACTCTCACTTCTGTGATTCTTACAGAGCAAAATCAGAAACTGAACAGAACATTGAATAGACCAGGGACTAAGTCATGCCTAGGCAAGTGAAGCTTGGTGTCCTGTGATTTACTCTTTTTCAAATAATATGTCAAAATATGGCTACCCTCTACAAAACTTGAGTAGTCCAAACCTACCCTGGCACAGCCCATTTCCTCTTGTCCTGTCATTCATTACTGGAGACATCAAACCTCACCTCGCTGCAGCCTCCTTTCAAGGTAGTTGTGGAGAGTGATCATGTCTCCCCTCAGACTCCTCCAGATTAAACATCCCCAGCTCCCTCAGGTGCTCCACATCAGACTTGTTCTCTGGAGCTTTCACCAGTTTCACCAGCTTTGAATGCTGTGTTCGCTACATCTCTTAATGATTTGCTTTATGTCCAGAGAGTTTCTTTTTTTTATTTCTACAAAGCACTGCCAGTGCTCAGAGTATAGGTGCAATTGTGTTGTCTTGGCTATGACCAGTATTTACTAGGACATACAAGATTTAATGTGTCAAATAAGTGAGATAAAAACTGCAGATGTCAGGGCTTAGTCTTGTAGCTGACAAAAGCAGTGAGCCCAGCTTGCCTGGTCTCTGATGGGAGTCTCTTTATCACTGAATAGACTATTTGCAAAATCACATGGATTCAGTATTTTTTTTCCTTTCAAAACAAAACAAAAGGTAGAAGGAGCTTCCTTTTCTTACCCAGGCATCTCCCCAGAGCTGCAGACTGAGAGTAGTTGTGTTTGTTACAAGATGCTAAGAAGCAGACAAGAAGATGGAACTTCTTGCTTTGACACTTTTGATCCTTGTAGGACTCACTTGTATCAAAATATGAGTGCAACAACATACTGGTTTGTCAGTATTGTATGTTTCCAGGATAGCATCCTGGGGCATGAAGTCTAAGCCTCTAAATCCTGTTAATAAAGCTTATCTAGCCTATAGAGGTACTTTGAATTTTTCAAGTTTGTTCCCCAGTGCATGTAGTGAGTTATTGCCATATTTGATCTCTCACATGTTTTTTTCATTCATGCTTAGTTTCTCAAGATTTATTGCAAGTAGTACTGTAACATTTCCTAACAAGAACAGAGTGAGAGTAGTAACTGGAAGTTTTGTGAAGCCTTTTTAAATGTGAGGTAATTATTTTATTTTAAAACATACGGTCCATGGGATATTTCAGAGCATCAATAAGAGCAGCCTAGAGTCAGCTGTTCTGTGGGGGGGAGAAAGTTTTTTCCATTTTTGTAACTGCAGTGTTGTCCAGACTTTATCAAGAGTGTAATAGAGGAGAAAATAGAACATTTTGCCCAGCATCACTGTTCTGCAGGGAGTAACTGTCTGACATTGAAAAATTACTGAATGCGAGGAAAAAACTAAAGGGAGAGTTGTTTAGCTGCCCAGGTCAAACAGAATGAATTATCAGCAATAAGTCTTCAAAGAATTTGGCTGACAGGAATACCAAGTGTTGACCTTTTTAGAAACACAACATATCAATCTCTTTGTTTAAAGTAGTTGTTGAAATGGAGAAAATCTCTGGAGAAAACTATCTCTTTAATTTGAAGAAATTGTTGTCTATACAAACGTGACCATTATTGCTTTGTGTTATTGTAAAGGAAGGATGTATTAACAGAAGTTGGGAGGTATTGAGAGAGATTGGGAGGAGGAAACTACATCGTATGTATTAAGTGACTTAGTTCTGTGAAACTTAGCCCACTAGCTAAAAGAAAACAAGCAAGAAGCTCTATATACATACATAAAAATTGTTCCTTGTTTGCTTTGGGAGTCCATGAGGAGGCTGTGTCAGCGTGCTGTCCTGGTACATTCCCCTCAGAATCCATTATTGAATAAATTCTTAAACCTTAATCTTATTTAAACTCTTGTGTCTTCCCCAATGCCTACTGAAATGTGAACTCTTCATTCTGAATCAGCCTCTGAGAATAGCAGGCTTACTGAGTGATAGATGATGGCATGTATACCAACTGTATTGTCTTTCCTCTCTCCTAGGAAACAAACGTGTTCTCTTCTGTCTTTCCAAAAAGCTTTTCTCTTGTAGCAGGTCAATAGTAAGATATGTATGTCCCCAGTTAAACTTAAGTGTTTTCACCACTTAAATATGCTTACTGATAGCTTTCAGAATTTAAGTATTCATGTTCTAGGGACTTTAGTGCTGCATGCAATTAGACTGTGAAAAAGATAGTTGTCTGATACTGTTATGTACATCTTAAGTATTCTTTAGTGTCTGTGTCTGAATTTACATAACTTACTTGCATCAAAGTGCAAGCTCATAATCTTAGAAAACTTTTTATTTCTTCCCCTCTAAGATTTTGGTACAAATCTGTATGGATGACTTTGGGAGTCATATCTTACAGAAAATACTCCACCTCCTGTTTGCCCAGATAGTAATTTTTAGAGCCACATTTTTTTTTGTCCTGATTGCTTTAAACACAGTGCTTTTTTTTTTTCTTGACAAATGTTTTTAGAGACCACTAATATTTGGTGGTCTCTTTGAAGTTGGCTATTGTTAATGAGTAAATCGAAATTGTTCATCACAACCACATCTTAGTAGTCTGAAGTTTACTTTAAATATTTGGTGCTCATTTCTGGCTGAGTCCATGCTGCAGCATCTTTCAATGTTCCAAGAGAGCACAGAGCATCATTCTGTCCTACATCTCTGAGAATGCTTCCTACATATAGAGCTCTGGTTAACAAAATGCTTAAGGGTATGTTTACTGGAGACACATCCAAGACGAAGACAACCTTCACAGAACTGATACTTTGCCAAAGGCTTTTGCGAGCACATCTTTTTCCATTCCTGAAACAGTGAGCTTGTGTCTCAGGCGTTTCTCCTTGGGACGTTTTCCTAGAATGATGACGAAAAGATAATTGGGCTGGAGAGAAGTTTTATATTTATGTAACTTTTCTAAATTTTTGTCTCATTTTAGGTCTATGGACCTGGAACTCAGACAAGAGCTTTCCAGTATGTCAGGTAATCCTTGTTTGTATGGTCTGATATGCTTCACTTCACAGTTCTTTCAGCTTGGCCAACTATGTATACACATACATTTTAGTCACAGAAATTATGTTCACTCTGGCCAGCTTTACCTTCAGAAAGGAGACACTAAAGTTTTTTAAAAGTGCCAAGAAAGAAAACGTTATTTGGTTTAGAGCTTTGAATTGAGATCATAGAATGGTAGGGATTGGAAGGGACCTTTAGAGATCATCTAGTACAACCCCCTTACATCAGGTCACACAGGAATGTGTCCAGGCAGATCTTGAAGATCTCCAAGAAAGGAGACTCCACACCCTCCCTGGGCAACCTGTGCCAGGGCTCCCTCACCCTCAGAGGAGAATAGTTTTTTCTTCTGTTTAAATGGAACTTCTTGTGTTCCAGCTTCATCCCATTACCACTTTTCCTGTTGCTAAATACCATCAAAAAAAAGTGATGCCTCAACCTCCTGACATCCATCGTTTAGATATTTGTAAATATTAATAAGATGCCTCCTCAGTCTCCTCTAGACTAAAAGACACTAATGTATTCTTACCTTCAAGGGCCAGCAAGTAACGGGTAGGTAAGTTTTTAATGCTGAGCAGTTTGTCTGTCCTTGCATTTTGATGCAATGCTGCCACCTTGTGCCTTTGGGGGTGTCGAGTCGGTGTGTGCACTGTACATCATCCACCATCCCCTTCTGGGGTAAGAAACCAGTGAACCACGTGGCTTGAGGGGAGGGGTCCTTGTTTAACCCCAGCCAGCAGCTAAGTGCCACCCAGCAGCCCTAGGGGGGTGGAGAGGAGAATCAGGGGAAAAAATACAGTAAGCCTTGTGAGTTGAGATGTGAACAGTTTAATAACTAAAATGACTATAATAATAGTAACAATAATATATGATAATAATAATAACAATAAAGAAGAATATAACAACAAAGAGATAAACAAAACTCAAAAAAACCTCTCAGGCCATGCACAATGCATTTGACCAATTTCCAAGCAGTGATGTATCCCTCCCCACCAACTTCTCCCCAGTTTCTGTACTGGGCATGATGTCCTACAATATGGAGTAGCCTTTTGGCTAATTTGAGTCAGCTGTCCTAGCCATTCTTCCTCCCACTTTCTTATGCCTCCCCAGCCCACTTACTGACACTGCAGGGTGAGGAGCAGAAAAGACCTTGATGCTGTGCAAGCACTGCTCAGCAGTAACCAAAACATCCCTCTGTTATCAACGTTCTTCTCAGTGTAAATCCAAACCAACTACTAGGAAGAAAATTAACTCTATCTCAACTGAAACCAGGACACAAGTTGTTGCTGTACTAATATTTCAAACGTAAGCAAGGCAGTAATGCACTTAGAAAAAGTGAATTTGTTCCTCATAATCTCATGTTCTGTCATGCTGACTGAACTTCTGTGTCAGACTTCTGGGTTGTTTTTATCATTCTGTGCTTGGAAACATCTCTTCCTTCTGCTGAAATAATAACAGCAGCGACAGATGTTACAGAAACACCATTAATTCAAAGTAGCAACTCATTTCCTGGTTATAATAAAAAGGATGTGGATTTGTATGTCCAGAGGCAAGCTGCTATGTTTGTTGCTAGTAATCCAAAGTAACTTTGAATTATTTTGCTGGGGAGAGGTAGCACCAAAATGCTGTATTTTAGCAAACTAAGAATTTCTGAAAGTGAGGAGAAAGTTCAAGCAACAAACTGCAAAGCAGAAGGTGGTATCATGTACCTCTGTGTTACAACTTACTCTATTCTCTTCGGAATGTGTTGGAAATGGACCTCTAAATATGCTTGGGGGCTGGAGGAAAGAGGAAGTGTTAATTACTTTTAATAACTTGATGTTTTTTTAGATTCTTTCAAACACTCAGCTAGCCTCTAGTTCAGTGTCTCTTACAATAAGGACTGTGGAACATACAGCTGAAAAACATACACCCATTGAAGTATATACTGTTAATCTGATTTTAGCATTCCTCAGATGCCTGATCTGCTTTACTGGAGTTCTGAGGAGGCAGCTCTCATCTTTGATAAGAATATTATTTATAGGGAAGTGGAAATTGCCTCAATCTGTTCTTCCCTTTTTATAGTGATCTTGTGAATGGGTTGGTGGCGTTGATGAACAGCAATGTCAGCAGTCCCGTCAACTTGGTAAGTAGGAGAGTTCCACTCTACTGTGTTTTCTGTACAGTGCTCAACATCACCTCAGTTTTTCTCCTCATCATTGATGCTGATTTGTAGAAGTAAATGGAGCAAAAAAAGTCTTTCCGTTATGAATAGTGTGTTCCTCCATGTATTTTCGTTATAAGTAAAAAGATTAAGCTCCTAGATGTTGAGGCCTTGCAGTTTCATCAACAGGGTAAATTTTCTAGGGTTTTTCATTTGTTCTAACAAAAAGATTTATGTGATTAGAACATGAAAAAAATGCAAACACAATATGAACGTGAGAATGTGAAAAATGCCCCAAGGAAGTGATTGAAGTCTGGGTTTAATGAAAAAAAAAAGCACCGAAGGATTACTCTGCTCTAAGTAATTAGCAATCACATCATACTAGCCTTGAGTAGAGGGAAATGGGATAGCATTTGATTATATCATCTTCTAATATTGATTAAGTCTGGTTAAAACTTAACTTTTCTATTAAGGTTTTTTGAGTTCTCTCCCATTTGGTGTCACCTTATTCTGAGCAGTGGATATTAGAAAAAGGTTGCATATGCCAAGTCCTTTCCAAGTACACCAACTTTTGCCAAACCAGATATTCAACTTTTCAGGGCACTTGTTCACTGTTTTTAACTTTTTATACTGTGACCATGAAATCATTTCTATGTTTCTATCCAAATACTGATATTTTTAAAGCCCATGACACATCTCAAGAAAACTCATTGTTTAAATCTGTATGTACTTAGATGTTTAGCTTTAGGTTAAACAAGATGTAATAAAGAAGATTTCTGTAACAAGGGCAGTTAGAGACGGAAGGAGTTGATTCTGAAAATGAGCTAATGCTAAAAGGAAGCTTTCAGCATTGTGTTTTGAAGTGGTGATCAAGAGTTCACGTGCAAGTTGTTAAAAAATAAGACAGTGAAGACAAGAAATGTTGTATAGGAAAGCACTTAGCCCTTATATATTTTGATATTATATAAGCTGTAGTATATATGGAAATAGCTGAATTAGTTTGGTTTTCTAACTTTGGATGAACTGAATAATGCTTCATTGCATCATCTGTCCTGAGCTCAACAAAGTCCTTGAATCCAGTTTTCAAACTGATGATGTGGTTGTATGGGCTGCTGAGTGACGTATGTCTTTACTGTATGGAATGAGGTCCATTTGCCTATTCTTTACAGACTAATTTTTTTGGGCACCCTCCTACATACATTGAAGTACCAAGGAACATGTAATAGAGGGTAACTTTTATAACAAGCTTTTTAAAGTTACATTTCTTCCATCCAAGTAGGAATAAGGCATAATGTTAAGCTTGTTTAGTGCTTAATATAGAAACATAGAATCATTTTGGATGGAAAAGCCTTTCAAGGTCATCCATTCCAACCAATAAGCTAACAATGCCAAGCCCACCACTAACCCACGTCCCTCAGCACCTCTGTGTATGAATCATCTCATGTCAGAAAGCTAGTATGTCATAAGGAGTTTAACTGGTTTTGTAATGAATATCCCTTCTATTTCTAGGGAAACCCAGAAGAGCACACTATCCTAGAGTTTGCCCAGTTAATTAAAAAACTTGTTGGTGAGTAGGATAAGTAATTTTTAGTAAAGCTTATGAATTACTTTTTGTCATTAGATGGTTATTTCTTGATTAGTGAGTGTATGGATAATTTAATTGGTCTTTGAATCTCTTAATAACTTTATCAAAGGCATGTAATTGTATCCTGATCATATAATTAACTATTAATAAGATAATCCAAATCCTCTCAATTGTGTGTAAAATGTTGCATGAAGAGTAGAAAGAATGGATTCTTTCTGTGTATCTGTGCAATCTGTACCCATTACTTCGTATAATGCAATTTTTCAGCTTTGTTTTGGCACAAGGGCAGCACATAAATGAAGTGTAAAACACATGAATGAAGATGTCTTGCATAACATCTTAGCTGAAGTACAGATACTTCAGCAAGGTGATTCTTCGCAATTATGCAGGTCATCCTCCTTCAATCACCACTAAAAACCTCATGCTGTGGTTACATTTACTTCTCTACTTTCCGCTGATCTACCAGTGACTCAGGCAAGGGCTGGTAACATCTCCCTTGTATGTGGCTGGCAAGAAAACACTGTGGCTTTCTTTTCATTCTTTCCCTGATAGCTGTAACAAATCAGAGCTCTCAAGAATGGTGAAGGGCTTTGTTGAGTCTTCTAGTATGGTGACTTCCTAATGAGAGGAAACATACCAATGCCATGAGCTAAAGGTTTTTAGTCTGTAGGCTTCAGAAGTGCTTCTGAAAAAGACAAGTTCAAACATACAGTACAGCAGCTGACACGTGTGCTGTTTCTAATAGGAGATTGTCCTCTCTGGAAAACTGCTATGAATCCACTGATCAGAGAAGGAAATGGAAAGTCACAGCACCAAGCCCATTAGGTGTATAGAAATAGCTGTTGCCTCCATTTGTCTGTTTACTCACAAAGAACTTGATCTGTTTTAAGTCTGTCCAGAGCAGCAGCTTAGTTCTACATCTATAAAATCCTACAGTAACACGGCATGTAAACTGTTGGCTAGATTTGGTTAGAGAAATTGTCCTGTTTCTGTGCATTGTTGTGAGGATGAGCAAGTACTATGATGACTATTCAGATTAGACTGGAGAGTATGGGCAAAGAGGAAGTGAAGTCCTTTTGCAGTGAAGGCATTCTAATAGAATCACAGAATGGTTGAGGTTGGAAGGGACCTTCAGAGATCTTTTGGCCCAGCCCTTATGTTCAAGTGAGATGAACCAGAGTCCGGAGTGACCCAGGGCCATATCCAGATGGCTTTTGAGTATCTTCGAGGCTGGAGACTGCACAGCCTGTGCCAGTGCTCAGTCACCCTCACAGTGAAATAGTGTTTCCTGATGTTCAGAGGGAACCTCCTGTGTTTCAGATTTTGCCCATTACCTCTGGTCCTGTCACTGGGCATCACTGAAAAAAGCCTGTCTCCCTCTTCTTTATTCCCCCCGTCAGATATTTTTACAGATGGATTCAGTACCTCCTGAGCCCTCTATTCTCCAGGCTGAGCAGTTCCAGCTTTCTTGTCTTCTCATAGGAGGGATGCTCTACTCTGTCATCCACATGGCCCTTTGTAGAACTCTGTCCAATATGTCCATGTCTCAGTTTTTGCTAGGAAACCAGTCCTCCAATTTATCTCACCAGTGCTGAGCAGAGTGCTCCTGCTGCAGTCCAGGATAATATTTGCTGCCTTTGTGACAGGGGCACTGGGCTGGCTCATATTCAACTTGATGTTAACCAGGATCCCTGGATCCTTTCCTGTCAAGCTGCTTTCTAGCAGGTTGGCCCTCAGCCTGTACTGGTGTCTGGGGTTCTTCCTCCCCAGATGTGGAGGCTATCATGAGGTTCCTGACAGACTTTTCACCAACCTCCTTTCCCAAAGTCCCTCTGGATGGCAGCACAGGCCTCTGATGTATCAACGACTCAATATGAGCAGTGAAATCCTCACCCTGTGTTGACCCTGGGGTACACCACTAGTTACCAGCCTCCAACTAGACTACGACACACTCATCACTACCCTCTGGGCCCAGGCATATAGCCAAATTTAATAAGGATGTTATGGGAGACAGCGTCAAAAGCTTCACTGAAGTCAAAGTAGATGATATCCGCTGTTCTGCCCTTGGCTGCTGAAGCAGTCATTTCACCGTAGACTAGTCAAGCATAACTTCCTTTTTGTGAAGCCATGCTGAAATCTTTGTGAAATCCTTCATATGTTGCTGTGGGACAGCTGGTTCACCCAGCTGTTGCATATGGTGCAGCTGTGTCTGTGGAAAACATTTTGGTCTTAGAATTATGAAGCAGAAAGCTGCAGAAAGACCTGATGCTTCAACAAGTATGAAAGATGTAAATGCAAAGCATAATGAATTTCAGATGATAATGCACAGTCTCTTGTTTAATAGGCAGTGGGAGCGAAATCCAGTTTCTGTCAGAAGCACAGGATGACCCTCAGAAACGAAAACCTGACATCAGAAAAGCCAAGATATTGCTTGGCTGGGAACCGGTGGTATGTACAGCTGTATTACGGATGTTGTGTGCAGAAACATGGATGCACCAGGGGGATGAGGGAGGACTAGATGGTAACAATATGTTTCAGTTATCAGGATATCTGCTTAACACAATTTCCAGGACAATTGTTTAAAAAGTTCAGGGTTCAAGGACTGGTGGGTAACATTGGACAGCCTTTGCTGTGTAGAAGAGCAGATTAGCATTTGTAATAGACTTCAGCAGAAAAATTCTTAGGGCAGACATTTTAAGTTTTTTACATGTGTGTTAAGAGTATCTACCTTTATGTAAACCTGATGAATACATTGAAATACATAGTACATAGTTATGGGAGCTAGTGAGTTTACTGTTGTTGCTGCAGTCCTCAGGCCTATGTTGCTGTAGTGACGTGCATTATGGAAGGAAAAAAATGCTTTTATTCAATTAAAATATTTTAGAAAATCTTCAAACTAAAATTATTTTTAAGATTATCTGTAAGACCATTGCAATAAAATTCATAGAATTATAGAATGGTGGGGATTGGAAGGGACCTTTAGAGATCATCTAGTCCAAGCCTCCTGCAGAAGCAGGTTCACCTACATCGGGTCACACACAAATGTGTCCAGGCAGGTTTTGAAGACCTCCAAGGAAGAAGACTCCACACCCTCCCTGCGCAGCCTGTGCCAGGGCTCCCTCACCTGAACAGTGAAATAGTTTTTTCTTCTGTTTAAATAGAACTTTTTGTGTTCCAGCTTCATCCCATTGCCCTTTGTCCTGTTGCTAGACACTGTAGAAAAAGGAATGCCCCAACCTCCTGACTTCAACCATTTATATACTTATAAATATCAATAAGATCGCCCCTCAATCTCCTCTTCCCCAGACTAAACAGCCCCAGTTCCTGCAGCCTTTCCTCCTAAGAAAGATGTTCCAGTCCCCTGATCATCTTGGTGGCCCTGTGCTGGACTCTCTCCATCAGTTCTCTGTCCCTCTTGAGCTGGAAAGCCCAGACCTGGATACAGGACTCCAGAGGAGGAGGCCTCACCAGGGCAAAGTAGAGGTGGAGCAGAACCTCCCTCAACCTGCTGGCCACACTTTTCTTGATGCATCCCAGGATGCCATTGGCCTTCTTGGCCACGAGGGCACATTGCTGGCTCATGTTTTACTTATCAATCAGGACTCCCGGGTCTCTCTGCAGAGCTGCTCTCCAGCAGTTTGACCAACAGCCTGTACTGGTGAATGGGGTTGTTCCTCCCCAGATGCAGGACTCTGCACTTGTCCTTTTTGAACCTCATGAGGTTCCTCTCTGCCTTTTTGGTTTTTTTTCCTGCCCTTTTTGCAGACTGGCGTGACATTGGCCTTTCTCCAGTCCTCAGGCACCTCACCTGTCCTCCATGATTGTTCAAAAATGATGGAGAGCAGCCTAGTAACCGCATCAGCCAGTTTCCTCAACACTCTTGGATGCATCTCATTAGATCCCATTGACTTATGAGTATTAAGCTTGGATTAATAAAATTGTTTGGATTAACAGGGAGAAATGTGAGCCAGAAAAAGATTTAGAGCTTGTTTAATGGGAAATAGAATCATAGAATCGTTTCAGCTGGAAGAGACCTTTAAGATCATTGAGCCCAGCCTTTGTCCCAGCCCTATCAACCACTAGACCATTTCGTTAAGTACAACATCCAACTGTCTCAACATAAAACCTTCAGGGATGGTGACTCCACTACCTTCCTGGGCAGGCCATTCCAATGCCTGACAACCCTTTCAGTAAAGAAATACCTCCTCATATCCAGCATGAACCAACCCTGGCACAACTTGAGGTTCTGTTTGTTCTATTGCTTGTTACTAGGGAGAACAGACTGACCCCCGCCTCGCTACAACTTACATTCAGGTAGTTGCAGAGAGCGATAAGGTCTCCCCTGAGCCTTCTTTTCTCCGGGTTAAACAGCCTCAGATCCCTCAGCCATACCTTATATGAGATGTGCTCTGGTGAAGCTCAGACAAAACAGAAGCTAGACAGAGAGACATGAGACAAGTAAACCGGAATAAGCTCTTGTTTTGGACTACAGAAATCATATGTATATATGTTCAGGGCTTGTTCTGTGCATTTGATAAGCTTGAAACATGCTCAGGATTAGTCTGACATCTCACTACCCACAACAATGTCTGTCCTCCTCTAAAGCTTGCAAAATGTCTGTGGTTGCTGCTTTTTTCCTTTGTCAACCTTTCTGGCAAAGTTAACTGTGTATAACCAGGTGTAGCTGATAGAAGCTGGTTGTTCGGGGAGGTGAGATCTACTTAATCCCCAGAAAGTGTGTGACTTCCTTAGCCAGCTTGCCATTCTAGCTAGCACAGTGGTTTGTAGACTTTTTTAGGTTTGCAGATGAAAAATCTTTCACAAAAGTATGTGAACCTATCTAGTAAAAGTGAGCTTGTTAAACAGAAAAAGATAGCTCCAGGACCTTCTGAAAGGATTCAGAGGCACCTGACATTAATAGACTGTGCCTGAAAGCACAAGGCCAATGGCAGGTCTTAAAATCACAAAAGGTGTAAAACAGTTAACTTTTATACTTCTATATCTGGCACAATCAGTAACAAAACTTACTCTGAAGTAGCAGTACAGTGTTGATTCGCCAAGGCAAGTAGTTTTTGTGCTACTGTTGTCCGATATTGATGATGGTACCAGCAACTATGTCAGAGCGTCTGGCTCCTCGGAACAATGAGTAGTATTTCTGTTGTTCTTCTCCAAAAATCATAGTGTCTAAATACAGGCACAGAATATGAAGAATTAGAATTATTTGTATAGGATTTAAGTATTTCAAATGAGATACTGGATAATAATTAGTATCCCTTTTTCTGTATATCAATGGAGTGCTGAAGAAATAAAAACTGAAAAAAAACCACCCCAAACCCACCACCTTTAGACCTTCCTGTGGTATGTAACATTCTGTGAGATTCTGCAAAAGAGGATCTTTAGTCGTTAAAAACAGATAGGGCTTAAATTTCACGGAATGGTAGTGGTTGGAAACGACTTACAGAGATCATCTAGTCCAATTCCCTGCTAAATCAGGTCCACCTTGATCAGGTCACTCAGGAACATGTCCAGGCAGGTTTGAGACTCCACACCCTCCCTGGGCAGCCTGTGCCAGGGCTCCCTCACCCTCACAGGAAAGAAGTTTGTCCTCCTGTTAAAGTAGAACTTCCTGTGTTCTAGCTTGTGCCCGTTACTCCGTGTCCTGTCACTGGGCACTACAGAAAAAGGTGCTGCCCCATCCTCTCAACACTCACCCTTTAGGTATTTATAAGTGTTGATACAGTCCCCCCTCAGTCTTCTCCAGGCTAAACAGCCGCAGGCCCTGCAGCCTTTCCTTGTAAGAAAGATGTTCCACTCCCCTCATCAAGGCTGCCCAGGGAAGTGGTGGAGTCACCATCCCTAGAGATACTGAAAAGATGTGTAGAAGTACTACTGAGGGATATGGTTTAGTTTAGTGGTGAGCTAAGCAGTATAAGGTGCGTGGTTGGACTCGATGATCTTAAAGGTCTCTGCCAACCATAATCATTCTGTGATCATCTTGGTGGCCCTGCGCTGGACTCTCTCCTCTTGAGCTGGGGAGCCCAGAACGGGACACAGGACTCCAGATGAGGCCTCACCAGGGCAGAGAGACAAGATAATTTCCCTCAACCTGCTGGCTGCACACTGTATGCTTGTCTCTTTCAGTGTATTAGAAATTGAAAGTAGAATTTTTAAGTCCCTTTTGGCACTAATCAGAGCAATCATAACCATCTGATGAGATTTAAATGTGTTGGGTTTTTTGACCTGCTCCATCAGAAAATACATCTGATGTTTAAAAGCTTAGCAATGCAGAAATGTAACCAGTGTGTGGTGCTGTTGATACTTAAATTGTCTGGGAATGAGCCCTCCTAACAGTCTTGTGGTAGCTGTATTTAAACATACACAATTGTGAACTTAGAGTGATATCATTCTCTCCTCACTTTTGGGAACAGGTTCCTTTGGAAGAAGGTTTGAACAAAGCAATTCATTACTTCCGTAAAGAACTTGAGTATCAGGCAAACAATCAGTATATTCCCAAACCAAAACCAGCCAGGATGAAAAAAGGAAGAACAAGACATAACTGAAGACTTATAAAGTTGGACAGGAAATTCCCTGCTTCACATTGGACGGATGTAATGTTTTCTTTTCTTCCTGTTTTGTTTATTTTTGAGAGAGAGACTTTGAAACAGGTATCATGAAGAACAAACTGGAATTTCATTCTGAAGCTTGCTTTAAAGAAGTGGATGTGCCTAAAAATAACAAACAAATATTCCCCTTCCCCTGCAAATCTTGCCTTGCACTTTTTAAATCTGTCTTTTTATGTAAAATAGAGTAGAAGCATCTTTTAGTATCTTCAAGTTTTATATCTTGCTGTGAGATCATTTTGTTGTGACTGTCCTTGACAGTTTTATTTACTGGTTTCTTTGTGAAGCTGAAGATAAACACAAATGGGATGGAAAATGCCAATTTATTTATAAAATGGGTACTATAAAATATGAGATGTTCTACTATGCATAAGAGAAAAGCTAAATGGTATTGTCAGGTGAGAGAGACTGGCATCTACATATAGAGGAGTTTAAAAGAATTCTGTATGAGAGCTTTATGTATTCTTTAAAGGAGAGGGTTTTTTTTCAAAGGTTTAGTTTTAGTTGTACACTTGAATTTGAGATATTTTCATTGATTACCATGGATAAGGATATTTTGAATCACTACTGTCTTGTGCGTACTCTGGGAATAAAGTTAATGTATTATTAGTTACAGTGGTTGAATATGCTATTTTAATAAAATATTGAAACTTCTCTTTACTGGTGTCAGGGTTTCACTGTGGGCACTTCTCTGGCGTTTACACATCTGTGCATTTATGGTACGTTCATTGGAACGCAACAGTCCGTAAATAATTGGCTCAAAGCTACTAACGTTGGTCTTTCATTACTTGGCTCTTAACAGATACCTAGGAAGGGCTGCAGGATGGCTGTTGAATACATCGGACAAAAGACATCATGATTTATTCCAGTTCAGGTAGCTGATAGTGATGCAGGATTACGAGGTATTCTTGAAACCGTGGAGTCTAACCTTCTTAACAGAGAAAATGTTTCTGTTTTAAGCAATTAACTGAATTGCCAGTAAATGTTTTCAACTTTGATAATTATGCCTGTCATTTAAAAAACAAAACCGCCACAAAACAAAACAATTCCCCTTATTTTTAATGATTCCCCTTTATTTTTATACCTGAAGCTGGATACCTAGTAGAGGAGATTGGCAGAGAGGTATTTTGGCTTTTTGCCACTCAAAAATCCTGAATCTCATCGAGCAAAATGACTTGACTTTATCTCATTAAAGCCTGATGTTTCGTTAGCTTTCAAGTACCTTAATGTTGATGGTCAAAACCTGTAGCAGTGACTTGACGCCCAGACCCACGAGGACTCAGGGAGCTGTGTGGCCCCTTCTCTGAGCGTGTGCCATCTGCCAGAGCCTCCCAGTGCTTTCAGGGCTTGAGGTCCCAGACAATCTGTCTGGTAAACTTCCCGAGGATTCCAGCAGTGATGGGACTGCTGTGTTTGGCTGTGTTTGTCTATATGCCCTGTCTGGACTGGGTCTGCAGATACCCTTTTAAGATGAAATGATTTCTTCCCTGCACACGTGCTTAGGTTTTCTTCCAGTGGAAATCTGCCATGAAGCTGAAATGAGGAGGCATGGAGCATTTTCCTGTCTGGACTCAGAGGTAGAATTTAGGTATTATACGCATTGCCTCCATCTTCTCACAGCTTGAGCTCTGCTTTTTGTTTGAAGCCTTTTTGTAGGTACTTGATCAGGGCGTTTATTTCATATTAAATTGCCTGAAAAGTACACCATGGTGTGTGTGCTGCAAATGCATCTGTAACCTATCATTACTGATACACTCACAAAGCACAGCCTCTCCCTCTACTCAAACTCACAGCTAGATGTATGGGAAAGAAGTGCCCACTTCTTTAATAGTTCCGTGGCGAGCAGCTCCCAGCACTGTGGTTTTAACCCTTGAGCTCTAGATGTGTCATGGGATGCCAAAGCATCCATGCAGGAGTGTTGCACAAGGATGCAACCCTAGTTCAGCATTTAGAGCAGTTGTTGAGAATGAATGGGAGCTGTGGGTATCCAGCTGTTACTTCCAGGGCTGGTTTTCATTTAATCCTGTGTCTTCAGTGCAAAGTATGTATACTGTACTGAAAGGAGCATGGTTCTGGAGACTAGCATAGAATGTGTGCTTTCAAATGACAGCAAAAATCCCTCAATTAGTCTGAACTTTGGGTTACTACAGATAGGATTTTTAATGCTTTTTAGGTTACTTGACAGCCTGATCTCCTTTGTAAAAGGAGCAAGTGAGAGAGAGGGCAAATGGCTGGTACCAGTACAACCTGACTGTGAGTATGTGGCATGGCCTCCTGCTGGGCCTGACCCTCGAACTGTATTGATTTACTGCTTTCCTTGTACTGTTTCCAGCTTTTACTTCAGAGGTTCCTGCTTCAGTTCTCATGTTCTTTCTAAACAGTGTCTTCCAGCAACAGGAGCCGAGGCAGCTGTTCCTTTTTGTGTTTGAAGCCAGCGACTGGCCACCTAATTGATGTGGAAGGCGTGACTTGTCTTTGTTAAAATAGAGCCTGATGGTGCTTGAGGCTGAAAGTCTGGAGTAATTTCAGGTTTGGTCAGGTCTGAAGTGAGTCTTTGAGAAGGCAGATGAGAGTTTGCACGTTGATGCTTTCCGCTCCCATCTGGAGTTACGCATCTCGGTAGGAGAAAAGGGCGTCAAGTTTGCAGGGAACCACAGGTGAGAGACAGCTGCTGCCTCTCCAGAAGAGACACTTTTGATGGAGGGCAACAGAATACAGCACTGAAAGCTTGGAAATACGGACCTTGGGAGCAAATGAAGCGAAGCCGTGATCTCATTCCCGTGCCTGAATAGTGTATTGTAATGGGGTTTTTTCAGGAAGTTTGAGAATTGTGATTTTCTGCTCTCACCTGGTCAAGCAGGCAAAGTAAAACTAACATGACTGGTCTTGAGGTGCCTATTTAGCCACAGTGATCTGTATGAACAGACAGCTCAGCTGGTGTTAGGTGCAGGTCCTCCTCTCAGCAAGGAATATGCAAAAGGTCTCTGATGAGCTTGTTGCTGGCAAGTGAGACCAGCCTTCTGGGAGAGGTGTGCAAGACACTACTGCTGTGGATTCCTTAAACCTCACTAGGAGGACCACTCTTGCTGCTGGAAGTTACCACCACGGTGGGAGATCCACAGGTAGATATTTTATTTCTTTTTTTAAACACTGTCCTTTTGCAGTGTTTCTGTATGTAGGCTGCTCAGAAGCAGTGTAAACTAAGTTGCTGGCCTACAGACAAGCTACAAGCTACAGACAAGGATTTGCAGACCTAATTTAAGTCGTTTCTTGAATGTGTAGTCTAGAAGAGCCTCATGTCTATGTTTAGGTTAGATTTTGTTGCTCTGTGGGGAAATCATGATCTGACAGTCTTCCTGTGTCTGGTGTGTTTGCAGCTTCTCTTAACGTATATAGACTCTGTCAGGTTTAGTAACCAGCGAGCTCACTGCCCTCAGGGCATTTATGACTGTCTTGCAGTCATCTGGCTTTTTCAACAGACTTTTAGAAATGTTATGTATTTGAAAAAACTTTCTGTCAGAGAAGATTGGAGTCGAGTTTCAAAGTTGAGAAGAGGTGGCAAGAGAGGAGGGGGAAGACACAAACACAAGTTCAGTAGCCTTAGAGAACAGACTACAGAGGGCAAGACAGGGCTTTGATTAGTGTGATGGACTGAGCTAGTCCTTAGCATTAGTATTAAGTTTAATACTACTTGAGGCCAAGAAGTCCTTGAGGGTTGTTAGAGATTGATCAGAGAAGACCTATTCACAGGAAGAAGGTGCTTTGTGAATTGCAAGCACTCCATGCATAGCTGGAGAACTGTAATAGCCTTCCTCGTTTTGGACACCTCATTCTTTCTTGCTTGTGTGCTTGTTTTGCAGCTTATTGCATGTACTTCTGCATCATTGCTCCTGCTGCTCTTCAAGGCAAGTGTGCAAGAAGATGCCTTCTCCTCAGAGCTATTGCCTTGTGGTGGTTTGATCCAAGTCAGCAGCTAGGGACCCCCACAGCCATGTCTCCCCTGCCCCAACGGGACAAAGGAAAGATGAAGTAAAGCAAAAGGGAGGAAGCTTGAGGGTTGAAATAAAAACAGTTTAAGAAGTGAAGGAAAGTAGAAAACCTTAAGTGATGCAAAGGTCATGCACTGTCTCCCCTAAGCAAGTCTGATGCCCAGCCACTCTCTGAACAATGACTACCCTGGAAAGCAAAACCCCCACCCCTTTGCTTCTCTTCCTAAGTTTTAATGTTGAACAAGTCATTATATGGTATGGAGTCGGTTAGTTTGGGTTACCTTGCGTCCCACCCTCACCTCTCACCCACCCTTAGCCTGCCTGCTGGGGAACAGCATGGGAAACAAACGGTCTTGATGCTGTGCAAGCTCTACTCAACAACTGCAAAACCATTAGTGTGTTATCAACGCTGATCTAGTCACAGAACTAAAACGTGGCATCATACGTGTTGTTACGAAGAAAGTTAACTCTCTCCCAGCCAGGCTGCTGTATGTAGGGGGGTAAATGTGAGCATATGGCACAGTGTAATGGAAAAGGTTAATGTTTTTTTTTCTCTTAGAGAGTCACAGAATCTCAAGGGTTAGAAGGGACCTTGAAAGATTATCTAGTCTAACTCCCCCTGCCACAGCAAGACCAGAACAGAGAAATTGTAGACTTGGTTGTGAACCTGCAAGGCATAGAAAGATGCTGGACTGAGTCAGCCTGCAGGAATGGACTCAGCTTATAAAAGCCTAGGGATGGATGACATTTATTTACAGCAAGTTTTTTTTTTTTATTCTTCCTTATTCAGCAGGTCTGAATTCCCAGTTGTTGTAGATTCTGGGAAATGATGGTAACTATCAGCATGGTTCAAACGCTGCCAAATCCGGTGCACTTTTTTGGTAAGACACAGAATGGAAGTACTCTTCTAGGAATAGGTCTTTTCCAACTGTGAAAAAGAGTGTGTGCTTGACTCAGAATATGGTTATTCCATATTTGGAGTAAGGGTCTTCTACTGTGGAAAGACACGTTTAAACCGATGAAACTAGCAAGGATTCTGCCAAGAGCAAGCCCTCCGAAGCCTAGAGGAATGTGAGTTTTTGGAGCACGTTAGGCTAGCACATATCTGCGTGCAGAGGAGAAATGACTAATGTGTTTGTTCAGTTTGGCTCCCTCATCAAGGAGCTGTGTCCCTGGAAGAGTTCCTGCAGGAAGTGGGCTAGCGCTGGGCTGCCTCTCCTGATCACCAGCAGTGAAGTGGCGGCTTTCAGTGAAAGACTGAGAAGCGCACTCAGAGTTAAGAAAGAAGTGAAGTGTAAAGGATGTACCATGATCCTGCTTTGGAAGTTTCTTGTAAGCTTGAGATGACAGCTAAAGCATCTGTGCTGTCTTCTCTGACTGCTATAGTTTACGTTTCATCTCTGTCCTGATTCTTCAGCTCCAGAAGTTGTGGAGCAGCCAGCCTTCCTCACCTGCCCCTTCCCAGTTCTCTGTGCTTGCCAAGCTCCATCAGCGCTTTCTGGCCCCCGAGCTTCCTCTGAAGCCCCTGCAGCTGAATTCTCCCCCCTAGGCTTAGGTCTGTGCGAGGACTTTATAGTAGCAAGAGAGAAGCAGCTATGATGGCTAATGTTCCTGTGGTAGAAAAGTTGTCTGTATTTCAAGCTTCTTAATACACCCAACCCCACTACCCAACCCCTTACTATACATCATTAACAAATGCCCAGTCTCTGGTACGTTTTGGTGCTTAGCTTAGTGTGTACAGATTCCAGTTTGAATTGGGGATAGAGGGAACTTCATGGTAGAAAATTGTGTCTGGGGAGTATGTTGGATGCTATGCTATACTAACTTCATTTTAAACAACTTAGTTTTTTGTTTATTCCTTGTTTTTAGCTAGACTGAAAGCTAGCAGCTAAGTGGAAAGAATGTAAAGAGGAGTGTTTACAAAAGACAGACAACCTTTGGTTTATTGTGCCTGGGAGGGGTTGAGGCCGCTGAAGTTAGATGCACTGCATCTCAGCATTTGCTTCTGAGGCCAGGTTCTTGCCTTGAGCCCTTTCCCTGGAGAATCTGTTGTTCTCACTAAGGCTTTGCAGATAGTCCTCTGCACTGAGTTCAGCTTTTGTGCACATCTTTGCCCCAACAGGAACTGTAGAAGTACCACATGCCACACAAGTTTGGAGGGCTGTGCACAGCAGGTATGGAAACAGCAGAGCAGGCAACAAGGCAGCACTTCAACTGAAAGTGATATTTTGGGTTTTCTTTCTTTTCCCCCAGGAATAATTGGATTTGTTTGTTTGCTGACATAAATCTGAACGAGCAGGCACATCTGAAACGTATTGGCTTATATCATGTATTCTATACGCCAAACTAGATGACATAATGTAATTTTGCAATTCATTGTAGGGAAACAGCTGAAAAAGCCCTCTAAAAAAATCTAGTAATGCAGCTGGAATAAAACTTGCTGTGACCAACTCCACCAAATAATGGCAACCTGTTTATTTTAATCAGAAAGAGCTTTATTTCTATGACACTATATAGAGCGTACTACTAAGTAACAGTAAGTAACAAAAGTCACGTTGCTTTCTTCAGAGTCTGGTGATCCCTTTACTCTTGCTGGTTTACATGAACAGGAGGAAAGCCGGGTCCTTCTTACTGAGGACGGGCTCAGCCTTGCCTCATGCAGCCCTCCTGATAGACACCAACTGTAGTAGCATAGATGACATTAGTAGTCATCGTAGTTGACAGCTGCTCCGTGCCTGAAGGTGTGTGGGTTACGTGGGCCGATTGGTGAGTCTTCATCGTAATGATGTTGGTAGTATCCACCATAGTATTCATTACGAGCACGCCCTAAGTTTGTCCAGTAGGACATGTCATCTTCAAATTTCTGCCAAAACAAAAGAGAAGAGTTTCTTTCCAAGCCTGAAACTTTACAACAGAGAGAGTGAAACAGTTGTGGAGCAAAAGATTCCTTTTGTCTTTCAGAAATTTAGATCCTTTGAGCATTTGTCACTAGGAAATCTTTAGATCTGAGGGGTTTTGTGACTTGTGCCTGCCTTCTCTGAGGGATAACTGGGGTCTCAACTACAAGAATTGTCCTTCCCAGCCCTGCTGGGAACCACCCCTACTCCTCTGCCCACTGTAAAGTGCTTCAGCTGAGAGTGCCTGCAAGTGAAACGCACTCACAGCCTTCAATATTACTGTTACCTTTTCAGTGGTGCACTATAAAAACATTTCAATGTTTTGCACTTGAAAACTTAAAGGTTTGGTTCTCTGCTGCCCCATGCATTTACATTTGTTTTACGCCTGTGATCTTTCACTCCCATTTTGCATGGGTGAAAACGAAGGGACAGTGCAGCCTTCTAGCTGTGGAAATGCACTAAGCGGTTCAATTCTGCCCACAACGGCAAAGGAGAAGCAGTGTGCAAGGATATCAAATACTTGCCAAGCCAAAGCCTTTCCATCTGAATGACTCTTTGGAAACAATTTTGGCTGAGATTTGAAAAAAAAAAGAGTTTTGCAAAACACACAATGGGTAAGTATGGCCCAAGTCCTTTGCTGGAACAAACAGTTATTTCATTGTTAAAACAGTGTCTTAATACTCAAGAAAACCTACAAAGGGGATTCATTGTATCCCACAACAGGCCTCGTTTCAGTTTTTGACATGCACACAGGAACTCAGAGGAGAATACATCTTATCTGCATGGTTTGTCCTTATTACTTGCTGCTTGGTATTTGCCCCGGCCTTCAGTTTCTGATGCATGAAACCACTTTTTCCTGTATTTCCTATTGCTACTGGGGGAGCAATGTTGTTGTTCATAACAACATAGCCATGTTGTTAAAAAGTAACTTTTAGCTGCACAGAGTCCAGGAGGATACAGAAAAAAAGTATCCTTCATTATTTCAGTCCAAGCAAAGGATTATTTTTCTAATTATTACAGCTTTGAAAATGAGTGCATTCATCTTCCAAGTAATCCACATAGCATGAAAGTCCAAAATGTACTCCAGCTTGCCTGTGCCAATGCAGTCTCATTAAACATATTCATGCAGCTGACAGAAGCCAAGAATTCAACATCTATAACTATTTTTACCTCTTATTTATGTAGAAATGATTCTACATAGAATCATTTTGGTTGGAAAAGACCTTTAAGATCATTGAGCCCCAGCCACCAATCTCACACTGCCAAGCCTGTCACTAATGCATATTCCTCAGCACCTCAGCAACACAGCTTTTAAATATCTCCGGGGATGGTGACATGGGGGGCTGCAACTGAATTCACATTTTTCACCCTGTTTCAGCATCTATTTAAGTAGAGTTTTCTGTAGAGCTGGGAACTCCTGATTCTACTCCTGTGTTTTTACAAATTAACTGTTTTAAGAATATATATCACAGAATCATAGAATGGTAGGGGTTGGAAGGGACCTTTAGAGATCATCTAGTCCAACCCCCCTGCAGAAGCAGGTCCACCTAGATCAGGTCACACAGGAACATGTCCAGGTGGGTCTTGAAGACCTCCAAGGAAGGAGACTCCACACCCTCCCTGGGCAGCCTATTCCTTCTCATCTGAAGGGAGGATGGCTGCATGCTATCAAATGGGTTTCTTTTCATGCTGTGGGTCAAGGCATACCAGCCTGTGCTCACGTTGGTCAGGAGCTGCCCCCACCATGGAGCCACATGCACGCCTTAGGCACGGAATGTTAGTGCAATGTCATTGAGGAATGCCAGTCACGCCCGGCTCAGTGTGGATTTCTCAGCGTGTTTGAAAGCAAATTGATTAGGTTGAGCCTGCCAAATTAATTTCCTGAAATACAATTGATTGCTTTGGGTCTGGCTGCCTACTTCGCAAAGCAAACTTTGTCTGGTTGCAATTTATTAAGCTGAAGTTCAGTAGCAGGACAGAACTCCACACGAGATTTTGATGTTCATTTTTTTTCCTATTAACAGTGCAGAAAACTCTTACCAAAATAGCAGAGCTTATGTATTTCTGTGCAATATTTGCTACTTAGAATGAAATCACGTAGTCACAGAATCTCATGGGTTGGAAGGGTCCTCAAAAAATCACCTAGTCCTATTCCCCTGACAGAGCAGGACCACCTAGAGTAGGTCACACAGGAACTCATCCAGGTGGGTTTTGAATGTCTCCAGAGAAGGAGATTCAGCAACCCATCTGGGCAGCCTGTGCCTGTGCCTCATCACCCTCCCAGTGAAGAAATTCTTCCTTGTATTCCTTTGGAACCTCTTGTGTGACTCCTCCATGGCAGCACATCCACGCTCGCAGCCACTCACTCTGAAGCCCAACCGACTCCCAAAAGCCTTGACACTCACCGCCTCATCGAATCCCAGGTAGAGGAACTGCTGGTACCACTGCTGTACGTCGGGCTGGCTCCTGTCCCACAGCTGACGCCGCTGCCGTCTCAGGCTGCTGAGGAACTCCTTGGCCGCTCTTTCTTTCACTGACACCTCAGGCTTTGCAGCAACAGGGGCTGAAATTAATCCCCCACACACACCAAAAGACATGCCAGAAAATTTTGAGTCATCTCAAAGAATGCTGCTTGCAGCAAGTAACAAAATGCTTCTCGCATCATGCCATCATCTTTGCGCTTGGCAGTGTGATGTGTGTAGCAGCAGCGACAGTAACAAACCCAGGAACTATCAACGTAATAGGATTTCTCAGCTACCCTCGTTCTCTTGGGTTTTTGAAAAGCTGTTCTGAGCTCAAGGACAGAAACTGAGGAATTTAAATAAACAAACCCAAAGGGTATACATATGATGTGTTTGTGTTTTGAGGAGAGGAGACTGGGCCTCTGTGTGCTGCTGTGGCAGAAATGGGAATGAAGATGAGAGTGAAAGTTAAAAAGCCCGAGGAAGCTGGAGAAACACTTCCACCTTATCATAGTGGAGGGAGTCACATATAAAAAGACAGGTTTTTTTCAGTCTGCCATTTAAAAATGTAGCTTTTAAATAATGAGTGTTACTAAACTTCCTGGATGCTTGAAAATAAAAGCCAGTCAGGCTTTGAAAGCACGCTGCAAGGAGGATGCCTTGTGCCAAAGCAGCAAGCAGTCTGCTGTGGCTGCTGGAGGAATGTGTGTACCTCTTGAGAGGTATGGATTTGAGGACCCACCAGTCCCTTGCTATGCACAGAAATGATGAAACACGGCACGGTGTTTGGTCTTCCCATGAAACAGGAAGCACGTGCAGGAGCAGGAGGAATGCCTTGGCTTTGGAGGGTTCATCACAATGAGGGACAGACCAGTAGTATAGGTGTAATGGGGATTGTCAGAGGATGTGAGGCTGAAATGGTCAGGTGGAGACGTGAAAGCCATTGAAGGAGGTGCCAGGCAGACTCATAGGACGAAGCAAAGGACTGCAGTGGGAAGGAGTTTCAGGAGGTAAAAGTGATAGATGAGTTGTCACAGGAAGAGTGGTACACAGCAGGCTGATGAGCCGTAAACTGACAGCTCACTGTGCACACAAGCTGGGTGTTACTGCTGAGCAGGGGGACAGCTGAATAGGTGCCATGTGAGTGAGCATCACACAAGGGACACTGCCAGCAAGGGAACCAGTACCCTGTACTTAGCCTGCTCATCTTAGTGCACAATAGGAAAAGGGCATTTAGGCTGGAATTAAGGCACTGCTATCCCCTTCATCATCAATTCAAAGCTTTGCAATTCTTCCTGGTCTAGGCCATGTTGTCTGGATGCTCTAAAATCCTCCCCTCGGGTGGACCTTCTCACAAGGGGACTTGAACCAACAAGTAATTGTTGTACTGAGGTGCATGTAGGGAGGGTGGCTGTTGCAAGTGGTCACTCCTACCTGCATGCAAGCACTGCAGAGCAGTGAGGCAGGGAGCCCACATGCAGGGAAAATGGCCGTGGTAGATGTGGCACACGTTTCAGGCAAGAGGTGGTGGGTGATGCCAGGAAAAAGCCAGTGAGAAAGCAGGCTTGCAGAAAGTGGGAGCCTCCTCTGTGTGTAGTGTAAAATCTTTGCCTCAGGTGTATAGCAGGCTATGGGGAGGCAACTGAAACTTCTGAGGTGTTTCAGCCTTCCCCATCATTGCTGTGGTGCTGCTTGTCCCTGGCCAGCTCAATTTCCATCTCCTTCTGTCAGTTGTTTGGTGCATCCACCCGCCAGACCCTTGGCCACAATCTCTCTCATAGAGAGAGCAGCCTTCCAAGAAGGAAGCACGTGAAAGGCCAAGAGGAGGAAGAGAACAAGTTGTGAGGAAACCTAGTTTGCACATTTTCTTCTCTTCAGCTGAGCCAGCAGTATTTCCATGCATTATAATTCCTTGGAATAGCTTGTGACTTCCAAGAACAAACCAGATGAACACCATGTCTGCCATGCACACCTTAAAAAGGCAAGTGTTATACTGCCTGAGGCTGGCTGCTACCTCTGGTTTGCAGAGGGGCTATCATCAGCACAGCCTCCAGCCTGGCCAGTACCAAGTCTCAAATGGGCATGCTTTGAACTGTGTGCTCTGCTCGTACACTGCTGCTCTGACTGCCCTCTCTTGCACTGGCAACAGAGTGACAGCAGCAGCTTTGACTGACATAAACTGACTCAAAGGAAAAATAAAGGAACACATTTGCTGCCTCTTTACTCACCTTCACGTTTCTGAAGCATCTGTTTAAGCTTATTTCCCCTGGAAACATCTAGACAAGTAAAAATAAAACAAATACATTTACTAAAAAGGAAACAACTACAGCAACAAAAAAGATCCTGTCTCAAAAATTACTCAAAGTACTTCTGTCACAGCTCCAGCCCAACAAGCAAAACTCCACAGCAAGTTTCTCCCAGTGCCTCCCTTTGCTCCCGCTTCCACGCTTGAGCACAACAGCTTCTGACACTCCATTGTTCTACTTAAACACAAGGAGAAACTTCTTTCCTGTGAGGGTGAGGGATCCCTGGCACAGGCTGCCTAGAGAGGCTT